>NC_057768.1:17180904-17501804 GCF_010389155.1 Erigeron canadensis | reverse complement strand
CCTTCATGCTCTGTTAAATTCCTTGCACATTTGTCATCAATGAACCAAAAATGATGTCATCGACGTAAACCTGTACAAGCAAGTAGTCCTTCCCTTCCATTTAATAAACAACGTGTTGTCTATAGAACCTCTGGTAAAACCACTTTCCTTCAAATGAGTTGACAATTTTTCATACCACGATCGAGGAGCCTGATGTAAACCATATAAAGCCTTATCGAGACGATATACTTATTAGGAAAGTCTGGATCCTCAAACCCGCAGGTTGTTCTACATACACTTCTTCTTTAATGTCTCCATACAAGAAGGCACTCTTTACATCAAGCTGATACACCTTAATACCTTTATAACTAGCATATGCCAGAAATAATCGAATAGCTTCAAGTCTAGCTACAGGTGCAAATGTCTCATCGTAATCAAAACCTTCTTGTTGCTCAAATCCTCTAACCACCAATCGAGCCTTATTTCGAGTGACTACACCTCTGTCATCTCGTTTACAACGAAAAACCCAACGCGTTGTTAAAGGAGATTCACCCGGAGGTAAGTCAACTAACTTCCATACCTCAAGCTTTCGAAACTGAGCCAATTCTTCTTGCATCGCCTCAACCCATGACGGTTCCTTAAGAGCCATACCAACATTTTTAGGCTCAACCTGAGAGATAAAGCAATAATACAAGTACCAAGTAATTGCCCCAGTATCCTTCAGCAAACATACACGACGATTTGTTAGATTGATTCCTCGTGCGAACAGAGGCAGAAGCATCACCAATGATTTGCTCGACTGGATGATCCTTGTTGACCCTAGTTTGAGGAACCTTATCGACTGAAAGATCATCTCCCAAATTCGTCTGCACATGTTGCTCTGGAGTTTTATAATCTGGAGTGTTAGTCTCCTCCTGATTTTCATCTTCCGTGTCATCAGTATCATAGAAAGGAGAATCAGGGAGAGGTACATGCAAAGGATCAGTAGGAACTATAGGAGCAGACTCTAAGGTAGAATCTGCTACTTTTGTCCCACTAGATTCTCCAGATTCAGAAGTAGGCTCAACTATTGGTGAGGAAATAGAAGAAGAACCAGAAACGGTCCACCATCCAGAGGATCATGGAGAGTAACGACATCCTCCACAGTTGGAACACCTGCAAAAGAAACAGGACCACGAAAAGAAGTGAAGACACCATCATAATCAAAATTATTAGCAGAACCAATGTGTACAGCAGGTTTATGACTGACAATTACGACATTTGTACCAAGATCTACTTTGCCAGTCTTCTGATTGTACACACGCCTAATCGGTGTACTTGGAACATAACCCAGAAAGAAACCCTCCTCAGATTTAGGTTCAAATTTCCCTTGAGGAAGAGTTTTAAGAAAAGTGCAAGGAACACCGAAAGGCTCAACATTCTGCAAATTGGGCTTTTGGTTGTGCAACAGTTCATAACTAGTTTTCTTAAACCGTTTAACTGTCAAAACCCGATTCAGAATGTGACAAGCTGTATTCACCGCCTCTCCCCAAAAAGTAATAGGAAGCCCTGAATCAGCAAGCATCGTTCTGGCTGTCTCAATCAATGTCATGTTCTTCCTTTCAGCCACACCATTCTGTTGTGGCTCATATGGTGCACTGTACTGATGTTGGATTCCTTTGGTCTAGCAAAATGCAGTAATAGTATTATTCTTGAACTCAGTACCATTGTCACTTCTGATTCTCTTAACTTTGACTCCATGGACATTTTCAACTTGTTTGATAAAATCCATAAATCGTTCGTCAGTCTCATCCTTGGTCTTCAGAAAGAATACCCATGAGTACCTCGAGTAATCATCAATGATCACCAAATAATAAGACATCCCTCCAATGCTTCTTTTATTCCCAGGACCAAAGAGATCCATATGAAGTAATTCGAATGGTTTGGAAATAGAGTTGAGTACTTTGGATTTATGCGAATGCTTATGTTGCTTTCCTTTCAAACACGGTACACACTTATCTTCCATCCCAAACTTCTTAACAGGCACACCGTCAACTAACCCAAGACTGATTAGTTCATTCATCTTCCGAAAGTTGATATGTCCCATTCTACGATGCCATAGGAGAGATTCAGACTCATTTGCCTTGCCCAACAAACAAAGGGGCTCCTTTGGATTATCAACACCTAAAAGTAAGCCATAGATGTCTCTCTTCCTAGGAGCTTTGAGAATAATCCATTCTTCTGGAATAACAAAACCCGGCTTCAAGATGTATGCCTCCTTTTCTGTGAAATGAACATTGTTGCCCTTATCACAGATCTGTGAGACACTCATTAGATTGTGAGTAAGTTGTTCCACATAGTTAACTCTTTCTAGAGTTAGTTGTCCATTGACGACATCTCCTTGACCGGTGATGTTGCCGCCCTTGGATCCTGCAAAACTAACATACGACCCATTTATACCGTATAATTGGACAAGAGCTTCTTGTCCCCTGTCATGTGCCTGGAGCATCCACTGTCAAGGTACCACAATGAATTGGTTTCCTAGGAACTCCCTGCACATAAATGAGAAATATTAGTTTTCATTGGGGACCCAAACCTTCATAGGTTTGGGTTGTCCCTTCTCATCCTTGAGAATCAGTTCAGTCCAATATCCATTGCTAGAAGCCGTAGGTGTGACTTGATTCTCAACTTGTCTTCTCACTGGAGAAGACTTCTGACCTTTCGTCGGAGAAGGTCTTGGGGAATGAGGGCCAAAAGAAGGTTTAACACTTGAGTGAATTCGGTCATAAAATGAATTACGACCTGGAGGTGTTTGTGACCGACTCGAACGCCCACTGGGGGTAGTGAATCTTTGTCCCTTAGGGGATGAACCTTTTGGTGGAGATTCACGTCGTTGAGGTATAGTAAACGGTTTTGTAGAAGATTGAACTTTAGTCTCATAAACCTGTTTATCATTACCCAACCCCTTTTTCCTTCCGAGGTGGAACCTTTGAAGGAGAACCCGATCTCCGAGGTCGATTAGGACATACACTGTAAACATGACCTTTTTCATGACAAGCAAAACAAGAGAGGACCTTAGTCTTTTTCTTTGTATCTACCTTATTATTGGTACTTACAGATGCATTATTGTCCACTGACTTACTTGTTCTAGAATTCTCATGGTCTCGTTTGGTCGGTGATATCCTAGACTTACTTGGGGATTTCTTACGTGCAGGCATCAAGATATGCTTCAAAACCTTAGTTGCTTCGACATTAACAACTAATTCATCTTCAGATTGGCTATCCCTGGACTGCTTAGGTAAAGGAGTTTGACGCAACTGACTTAATCGCTTCATACCCTTAATATCAACATCCCAGACTTTATCAATCGTCTTAGGGTCAATAGATGATAACGGAAATTCTAACTTAGTGTAGACCCTACTACTCTTACGAAGTGTAAAGTGAGTAATACTGTCTTGCTGACCATAAGAAGTGGATGAATCTAGGACGACACCTTTCAATTTCTCTTCCTTGGTAGGTTGAGAAGAAACACCTTTGGACTCTGCCGTTTCCTCAGTGAAATTAGGCTTAGGAGTCGAGTCTTTCAATTTACCAACATCAACACTAGGTTGAAGTAGGACTTCAGGAATATTGGGTTCTACAGGGGTATAGTTATTGTTGAAAGGAGGAGGCATGCTATTGTAAGAAACCTTAGCAGTGTCAGAAGTCTTAGATGGAGAATCTTCAAACTTTTTCATATGCATTAAAAGCTCATCATGTCTAGCAGAATCAACCTTAGCTTGTAATTCCACTATTTCTATTCTAGCATCAGCCAGTTCTTTTTCAATTGTAGCACATTTTTTAGCTAACAATGCATAAGCTTCACCACCTACTCTTTCTACAGCCACAACATGTTTAACTTTGTCTTTCATAGCACTAATGTCAGACTCTAAAGATTTAATCCTATCCTTTAAAAAATTTTCTCTATCAGTGACAGTTAAATCTTTTTTAATCAACTTATCTCTTTCTTCATGAGCAGCATTAACAACAGATTCTAAATGCTTAATTAGTTCATTCTTTTGTTCAATTTCATCAAACATTCGATTAACAATTTTGCAAACATGAACAATAGTACGTAGAGAGTAAGATACCTGTTGATCTGCTTCTTTGCAGTCTGCCATGTAAGCGACAAAGTCATCCACACTCATGTCTGCTGGAATTTCATACTCCTTCATCTGCTCTTCAATTGTCTTTTCAACCTTTTCAGCAGCAGAATCGTCTTTGTTCTCAGCAGCGTTCACCTCTCCAGAATCTTTCGTATCATCAACCTCAACCTCTTCATCAGACTCAGAATCAGTGTCATATACCTGAGTAGAAGATTCCAAGTTCGAGCTTTGAACATTTTCATACACATGCTCATCATTGTGGTAAACTGTGGTGTCCAAGAAATCCTCAACAGAATCTACTATTTGAGCCATATCATCAACTATTTCGGCCAAATAAGCATTATTGGTCTCATCCTGTGGAAGATTCCAGACATAAGAACCATCAGGTTGAGCAGCTACGATAGCCTTGTCATTGCCATTTCCAGTAGTATCATCAGTCAACAAGAGAGCTCTACTTGCATTCGGATTAAAAGAACGATTACGACCTCTATCTTGACGGGTAGGGGTAATATTGACATCTCTCTTTGGTCGTTGACATTCTTTGGCAAAATGTCCAAAGCCATCGCAATTATAGCACTTAACCTTTGACTTGTCAAAGCCCTGAGTACCCCCAATAAGCTGTCTACCTGTTCGTTGCATAAACCGTTGCACTCTCCTGGTGAGCATCGCCAAATTCCATTTCAGATCCATTTCTTCGACATCATCTGGATCTATTTGGTTATAATCTTCATCAATGAGTGCTGGATCTGTGATCCTACCTGCAACAAAAGCTTCATCTGCAGCACACATTGCGGTAAATACATTCATCCTTCCCTCAGCAGATTTCATATCCATGGGCATAGACTTGTAACCAGCAGAAGTAGATGAAATGTTACCAAACGTCATATTTCCTGGCTTTGCATTCTCATTAGTCTGTCGAGCCTTGTAACCAGCATCAGAAGCCATGAAACCAGCAGAATCATCTCCATCCATAACACAATTAGAACTTTCTTTCATGCCAGAAGTACCAACCCCAGAAAAGAATGCATTAACATCAGCTGTAGGATTTTTCATAGTGGCATGATAGAGAGATGGATCTTGTGTGAAGTTGTCTTGGAGATCCTTCGCCTTATCCTTCATTTCTCTGTTTCTTAATGTGGATATAACACCATCTATACGAAGAGATGCATAATCAGCTCTTTCTTGCAATCCATGACGAAACTCTTTATAAGCTTTCGGCAAACCATCCAAGAATTTATCCACTATCTCAGTAGGAGTATACTTAAGATCAAAATAGGCTAGCTCAGCAAGAAGATGTTGAAATCTCAAGATAAGATCCTCAACTAATTCGTTCTTGGTAGCATTAAAGCAATCAAATTGTTTCTTAAGCATCTTAATTCTATTTTGCTTCAATAATGGATCACCTTCACAGTGAGGTTCAATAGCATCGAACAATTGCTTTGAAGTCTTGTACTCCTGTTTAGGAAACAGGTGCACTAATTCTTGAGGAATGCACATCCGAAGAGTAGAAAGAGCCTTAACTTCAACAGCATACAAAGATTTTTCTTCGCCTTTTAACTCTCCTACCTTGTAATTAGTTGTAACACCGTTTACAGTAAGAGTTGGCCATTCATATCCTTCAGTGATCATAATCCACATGTTCAAATCTTCTCGTTGAATATAATCTTCAAATCTGCCTCTCCACGCCCAGAAGTCAGCCAATGAAACTAACTTCGGTGGAGAATTAGTACGTCCAACGAGATGATCATGATAGACAAGAGAATTCAGTTATTGTGCAACAACAGTGTTTGTTGACGAGGAAGCCATTGTTTAAATTCGGTTGCTGCAACTTAACGAAGATAGAGTTAAGTTCGTTTGAAGGAAAGAAACGAAGATAGGATTAACTGCGTTTACAGGAAAGAAACGAAGATAGATCTAACTTCGTTTGAAGAAGTTGAACGAAAATAAGGCTAAATTCGTAAGGTGAGAATAAACGAATTTAACTTTAAATTCGTTTGAAGGAACTTAACGAAAGTAAAGCTAAATACGTCTGAAGAGATGGAAACGAAGTTGAGGTTAAGTTCGTTTGCTAAATTCGTTTGAGAAAACGAACTCGACAGTTAGGGTATCAGGAGGTTTTTATTAGAGAAAATAATCAAACAAACGATCTCGAACCTTCGATAAGATATCGATTGGCTCTGATGCCACTTTTGAGTCCCTCGATAGCTACAGATCGCTCTCGAGATCGTCTATTGTTATGTCGTGAGTGCATAATCCTCACGAGATAACTAGTTTGATTAGTTAACGTGTATATCGCTTAATTATCAAGTAGATAATCAGCCGTATGATGCTATATTCGTTTCTATAAGCTATAGAACGAACTTAGAGGTCTGGAGTACGTGTATGTCGAATATGATCCTCATTTTAGGGTATTCATTCGTATATATATATGTTTCAGGTCGAAACTGGGCTTGCTGGGCTTTGTTCTTACGAACTTAGCTGCCCAGCCCATGTAACGAAGTTAATCTTCGTTTGTACCAAACGAAGTTTATCTTCGTTTGCCTCTAACGAAGATATACCTTATCTTCGTTAGATGTAAGACTTAGTTATATTCCTTAGTGTTTCATCATTCAAGGAATCCTAACACATATTATGTTTGTACTTGTATAACACACAACAAACATCATACATAAACACATATATATAACACCAAAACATGTAATCGATCATTACCAAAACATAAAGTTCATAATCTATCAATTACATATATAGATACGACATAAAATAACATAATGTCTTAATCTAAACGACATATCATATCTAAGTTGCTGTTGTCACATCAACGTGCATCAACAATGCTCTATCTCTATCGGCAAGTGACAAGTCTTTCCATACAACAACCTATATGGTGTAGTCCCAATTGGAGTCTTATAAGCGGTTCGAAATGCCTATAAAGCATCATCTAACTTACTAGACCAACTTTTCGGGTTATCTCCTACGGTTTTCTCCAAAATTCTTTTCAAAGCCCTATTTGTATTCTCAACTTGGCCACTAGTTTGAGGATGATACGAAGTAGAAAACCTATGCTCGACCCCATATTTTTTTAAGTAGCAAGTTGAGAATTAGCAAAATAGCTTCCTCTATCACTAATCAAGGCTCTAGGACAACCAAACCTACTAAACAATTGCTTCAAAAAGTTTATCACTACTCTAGCATCATTTGTTAGCAAAGCCTTTGCTTCGGCTCATTTTGAAACATAATCTACCCCCACCAAGATATATAAATTTTTATTGGAAGGTGGAAATGGACCCATGAAATTAATACCCCAAATATCAAAATTTTCGCAAACCGGAAAATAATTTTGAGGCATCTCATCTCTCCTTGTGATACTACCTTGGCGTTGAGATGTATCACAAGTCTCTACCAAAGTTTGAGTTTCCTTAAAGATTGTTGGCCAATAAAAACCTGTATCAAAAACTTTTTACCGGTGATAGATGGTCCATAATGACCACCGGTTGGCCCTCGGTGACATCCATCCAAGATCAATCGAGTCTCACCTCCCGAAACACATCTTCTAATCATTCCATCTGCACAAACACAAAACAAATATGGTTCCTCCCAAAAGTAGTGTTTCACATCGGAAAAGAACTTTTTCCGTTGTTGATGTGACCATCCTTTTGGAAGTACCCCTGCAACAAAATAGTTAGCCAAATCTGCATACCATGGAACATTAGTATCAATACTCATCAAATACTTATCCGGGAAGGCATCATCAATGTCCTCTTCCCTCAATTCCTCATGGTGAGGATCCTCAAGTCTACTTAAGTGGTCAGCCGCCAAATTTTCAGCCCCTTTCTTGTCTTTAATCTCAATATCAAACTCTTGCAAGAACAAGATCCAATGAATGAGACGAGGTTTAGCATCTTGTTTAGAAAACAAGTACATAAGGGCTGAATGATCGGTAAAAACAATGGTTTTGCTAAGCACTAAGTACGATCTAAACTTATCAAATGCATACACAACAGCAAGCAACTCTTTTTCAGTAGTAGTGTAATTCTGTTGAGCACTATTAAGAGTCTTGCTAGCAAATAAATAGGACGAAAATGATTACCTTCTCTTTGTCCTAAAACAGCTCCAATTGCAAAATCACTCGTATCACACATTAGTTTAAAAGGTTGAGACCAATCGGAAGAAACCATAATGGGTGAATGAGTCAAACGGTCTTTGAGCAATTCAAACGCCTTTAAACAATCCGAGTTAAACTCGAAAGGCACATATTTCTCAAGCAAATGGGTCATAGGTCAGGTGATCTTAGAAAAATCCTTAATAAACCTACGATAAAACCTGGCATGCCCTAAGAAACTTCTAACGGCCTTTACATATGTAGGAGGAGGTAATTTAGCAATAACATCAATTTTAGCTTTGTCTACCTCAATCCCCATACAAGAAACCTTGTCCCAAAACAATGCCCTCTTTAACCATGAAATGACATTTTTCCCAATTAAGAACAAGGTGTGCTCACTCACATCGCTCAAGCATCTTATTCAAGTGGGAAAAACACTTATAAAAAAAGTCACCAAAGACCGAGAAACCATCCATGAAAACTTCCATAATTGTCTCCAACATTTCTTGGAATATCGCAATCATACACATTGAGGTGGCGAGAGCATTACATAATCCAAATGGCATCCTACGATAAGCATATGTGCCAAAAGGACATGTAAAGGTTGTCTTTTCTTGATCATTGGTGTCAATGGGTATTTGAAAGTAATCGGAGAAACCATCAAGAAAACAAAAGTACTCGTTACCGGCATTTGGTGAATGAAGGGTAAAGGGAAGTGATCTTTACGGGTTGCATCGTTTAATTTCCTATAGTCAATACACACACGCCACCCGGTAACCGTTCAAGTAGCTACAAGTTCATTACGGTCATTTGTTACAACGGTCATTCCCCCCTTCTTTGGTACACAATGGACCGGACTTACCCATGGACTGTCAGAGATAGGATAAATGATTCCAGCATCTAAAAGTTTAATAATCTCTTTCTTAACGACATCTTTCATATTCGGATTTAGCCTCCTTTGCCTTTGAACACTCGGTTTACAATTTTCATGCAAATTAATTATATGTTTGCAAAATTCGGGGCTAATTCCGGGTATTTCCGATGTACGCTAAGCAAAGGCTCTTTTATGAGCCTTCAAAACAGTCATCAACTTATCTTTCTCATCATCCGAAAGTGATGATGATATGACAACAAGAAGAAGTGACTTACCTTCGAGGAATGCATATTCCAAGTGCTCGGGAAGTGGCTTGAGCTCTAAATCGGTTGGTAGATTCTCCACCGAAGTTTCAATCTTCAAACCATCCCTTTCAATCTCCTCAAAAGTCTCATCCTCCGGTGGTGACTCATCGGTGCTTAACTCCATGATTTCTCTTATCATTTCCACAACCATTACTTGCTCCTCTTCACTACAAGCAAGCAAAGTTTCTCCTTCATCCGTGTCCAAAAAGTTCATCAACTCCGTTTCCAAAGCTTCATCTTCTTCGATCACATCAATCCTGAAACATGAATCATCATTAGAGTAAGGATGTTGCAAAGCTTTATCAATTGAAAACGAAATTCTATCATTTCCTATTCCTAACGAAATAACCTTATCCTTGACACGAATGATAGCATCGGCCGTATATAAGAAAGGACGGCCTAAAATAAGAGGCACCATGGCATCCTCTTCCATTTCAAGAATAACAAAATCGGCCAAAAAGACAATATGGCCTACTTTAACACAAATTTTCAACAATCCCCATGGGATACTGAAATTAATGATCGGCGAGCCTAATGCTCATCTGAGTTGGCTTTAATGCTGCTAAAGACAATCTTCTATAAACTGAAAATGGCATCAAATTTATACTAGCACCAATATCGGCTAAAGCATCACAAGTAAGTTTAACATCAAGGGAACAAGTAATCAGAAAACTCCCTGGATCTTCAAGCTTAGGTGGAATCTGATTTTGCACAATCGCCGAGCACTCCGCATTGGGGAAAGTAGCCTTAGCTTCCTCTAGCTTCCTCTTATCCGTCACAAGATCTTTAATGAACTTTGCATAATTCGGCATCCCTGAAAGCAAATCAACGAAAGACACATTAATATAAACTGATTTAATCATGTCCATGAACTTACCATATTGTTCCTTGAGCTTACCCTTCCTCAATCGTTGAGGAAAAGGAATCTTAGGCTTGTAAGCCTTGACTTCAGGTTCAACAAATGCCGGTTTAGCAACCGGTGGATTAGATGTAGATGGAACGGCCGGTGGAATCACGGCTGGGTTCGGCTCCACTACAATCTCCTCATCAACTTGATCATTTTCCTCTTCACTATCAACCGGCGTAGAAACATTAGTAGCACTATAAATAGGAGGAGAAATAGGAGAATTAACTACCTTACCGAACCGAGTAGTAATGGCATTTACATGCTCATTCCTTACGTTAGGGTGTTGATACTTATTACCTCCATCATTTGAACTTGAAGGCTTAGGATTTTGTTGAGTATTACTTGTTAGGACCAGTTTCGACTAAAACTGGCCAGTCTCCATTTGCATCTGGAGACCAAAAGATTTGTCCAGAAATATATTGAAGTCTAGTTCTAGTGTACAGTTAATGCAACTGAAGACTTTCTCCAGTTGAGATCTGATCAGAACTAAAGACATTCCAATTGACGTCAAAGACAACAAGTGGAACATAGAGAATGACAATGGCAGCGAATCCCAGTTAGCATTCTACTCAGATAGAAACTAGAGAGCATCAGTTTAAAGCCTTTACAATGCTTTACACTATTTACGAGGAAGACCTTTTTGCTTTATGCAGCTTTATACAGACAATATCATTTGTCTATGATTAAAGTACAAAAGTGCATAAAGCAGGTTGGATAAAGTAACATCTTGACTTACCTTATCAAGCATTTCAAAGGTGTTAGAACTAAAAATGGTGTTAATGTAAATGTTTTAGAGGTGGAAGGGGCATTAGTGAAACTTAGATTTATGATATAAATAGGTCCCTTCCACACATTAATTGTAAGCCTTTTCCCCATTTACACATTAATCATTCCATTTCACTCTAATTATTCTCTCTCCATCTCCATCTTCAACCTCCATACACACACAAACACCTTTTCACACACTAACCTTAATTTGACCATTAGAGCACCAATTGAGCTTAAATTTCTATTTAACATGTGGTATCAAAGCAAAATCAGTTAAGCTGAATGATCCATAGCTCGATTTGTTGCAATTTTCATCCGATTTTTGAATTTTCATTCTGAAACTGTTTTCGATCGAAACTGTGGGATTTCGCTACAGTTTGTTATACGTCTCAATTTATATACTGTTAGATGCGCAATCTCAAGACGAATTCATTGATATAAGATTTATCGCAATTCGTTGAGTATCGGGAGAGAAATCCACGTTTTTGTGTTCCAAATTTTCAAAAACGTTTTTATTTGTAAATATACTACTGCTTCTCGTGTTCATCAATTAAAAAGAGTTGATCAGTAATGGGATCCACGTGTGATAGTTCCATTGGCTAGTGAATTAATTCATCTTTTAAAAATCAACACACGTGAGGTGTTTACAAATTTTGTATAAGTGCTGTGAGTGGAATATTGTTAAATCCTTGTTCATCCATTGGCGTGTATAAGCTGCTGCTGTTTGGCTCTGATTGGTCAAGAAGTATAGTGGAGTGTTGTCTGCAATTGTCGGTACGTGTGTATAAGAGGCGGATTAAACAAGAAATTACACAGTAGTGGAATCCACTGTGGCACGTTGAAATTTTTTTGATTGGATACGAAGTTAAATCAGTTTGATTTGTTCAAGATCTGAATTTAAAAAGGAGGAGACAAGTACTACAGTATCTGTCAGAGTTGACTGTGTTGTTGATTCTGATTGGTTAACTTTGCACGAGAATATGTTTTCATTGGCCAGACGATCTCAAAGAGACCGTCTCATCATTTTTCCACAAGAAACGATCTTGTTGCTGAGTCTTATTGCCAAGACGATCTCAAAGAGACCGTTTCACTTTTTATCCTTAAGACGATCTTGACAAGACCGTCCCACCCAGGACGATCTTGTTTACCTTATTTGGATCTGTGTGATCGAGTTTGTGGCTGTGTAGTTTAGTGTTTTGGTTGGAAACCATACACTCTGGCTAACTAATCCGAACGGATTGGTTTTGGTCAAAAATATTTTTTTCCTTCTACATCTAAACGAAACTCTGCTCAAATTTTCCAAAATTTCTGTACTTAGAAATTTTTCACACAAAATTTCCAAATTTTATACTTAACCAAATTTCCATCAATTTCCTAGGACGATCTCCTAAAGATCGTCCCAATTCCTAAAAATCCAAAACATTTTTTTTCATACGATCTCTTTCAGATCTTCCCAGTTCCAAAATTTCCGAATTTTATTTTTATTCTTCATTTCAGTTTCAATCACAATTACCTTTCATTTCATTTCACCTTTGCTCAACAAAATGTCAAGTCCAAGTATCTCAATTTCAGTAAGAAATGATTTCGTCTTCAATTTGTGGTTAACTTCCTTACCCAAGACACCTACTTCATCCGAAGTGAAACTTCATAAAGATGGATTGTGTTCATGTTGTTCGTCGAAGCCTTATCCAATTCCTTGTCAAGTGATGAAGTTATTGATACATACGACCGCAACGGAAAATGTCAAGTTTCAAGAGGAAGTAGTTACATTAGAAGCCGGGAATGTCAAACTGAAAGAATAAATGACCTATTTTCAAGCTGGGAATGAGAGGCTTAGAAATGAGATGAAAGAATTTCAAGTTGAAATTGGAAAGAAGAATGATGAGTTGATGTCACAAGTTTCATCATTGGAAGCTCGTCTCTTGAAGGAAACAACTCTTGTTTCTCAAATAAAGTCTGAAGTGTCATCAATTTCCTTGTCTGATTTGAGTTCTTCGATTGAAAAACAACTTGAGAAGATTCAAAGTCGAATTGCATCTTTCAAGTCGAAGTCTCTTGACACAAAAGTTGAAGCTCTTCTGAAACAATCGAGTAGTTCTCCTGTTTCCAGGATTGATGATGTTCCAAAAACCCCCCAACCGTAAAGTGTCTCAATTTACCAACTATGCCTTGGAAAATGATAGAAGGTACTCTCAGAAGACAAATATTGATGGAACAAAGACTCTCATTTCATTCTTATCATTTGAAGATAATACCAAGTTCATTTCCCAAGCAAAATCTCAATTGAAGAAGCCAAAAAGTCAACAAGTTTACAAACCAAAGACAACTGAGTCAAAGTCATTTAAATATTCACTTTCGAAGTTGTTTGACCTTGCACCTTAGTGAATGACTTTGCTTCTCCACTACTTCCACGGAAACTTCACTAATCTTCAACATCAAGTTTTCATCCTCCGTGGACTGCAAATTCCATTCGTCGAATCGATGACACTTTCCTCTGGAATGTCAAGACGAAAACCATTGGGCCTACATTCAAATGGGTCCCGAAGGTGGTTCGTAAGTGATTCAATGGATATGGCTTATACACATGTCAGTGTATAACCCGGGCTAAAGATGTTGTTTATTGGACTAATACTTCATAATGGTTGATTCCCCAGTTTCGACTTCAAATAAACATGATGAACATGTTGGAACACATTCATCATGAGGGGAAGAAAGAGAACAATGAAGTCGAAAATAACTTAATGTTTTCTTGAAATTTGATGGGGAGAAAGAAGAATTCATCAGTTGAAGGGAAAAAAGATAAACTGTTGACTAAAGTGATCCCCAAATTATTCTTTCAAGATAGTTATCGCCAACATGGTGGGTACGCCGCGGGTACACCCTATACATAAGCATTGGTGGTACGCAAATATGATTGTTTGATTGAGGGGAAGTTTGTGATGAAAATGATGTTTGTCCAAATGTTTCAAGAGAGAGATTCATTAATTAAGGGGAAGTGTGACAAAGTTAAGTTTGTCAAGAAGAGGCTTTCATGTTCAAATCTAAAGAGCCAAGATCAAGTTTCCGCAATGCTTATACTCTGAGAAGTTCAAGACTTAAAGATACATCTTTAAGGTAAGTGTGATGATTAAAGACGTTAAGTCAAGTTTTATGGATGATCTTGAAGACAACGAGAAAGCTTCGAAGACCTTCATCAACAAATTCGTATTTATAGATGATGTTGTGTATGAATTACATTTCAACACCAAGGGAAAGAATGTTAGAACTAAAAATGGTGTTAAAATGTAAATGTTTTAGAGGTGGAAGGGGCATTAGTGAAACTTAGATTTTTGATATAAATAGCCCCCTTCCACACATTAATTGTAAGCCTTTTCCCTATTTACACATTAATCATTCCATTTCACTCTAATTATTCTCTCTCCATCTCCATCTTCAACCTCCATACACACACAAACACCTTTTCACTCACTAACCTTAATTTCACCATTAGAGCACCAATTGAGCTTAATTTTCTATTTAACAAAATGAACTCATCTAGTTTCCTTAAATGCTGTCAACCATATCTATACGACAAAGTTGGAATCCCAATTCCAACTTTGTCTATAAATAGAGGTCTTTGCACAACAAGAATATAAATTTGCATATTCAGACTTTTGCAATATTCTTAGTGTACTTGTGCAATATTCTCTCAATCATAAAAGGGAACACTTCACAACTTTAAGTGTTTCGATTCTGAAAGAGAATTTCCATGTATAGATCATTTGTATTTCATAGGTTGTTAGAATATTTACATTTATGTATTATCTTAGTTCCGCAACAACCTTATATTTTATTTAATATCAATAAATAAAATACATTTCAAAATTACAACTTGGTCTCACCATTTTTACTTTATTGTATTTATTTATTGCATTGTCATTTTCTCATTGTCACCTGTTAAGTAATCTAACTAAGGACTTAGTATACATTCACTGTAACTGGTCGTCTCTAGTTTTGTGTTTATATTGCAAAGAAATCTCACCATTGACATAGAGGTGTCTTCAGTTAGTACCATCTCTTTAGTTGGGACTTACAAGTTGCCTAGATCTAGGCTTGGTGGAACAGGTCCTGGAGGTAGGATATCCACGATTGCCTGAATTGTCGCTTTCACTCGAAACAAGACGTATGTTCCCCTCAGAGTCAACAGAGATCCTTTGTAAGTTGACATCTTCACTCATGAAAGCCGTGGTACTTTCATCAGGAGAACTTGTACTTATATTGATCGAAGGCCTACCGTAATAAAGCTCGGGAATATGAGCATTATTATATCCTGCCTCCCTCCTTTTTTGTTTCATTTCTTGTCCCCTGAACTTAGCAACTATTTGGGTTAGAGACATGCCGTCGAAATCTGCTTTCTCTTGCAAAGTGGTAATATAGTGATTCCACTTTTCTGGCAAAGAGCTCAAAAATTTTTCGACCTTCTCTTCCTCAGAATACGTAACCTCAAATGCTTGCAACTCTGCTAGCAGATGATAATATCGTGTAATTAGTTGATCTAAGTTTTCACTTCTTAACCCATTAAATACGTTATACTGATGCTTTAGAAGGTCTTTTCTATTCTTTTTAAGTGTTTCATCCCCTTCAAAATGATTTTTTAGTGCAAACCAAAGTTCTTTAGAAGTATTAAATCCATTAAAAAAAATGTAATATATCTTGTGGCAATGACATTTTTAAACATGAAAGTGCCTCTTTCTCTGCCTCATGTAATTTCTTACCGGATTCAGTCATATCTTGATAGCATATACTTTGGTAACACCACTGTCCTCATATGTCGGGGCTTTATATCCTTCAGTCATACAAGTCCACATTCTAATATCGGTGAATTGCATAAAGGATTCAAATCGACCGTTCCAAGAAACGAATTGGTATATGATCATTAGCTTGGGTGGTGAATTACCCTTACCAGTCTCATGGTCCATTAGTATTAATTAATTAAGATAGTTTGCAGCCATTGTGTATGTGGTTCAACTTATAAACACACAAACTTGATAAGAACACGCAAACTGGGAATACGCAAATGACACTCGCAAGAATGTAGGAACACGCAAACACCAGGAACACGCAAATGGTCCAGGAACGCGCAAAATCTGAGAACATGCAAACTTGGAGAAACGCGCACCATTCAAGAAACACACAAAATCTCAAGAACTCTCAAAATTTCAAGAACAAGCAAAACACAAGAACACACAAAAGCCTTGGTAATATCGAAACGCGCACGAAAGGTACTAGTGTTCAAGAACACGCAAAGTACATTTTTCAAGAACACACAAACACCACTTTCCCACAATTTCTTAGATCCTGAGCCCGATATTGCTCAAGGAAACACGAGATTATGAGAAAATGTTACAAGGATATAGATTAATCAATATTTGGCAACCTTTCTTTCAAAAACGTTCCCAAAGATTAAATTTCACCTAACTCACGTAAATAAAGGGATACCACAAAACCGTTGTCAATCTCTCACCAAGGTTACGAAAACCTGTGGCTCTGATACCAGTTGTAAGTCCCTCTGATCTTGCACTACTATCAAACCAGAGATCAACTTAAGGATATGTCGAGGTGCGGAAATTCCTCGAGATAACCCACGGTTTATATATCTACCCTTAGATGATATATATATATATCTTTTACATGATCATAAACACTCCGGGAATGGCTCTCCGGACGCACCTTACCAAACACGTGGTAACTTGCAATCTACGAGCCGTTTGGGGGGCCGGGTGTGTGTCTGTGGTTCGTGCACGAGATGAGTATTACCCTCAAGATCAACCGTGCGTGTTCTTAGTTTTCTCTCTCTAGGATTTGCTCGTTTCTGTCTCTACACTCTTGTTGGAACACGCATGACACATACTCTCTATTTATAGGCAAGGGCTATGAACACGCAAATGGCTATATGCGTGTTCTGAAACACGCTGGTCCATGCGTGTTTCCAAGCCTAAGCCCATTAGGGTTTTGGTCAGTTTGCGTGTTTCTGTGGGCATAACATACTTTTGCTTGTTTCCACAGAAACTCTCAAACCATTTGTGAGTTCTTGAGAACAAGCATAGTTTTGCTTGTTTCATAGAAACTCTCAAATGAACATTTGAGTGTTCTTACTTTGACCAAGCAAGACTTTTTGCTTGTTCCTAAGAATCCTCAAATAACACTTAGGATACGGTGAGTAAATGTCTTTACTGCTGTCAAGACGCAGAACCGACATTGTACTCTGAGTTAATGTCTTTACTGCTATCAAGACGCAGAACCGACATTAACTCAACTAATGCTTTAACTGCTGTAAAGATACGCAGAACTAGCATTAGCCTTTGACACATTTCAACTGCTGTGAATACGCAGAAGCAGTGTCGTCAATATTATCTATTGGAAGTGTGTATATAAGATTAATGTTCAAACTGCTTGGATATGCAGCAACACAAACATCTTAACTTCCCTCTGGAAGTACGCTAAGTTAATATCTCAACTGCTGTTAATACGCAGAAACAATATTAACTTAATGACTCTTTACATGTTATGTCTAAAACCTGTAAAATACCAAAGTTCTTGAATTGACCAACCTCATGAAACAATTGGAAGTTGAAAAGACCAATGAGATGTTTCGGGCAAATGCTTTGGCAGAGGACATAACGTCATTAAATGTCAAAATAAATGAGTCTACCCCTGAGTTGAAAGAATTGGAAGATCAAATTTCTAACCTAAAACATGATTGTTGTATAAAAGATTCTTTTTACCAACAACTTGCAAAGACAAATGAAGAACTCAAAACTAAAATTGATTTTTATCAAGAAAAGTTGTACAAGATAAATCGAACTTATCAATAAATCTATTTGAATAGGCTAAGAAATTCAAAAACTCAATTCAACTCCGGGTTAGGGTATGTCAATCCTATTACATTTACTCAAAGCACAAGAAGAGGTTCCTTCATTGTATAAAGAATCTCATATGAAAAGTGGGATGACCAACCAATTTGTGAGACCAAGTCATGGTGATATTGAGGAAGATGATTTTCTAAAGAAGGGTGCAAATGTTTACTTCGATTATGAATTAATTGATGAGTCATTTGATTTTTTAACTCGCCCGGTGTGTAAAAGTAATAAGAATAATCATGAGGGAGAGGTTCCTGAAATACTTGAGTGTTTTAAGGAACAACCTTTGGATGATTCAACTTCATTTCCAAAACCTGAAATTATCAGACCTTATATTCCTCAAAGTGTATTGAAAAAAGAAATTGATGATTTGAAGAAGTCTCTTGATGAAAAACATGCACTCATAGAAAATCTGAAGACTCAAAATCACTGTGATAACAAAAAAAACCCATCAAAGACAAATACTTCAATTTGTGACCAACCAGGATGTTCTGTTTGTGAAATCATGAATGAGCCTGAGCAAGGCAATTCTGAAAACATGAAAACTTCAAATCAGTCTACTTGCTCTATCTGTGAAATTTTGAATACATCTGTTCAAACTGATCTTGAAGTTGTAAATATTTCTGTTCAAACTAACTGTGCTCCAAATGAATGTGATGTTGTTTCTGTTGATCCAAATGATATTTATTTTGATAAATCAATTCCTAAGTTTTCTAAGGACACTCAAACTTATTTTAATGAATTTAATGATGTGATCAAAAAGTTTGAAAAAGAAAAGGATCAACGAATAAAGGTGTTGAGGAACTCAACAAAGTCAAAGTAGAACTAACTTTGACAAACTTGAAACTTCAATCATTTTTGGACAAAGAAAAAGCATCACAATCATTTAAACAAAGTTCAAGTGCGACTAATTTGCCTGAAACAAGTGTGAAATTGGAAACAAATTCTCAGCATTTCAATGTTTTTATGGATGGAAATCATAAATTTAATCCTGTTTTTGAAAAAATCTTTTAGAAAAAGGAAAACAAACCCACTTTTGCTGAGATAAAGAATCCAAATTCATACTCGTCAGCGCATACCCAACAAGGTAAGAAGACAAAATCAACAAAAGTCTCAAAAGTTTTTCAAGTTGTCAAGACCCCTGATGCCTCAAAACCAACAAAAGCCACAAGTTTTTCAAGTTGTCAAGACCCCTGATGCCTCAAAACCAACAAAAGCCACAAAAGTTTTTCAAGTTGTAAAGACCCCCGATGACTCAAAATCAACAAAAGTCAAAAATGAAACTAATTCATCAAGAGATGTGAAAACTCACAAGTGTTCAAAGACATTGAAGAATGAACTATTAGATAACATACAACCAAAGACTAGCAAAACATCTAGTACTCCCAGGAAACCTCAAACACCCTTTAAGTCCACTTTGAAGATAGTTAGAGACAAAACCTCAGGGATTACTAAATATAAAGATCAGTTTGGCTGGTTGTCACCTAATAATATTAAGAAAAGTCACGTGAGAAGTGAAACTGTAACAACTGTCTTAGAAATGTTCTAAATAAGTTCTTTGAAACGTACTTTCGCCACTAGAACGGCTAGACAATTCAATTTATTTAAGTTCTTGACGTGCTTTAGACCTAACTTATGTGCTTATATGAAGGACAATTTGATCTTAAATCTTGATTTATATGACGAGTTTATGATTAAGTACGATAAAATATTAAAGTTTGGTTTGTAAACGTTTGTGTTCATAAAAGTTCTAGTTCAAAATGTTCGCAAATAGTCGTTGCATTTATTGAGTTCATTTATTATGGGAATGTATAAATAGAAGGAGATGGAAACCTTAGAGAGAGAAAGAATTACTATTCATCTTCTTCCATCTTTCACTTCTCTCACTAAAACACACACTCCAAACAACTAACAACACACACAAAAGCATCCCTTGATTTTGGATTGTTAAATCAAAATCGTTTGTACTTTTAGCATCCTTGTGATAATCAAAACATACTTCTTGAATCAAATCTCAGGTAACAACAACATTTGATGAGTTTTTGATCAAATTAAAAGTGTACTTTTTCAAGTTCATGTTCTTGATGATTTGGTCCAGTTTTGAATGAAAATCATGTTAATAGTTAATGGGTTTGTGTCTAAATGTGTTTAATAACATTTGTGTGAACAAATTTGGGTCGTAACATGCTTTAATCTACAAAACCCATTTTTGAAAGTAAAGGTACAACTTGTTCTTGAGTGCCACGACTTGTTCATGTTATAAATGGTCTTGAAATCATTAAAAGTGTTATTGGTTAATGTTATTGTGCATATATGTACTAGTGCTATGTCCTAACATGTCCTGGAATCGATCTAGATCTTGTTGTTGATCATGTACCTGTTCTTAGTCATGAAACGGTCTTGGAGGGATGATCTTGAAGCCAAGATCGTCCTAGGGCAGCCCACCTTGGTACCTTGCGCTTGCTCGTTTGATCTTGTGTGGTGTTGTGATGTGTTGGTACACTTATTGGGTAACTAATCCTTTGGATCGGTTTCGCTCAAACATTTGTTCTTGAACTAGAATGACCTTGTACTTTTGTTCTTGTTCTTGGAAATGGGACGACCTTGATTTAAGAGTCCTTAGGACAATCCTGAGCTTGTCTAATTGAAACGATCTTGAACTTAGAAACTTATAACGATCTTGACCCTGAACAGATGAAACGATCTTGACCACTGAATAGACGAAACGATCTTGACCCTGAACAGATGAAACGATCTTGACCCTAAACAGATGAAACGATCTTGAACCCAGTCTCCCAAGACGATCTTGACCTAGAACAAATGAAACGATCCTGATCTTGCACCACCCTAGAACGATCTTGTACGACAACTTAATATGCTTGAACTTAAAACGATTAGATCTTATACATGATCTTAGACCTATCCTTAGCTTCAACACCATTTGATGAATCACATTCAAGACTATATCTTGGCAGTGAAGCTAGTTCCTAAAACGATCTAGAACGATGTGCATTGTACAAACCCTAATCGAGTACATTAAAGTCATGATCCATCGTAATCATTAAAGTACGAGTTCTATGAACAACTAAATTGAGTTCTTAAGGCAAAAGTTCATTATTAAAGACACGTTCAACTCATTAACATTGTAATCACTTATGTGTGAGTTCAAAGACGTTCAGATCGAGTCCAGTTCGAGTACTTAAAGTTCATTCAAACTCTTTTCGAGTCAAAACGTTCCAAGATCATCAAGGACTAAATCATCAGTTCATGAAGGACATTTCAGTGAATAATTAATTACATGAACTAATATGCGTACTTATTTATGATCAATGACATGTACTTAGGCTTCCATCAAGACGTGCTTGGAATTTGGTTGATATAACTTATCTATCTCTGTGCTTGTTCTCTGTGCTTATAAACTGTGCTTGTACCAGATCACTGTGACTTCACTATTCCCCCTTTCGTACATTTTGTTCAAGTTCTTTTATTGGGGACTGAAAAGCATGAAAACTATTTTGTACTTGTACATATCTTCTTGAACTATTCTACGTACTACTATATGAATTTGAGATACTTACGAAATGATCCTTAACTATTTACAAAGAGTATTTAGGTCTTGAATGGGCAGGATCCTTAAATACTTTTATATCTCTGTACTTGATCTTTAACATGTTCTAGTTCGTACTTGTACTTGTTCAGTTCTTGATCACTGCTATCAATTCGTATCCCACAGTTCAGGGATTGAACCGTAGGTAATTATGGACAACACTATTTAGGGTAGGCCCACCCTCATTCTCCGCAGTTCTGGAGGATGCATATTAATGATTCTTGTTCTGACCTAGATCTTACTTGACGTACTTGAACTTTATGAGCATATCTTTACATTACAGTTCAGTTCTGGCCAATCGGGTTAGCAGTGACAATATATATTTGCAGTTCATTATACGTTCTTTTACTGTTCGTACTATTACAAAGTACTTATGTCAAATGTGCAGATCATATGACCTAGTTCTTACTTTTCTACTATTACAAAGTACTTTGGTTCAATGTACAAATCCTGTGATCTTGTTCTTATTATACATATATACATATATGTAAACTAAAACGTAGTTTATGTGAATCTCACCAACTACTTTCGTAGTTGACCTTTTGAACTTACATGCTTTTCAGGCTAGGATTATAGATCTTGTAACATAGGAGTCTTCTTCCTTTAAGCTCATTCATTTGGCGATTGTTCGAGCGTTCAAGATCAAGAGTTGTGAAGACTTTCCTCTGCTTGTTCAGTTTAAGACTTCAGTACTTAAAGACAATTGTTAGTCTTTTGTTCATTGACTATTCTGAGTTATCTCAAGTTCTGTAATAACTATCGTACTTTTGTTCTCTTTTAATGATATTGGCTGTGTTGGAACTTGTACTGTGTACAATTGTGCTTATATGTGCATCCCGTATATTCCGCTTTAGCGGGGTGTTACAGAAACCATTAAGAAGAATCCTTGCAAGAACTCAAAGAAAAACTCGTTTTCTAATTTAAAGAATGTTCATGTTTCAGGTGACGTGTGCTTAACTAGTAGTAATAAATGGATTCCAAAAGATAGATTTTTACATGCTTCTAGAATAGATTTTTACATGCTTCTAGAAAAACCAAGCTTGATGGTATTTCTACTCAAATCAAACAAGTGTGGATTGTGCGTAGATCAAATTCATTAGATAGGGCTAATACATCTAGAACTACTCCCGCTTGTATCAAAACATATGTTTAAACTTTGTGTGTTTCTGTAATTCGTATGTCCAATTTGAACAATTATGTCTTTTACTTGTTAAATTTGAATAAATTCATGTTTGTGTGATCTTGATTGTATATATGTGTATTTGCATATTGTATCCTTCTCTCACCCGCAAGGACCCAGTATATATGGGGACCTTAAGATCATAACTTGTTTCTGCAAGAATATCTGATTTGTGTATGGTATGTTGACTCGGGATGTTCTTGTCACATGACTGGAAAAAGTCTCTACTTTCTAATTTTGTTGAGAAGTTCATGGGAACTGTCAGATTTGGAAATGATCATGTTGCCCCTATTCTTGGTTATGGAGACATTGTCAAGAATGGAATTACCATAAAGAGAGTTTCCTATGTTGAAGGATTAAGTCACAATTTTTTTAGTGTTGGACAATTCTGTGACAATGATCTTTAAATGCTTTTCAAGAGATATGAATGCAAAGTTCAAACCGCAGACGGGGTAGATATTCTCACTGGAACAAGGGACAATAATTTGTTCACCATTGATCTGAATAATGTTCCAACTCTAGACTCTGACATTTGCCTTCTCTCGAAAGCCTCTGCACAAAATTCATGGTTATGGCATCATCGTTTGTCTCATCTTAACTTTCAAACTATCAATTCTTTAGTAGACAAACAGCTTGTTGAAGGTCTTCCTAATTACAAGTACGAATCCGAACATGTTTGTCCAGCTTGTGCTATTGGCAAGATGAAGAAGGCATCTCACAAATCTAAGAAACATCTGAGTACCGAAGGTGCTTTGCATCTTTTACATATGGATTTATGTGGACCAATGAAAGTCAGAAGAATTCATGGAAAGAGATAGATTCTAGTGATTGTTGATGATTTTTCTCATTACACTTGGGTTTACTTTCTTCATGCCAAAAGTGATGCTCCACAGGAAATCATTGATTTCATCAAACAAACCCAAGTCAATCTTCAATCATCAGTTCGAATTGTTCGTTCCAACAATGGCACATAATTTAAGAATGCAACAATTGATTCTTTCTTTAAATCACAAGGCATTACTCATCAATTTTTTGCCATAAGAACACCTCAACAAAATGGAGTAGTTGAACGTCGAAATCGCACTCTTGTTGAAGCAGCCAGAACAATGCTTGCCTATTCAAAGCTACCTCCAAATATTTGGGTTGAAGTTGTAGCTACTGCTTGTTTTACTCAGAATAGGTCCATTATCACCAAGAGATTTGATAAAACTCCATATGAGGTGATCAATAAGAGGAAACCCAACGTGAACTTCTTACACATTTTTGGATGTGTTTGTTATGTTCTCAATGATCGAGATAATTTTGGTAAATTTGAACCAAAAGGTGATGAGATATATTTTATTGGTTATTCAAGAGAATCGATTGCATATCGTGTCTACAATCGTCGGACGAAGAAGATAGTTGAGAGTATGAATGTTCAATTTGATGAACTTACTGGAATGGTTCTTAAACACAACAGTTTAAGACCCGAACTTAATCGACCATAAGCTTCCGCACCAATAACCGCTTGAAATGTCAAAGCTCAATTCAGTACTCCAACCACAGAGGATTTGGATATTTTGTTTGAAGAATTCTACCATGATCATCCAAGAATGTCTGAACCGGGTTTAGAAACAAATGCAGTTTCCAGTACCATGAATACTTCTTCATCACCAAATGGAGACGATGAGTCATCCCCATCACTCAATTCAGATATATCTTCACCGTTATCTGAATCTCATCTTCATACTGCCACTTCTGAGTCACAAGGTACACATACTCACATTTCACAAATGACTAGTCCTGCAACTAACCCAGAAGTTTATGCTACTGAAGATTTTGTTGAACCACTAGCAACTTCATTTGAGCAAATAACTGCACAACATACCCCGACGTTCATTGATACTGAAGAATTACATGATCCACATGAACCTCTTCCTCATTCAACCAAATGGACTATATCTCATCCGATTTCTCAGATTATTGGCAATCCAGACTCAGGAATACAGACAAGATCTGCATCAGTGAATGAATTTATGTTTGTGAATTTCCTGAGTATAGTTGAGCCAAAAGCAGTGAATGAAGCACTCGGTAGTCCAGATTGGGTGAAGGTTATGCAAGAAGAACTCAATCAATTTGAGAGGCTTCAAGTGTCAAGATTGGTTCCGAATCCTTACAAGAACAAAGAACCAATCAAAACAAAGTGGATCTTCAAGAACAAAAAGGATGAAAATGGAGTTGTTGTCCGCAACAAAGCAGGTTTGGTTGCAAAGGGATATTGTCAACAAGATGGAAACGATTATGATGAGATGTTTGCACCCGTTGCACGAATCGAAGCAATACGGATGTTGAACAACCTGAAGGTTTTGTGAACTCTGACCATCCAGATTATGTCTACAGGTTAGATAAAGCCTTGTATGGTTTGAAACAAGCTCCTCGTGCATGGTATGATGCTCTCACTGCTTTTCTCTTGAAATCTGGATTTAATAAAGGTTCAATTGATACTACCTTGTTCATTAAGAGACAAGGTAGTGACATTATTATAATCCAGATATATGTTGATGACATAATTTTTGCGTCGACTAACCCTAAGTACTGCAAGAATTTTTCTGCACTAATGATCAGCAAGTTTGAAATGAGTATGATGGGTTAATTAAACTTTTTCCTTGGTCTCCAAGTCAAACAGTTGTGAAATGGTACATTTATTTGTCAAAACAAGACATGTTGAAAAAGTTTGATATAATAAATTGTCAACCAATTGGAACACCCATGGAAACTCGAACAAAAATTCATGCTGATTTAAATGGTAAATCTTTTGATCAAAAAAAATATCACAGTATGATAGGGTCACTCATGTATTTGACTGCCAGTCGCCCGGATATTATGTTTTCCACATGTATGTGTGCATGTCATTTTCAGGCCGTCAAACGGATTTTCCGTTACCTTAAAGGCACAATGAACCTTGGTTTGTGGTATCCAAAGGATACCGACTTTTAATTAGTTGCATACTTGGATGCTTACCATGCAGGTTGTAAGTTAGATAGAAAGAGCACTTCGGGAAGTGTACAATTTTTAGGGGATAGGTTGGTAAGTTGGTCTTCAAAGAAGCAGAATTGTGTATCTACATCTACTGCAGAAGCTGAATATGTTGCTGGAGCTAGCTGTTGTTCACAAGTTCTATGGATGAAGACACAATTAACTGATTATGGATTTCAGTTTGACAGATGTGAGTCCACCTACACAAGATGTTAATCGAATACAAGATATAACAAATATATGACAATAATAACAATTATATCAAGTAACCCGACTGACAAGTAGTTCTAATCTAGATGAAGACTAGTTTAGAATTTTCGATCCAGATAATAAATATGAACAATAAAGAACTGTAAGGTACCCTATTGTTGCGTGGATCGTAATAAGACGTGATTCGTTATGTCAAGAGTGCGGAATCCTCTTGAGATAACTAGCTTGCTATTGCCTTTTGCTGATTAATGAGTAATTAACCAACCTAAGGAGATGCACAACACTTGTGGTTCGTGTAGGAGGTCACACAAAGGAACAATTGACTTGAACTCGTAAATTCGTGAATATCTTCAAAATGATTAACGAAGATTAACCTAATTCCGTAGATTAGGTCTTGTATTTATACTAGTTATGTATTGGATCGTGTGGGCTTCGGCCTTAATTAAGTATTGAGCCCGATTAAGCAACCAATTGATATACCTCGTGCTGACGTCAGCACGAGGTCAGTTCTTCATGCTGATGACGTTAGCACGAGGTTCGACCCTTTGGTGCTTTGTTTGACTTTGTTTGGCTCGTACATAACATCCAATCATCGTTTAAGTGTTCTACAGCACCTATAAACCTTGATTCTATGTTCTTGTACCTGCAAAACAATATATAACACACAAACACAATACAAAACATAAACAGATATAATATTGAAGTTCAGCTGTAATCATTAGATATCAACACAAGTTCTTATTCAAATGATTACAAACGTAGTTCCTAAAACATAAATGATAATCAAATCTATGTTGCGATTGTCACAACGAATCTGCATCTACAGACTCCCCCTTGACGATTGCAACTAGATTTCTTTAAAGTCTTTGAACTTCAAAGTCAACCATTAAACAAAAGCCTTGTACTATTCGCATGAATTCTCTCTTGTTAGCAATGTGAGAGAATATTGCGATAGCGCCTTTCTTCAACTCTCCAAAATTCCACTGCTGAACAAGGTGTATTCAAAAGTCTTCTCTGATCACCTCTTGACAAGTTGAGAACCTGCATTGGATCATACATGCGTAGCAACATTTGTTCCCGTGAATCATCAACAAACATCTGTGCTTCGCCTGACTTGATATCTATTTGCCAAAATGTCATCGCTGTCAGCATATCTTGATCCCATCTGATAGCGGGAACCTTCTTAAAACATTTAATCCTTCGCTGTTCAAAACGAAATGTGCCATCTTGATTCTTAATCTTCTTCAAAGGTGTTGGCTTAATCAACCTCTCTTCTGGTTTCAGACCTCTATCACTAAAATTTCTAATTCTTTCATCTCTGAATCTATTCCAGTAGAAATCTGCAAGTCCATTGCTCTGAAGATTAATGAACCATCGTCTTCCCAAATCTATCATATCAGAATCACTGAGAGAGTGGAAGTGTCTTTGACTCATTGACATGTACTGGCATCCCTCATTTCTCTTGATAATAAACAATTTGATTCTGTAATCATAGAACCAACTTTGTATCACTGAGAAGTACTTGGGTGCATCCTTGTCTGAGATAAATTCCTAAAACATCAATGGTTTTAAATTTCCACCCACATGAAAACCAGCACGAGTTACAACCACTGGAACCCTTCTATCAATAATGAACTCAGGGTCTTGCTGCACCGGAGGTAGATTGAATCTTCTAAGATCAATCTCTCGTGTAGCATCAATATTCCAATATAACTCAAAAATATTGTCATGTCCTTCATCAATTATGTTTGCAGATACAGCAAACCTGAAATTTGCTACATTCCTAGGTTCATCTGGACTGTCTCTGATTAGATTAAGATTGAGATGTTCTACTTCAGCTATTGGTTAAACTTGAATGACTTCATCTTCATTAAAGACACGATCAAAGTCATAAGGTATATCAAGAAACTTTTTTCTATCGGCTTCTGAAGTGATGAACTCTCCTTCTTCCATATCTTTACCATTGATACTTTCTAAGTCATCTTCAGCATCAAGATCGTCCAATGCACCTATCCTTTGAAGCTTATCTGCAATTCAAACAATTCACATATACAAAGGTAAAGAACATAAATCATAAGTCAAGACATAATAAAATAGTATAAATACATAAATGAAATTAAAATAAATAATACTATATCATAAATATAATGCAACAATTACATTAATATTTATCTTATATTCTTTATCTATTTTAACTTACAACAATAATATTATATCATAAATATAATGTAACAAATACATTCATATTTATCTTATAATCATTACAAAAACAAAAATCATTAGCACTAAGGTTCATAATCCGAATCTAAATCCGAATCTGACTCTGACTCTAAAGATGTATGAGTTAACCCTGACCGTTCTTTCATTTGATCCCTAAGTGATCCTGGATCATAATAATCATCATAATCCATAATCTCTCCTCTAGCTCTCATATGAGCCTGTGGATCATAACCCAATCTCTTTTCTAGTCTATGCACAATTAATGGGTGCAAATCTGACTCTGTAGAGGCATTGGTAGTAGAATCAGTCTTAGTTGACTCACTAGCCTGAGTAGATTTTCCTTTGCTAAGATTTTCTTTTTCTATATGATTATGAGGATCATTCACTAACTTTTCTTGATTCTCCCTTTCTATTCTATCAGAATTAGAATCGGAGTTACCTGAATTGGAGTCTTCCTCATCATCATCATTTGGATAATCAGGATCTGCATCTGGAGCAGCCATCACAACTTTACCTTTATCTTGAGTCCTAGAAGTACTAGCACCAGCTGTACTAGGATCTGCATTCTGTCTTGGCGACTCCCCTGAATGTTTGCAGTCTTTGAATCCATAGCATCACCAGCAACATCTTGACCTTGACTTCTATTCACTGGCTCATCAACATCTGGTTGTCGTTGATTTGGATCTTGAGCTCGATCTTGATCTTCATGATCATCATCTCTAGTCTTCTTTGCTAGCTCATCATCCTTACAACCATCCTTATCTCCCCCTTGAGCCAAGAATTGGTCAAGTCTAGAACCAAGAGAATGAACAAGTGTTGTCATTAAGTCCATCTCTTTTTGATGCTTGACAGCTTGGAACTTTAGCTGGTTCTCCAAAGCTGTGACCCTCAAATCTAACATCTTCTTCTCAGAAAACAAACGACTCAGCTGCACTTGAACAGGAGCAACTAGACGTGACGTAGAAGCAGCATCAGATGTAGAGGCATGAGGTGGCATCTTAGCTTCAAATGAAGGCATACGAGCACTGAAAGTTCCTGTGGGAGGCATCTGAGGTCGTTGCAAAGGAGCCAACAGACGTCCCATGATAGTAGAAACGGGAACAGTAGCCTGAATAGGAGTAGACGAAGGCCTAGCTGCAACTGTCGGCTCTGGCTCTTGACGAACTATAGACTCAGGAGCAGTAGGAATCGTAACAGTTGTAGCCTCAGTGACAACTTGTGCGAGAGAACCAATTCCTCGAATAATAAACTTTGGTCTCGACCTTCTCTCCCCAACATCAACACCAGCAGAAGTAGCAGACACAGAAACAGGAATCTCAGAGATAGAAGCTCTTAAAGCAGCAACTCATGGAGTATCACCAACATTAGGTGCATGAGACCTCTCCATAGCAGCTTGAAACACATCAAAATCTTTATCAACTTCAGCTTGAGATCGCTGAGAAGGTGGAAGTCTCTCCACAGCATCAACTCCTTCTCCTTGTCTTCTTCTTCGCTTCGGTAATCTTTCAACCTCTTCCTCATCATCTTCTGAGTCATCACCAGCATTAACAGTAACTGGTAGCTCAAAAGGACCAACATCATCACCAACTGGAGTAAAGGTAGATATAGAAACTCCAGAAGTCGGTGGCACAAGATTTGCAAGATCATCAATATCCTCCATAAGAGCATCCATATCTGGATCATCCTCCAGATTTCCAGCAAACAAAGGAACATCATTAAGTCCCTCAAACTGATCAGCTCGATCTTCTTGAGGATTATCTTGAGCCTGATCATCATCATCAGCAGCAGCAACAGGTTCTTCATCTTCCCAACCTTGTCGAGGAGCAACATAGTCGGGATTTATGAGATGTCCGAACAATGGTGAATTGGTAACATTAACAGGAACACCATGACTTGCAAAGCGTTTCATACTCTCAACAAACACCTTGTGAGTCAGACGACCCAAATTGAAAGTTGGACCATAAAACGGTAAATCTGCAATTCTGTGCCGAATGATTATCATCACAAATCTTGGAAACAGAAAGAACTTCTTATCGTTTCCAAAAGCTCTCAACTGCTTAACGAAATTAACATATATGTATTGAGAAAAGTTGTAGGGCTTGTTCAGCACAAGAGCACCCATCTAGGAAGCAGTGAAAATGTTCAACTGATCATGACCTGCACTCCGATGACTAAGGGACCTCAATAAGTAGTAGGCAAGCAATCTCCATTTGCCTAGAAGACGATTCTTGCGACAAGGATGAGTAATATCACCAACATATCCCATACGCCTGAGAGCACCGTCACAAAAGCTTTCTTCAAACTCAACAGGACCTTGCTCCATATCATCAGTTCCTAAGTCCAAAATAGTCCTTAAGTCTCTAGCGGTAAACTGAATGTTACGTCCAGCAACAGTAGCGCGAATCATAGTATGATCACCAACTTGCACCAATCTGGCTGAGTTCCAGAATTCAGTAATAAGATTTCTGACCAGCGGAGGATTCTCGGTCACAGCAAAACGAATACGAGAGCGTGCTAGATACTGGAGGACACCGTGAAACTTTGGTGTGCATCCTGACTGTGTAATGCTGAGATCAATTGCAGCATTATGTTCCTTGACGAACACGCGAGCACCTTGTCCTGCCATACCTGCACAAAACTAAAGAAAAACGACAAGAAAACAAAAGTTAGAAATAACAATAACAAAATTTTTCTAAGTCACACGATCTGCTTCGTGGTGACGTCAACACGAGGCAAAGCCTCTTCGTGATGAAGTCATCACGAACCTTCATGCAAACCCAGAAATACGAAGAACAAAACACCTCCATATGATAAAATAGTCGATCAAATTCAATCTTTTATATCATCTTGGACTTATTTTGATTCGTGGTATGCCCAGAAACGAACTATCAAAACGAATTCGATGAACACGAAGTGGTTCGTGTTCTTGATGTTCTTCGTGTGAATAGTGACCGAATCATAGTATCTTCAATTAATCTTGATTTTAAGTATGTTAATACGAACTTATTTTAGATTTAAGGTGTACAAACATCAATTAATCCAATTTTAAGTCCAAATCATCAAAAATTGAAGATTAAATTCTTGGTTCGTCCTAGTTACTGTTCACGCGAAGACAATTTAAAATTTGGGCATTATAACGACATGAAATCGTTAATTTTTCATAGTTAAAACATCAATAATCTTTGCTAGATCAGAATTATACCAACAATCCTGGATGAAAAACACGAAAAGTAGATGAAATCGATCGAAAAGGGAATGGATGAATAGTGTGCACGAGGAAGACGAAGTTCGTGTGGTAATTTAGGGTTAATTTTCGATTAAAAGTAATTAATGAAAGGTTAAAACCCATATTTATATTCGAATCCTCATGGGTCGGGCCGAAGGACTAACTTCGTGGGCTTCGTGATGACGTCAGCACGAAGCATGCTAACGTCAGCACGAAGGACTTCGAATTATCAGATTTTTATTCACACAAGCTTCATTCCTTAGCTAATTTTTTCAATTTTCCAGAAAACTTATTAAGGAAAACTACAAAAATTCCATAAATCTGTAGATACTCGTTACTAAAAACCTGTATCTACTCGAATATGCAATTGTAAATCATCCGTACTAACTTGTCATCAAAATAATGTATCAAATCAATCTTACATTATAGTCTTGACATAAAATCGATCATTTCTTCATTGATGTTTAACTTTAAACAAACGGAAACTTACATCAAAACATATTTAATGTATAATGCATTACTAATACATCAAATTATCACATTACATCTTAGGTTGTGATCTTGATAATACAGAAATAACCTATCACACTAAGTCCTAGGCTATTCTAAAAAGGCAATGATGCATTCCGCATGTAGATTAATCGTGATGTAACCGATCCTACTTGTTTCAATATTGTTTCCAAATAAAATTTGATATTTGTGGCTTGCACACTTAACAAACTTCATTAATGAATCAAGATCAACTAAATATCATAAATATGGAAAACAACCAAAATCTTAACCTAACGATAAAAAATCTAAGGCAAGTCCAATTTTGTCAAGCATACTTATCAACCAAAAACAATTGAAATTTCAAAATTTACTTGAAACACATTCAAAAATATTTTGACTTTTCAATTTTTAAAATCATTTCATTTTCTAAATTAAACAACTTATGTATTAATTAGAAAATCCATCTTTTAAACATACTTACCATAAGCAACGAGACTCGTATAATTCACTAAGAATCGTATAACTTACTACAGAATCATTAGATGCTTATCAAATCTCACGTGCAATAAGAACTAGTTTGACACACAAACTGACACTTATTAGTACAAAAATAAAAATAAAAACAAAAATAGCTAAAATAAAAACTAAACTACTTTATTTATTTACAAGAAATCTCAAGTTTCTGCAGATTAGATCAGATTAGCATTTACATAATTCTGCAAGTGAGAAATTATTCTCTTATTATTAGTTATGAACAGTGACTCAACCACGATTACCGGTATATTTGTCCTCTTAAACACTAGGTACTTCCAGTTTCCTTTGAGTTGTGACACTTTTGAGATACCCTGGCCAAGGACAGTCACCATGTAACCCGAGTAGCCTAATATGCCACTGAATAGTTTGCGAACTTATGTGACCCACATTCAGATATACTTTCGTAATCGATACAAGCATTAAGATAACAAATATTCAAAAACATCCTTAAACAAATCATGAGACACTTTTTAGATAACAAAATTTAATTACTTTGTGATTTAACTTATTTGCTTTTGCATTTCATTATTTATAAGGAACCCGTGATTTTCTATGAGACCCATGTAGCGAACTTTCTGACAACCTATCCTAAGTTGGAAGCTTTAGGTAGGCTGGGTATACAAAGACACCCCGAGGACATACTTGTCCGAATCTCAAAGACCACATTAGACCCTTAATTAAAATTCATTTCATTTGCATAAACAATATCACATTTAACTTTTATGCTCATGAGTTGTAGAGGTTTTTGCCTATATTTTGAACAAATCCTATAGTAATGCTAGATCTTTCACAAAATTTAAGGACTAGATCAATTCATTACTGAAAAGCAAGCATTCTCAGCCATATATCTGAATATGTTTCTCACAAGAACATTGTATAATTTAAGTTCAGATTAAGGAGACCTTGCTACTTTGTGTCTACCAATAGATCCCAAATTGTAATCACTGAACTAAGCAGTTATATTACGATTAAGCAGACTTAAAAGCTAAGTATCCTCACTTCTAATCTTCATACAACATCAACTTAAATCTCTCCCATATTTTTGTCATTTTCTCATTTTTCACAATTTTATAGTTTTTTATGACACTATGAACTCTTTTTGTATTTTTATGACTCTAACTATTTACAGACACAAACTTACAAAATTAGTTCTTTGAGAGATTTAATATGAATTAGCATTCTTCATCCCATTGAGAAGAATTAACTTTTCAAATCGAGCCTTATCAAATGCTTTGGTATACAAATTGGCTAAATTATCATCAGTTATAACTTTTTCCAAATGAATTAACTTCTTTTGGGCACAATCACGCAAGAAATGATGTCTAATATCAATATGCTTGGTGACCTTATGCATGACAGGGTTATTTGTAATGTCTATAGCTGACTTATTGTCTATTCTAATAGGAGTATCAAGAAAATCCATACCGTAGTCACGAAGTTGTTGCTGAATCCACAATGCCTGGGAACAACAGCTACCAGCAACCATATACTCTGCTTCACATGAAGACTGAGCAACACATGTCTGCTTCCTGCACTGCCACGATACTAATCTTCCTCCTAACAACTGACAACCTCCAGTCGTAGACTTTCTGTCATTGTTACAACCGCCAAAGTCCGAATCAGTATATGTAACAAAATCAAACGTTCCTCCCATAGGATACCATAGACCAAGCCCTTGGTTTCCCTTAAGATAACGTAAAATACGTTTTGCTGCAACCAAATGTGACTCTTTCGGACTAGCTTGAAATCTAGCGCAAAGACAAACAGCGAACATAATATCTGGACGCGAAGCAGTCAGATACATCAATTAGCCAATAATAGCACGATAATAAGTTGCATCCACAAGTTCATCTTTCGGATCAAGAACTCCTAAACCATTATTTTGCTGAATAGGAGTACCATATGTCTTGGAATCTAACATTTTAAACCTCTCCAAGATGTCATCGACATACTTAGACTAGTGAATAAAGAATCCATCTTTCCTTTGATCAACTTGCAGTCTGAGGAAAAATTGAAGTTCCCCCATAACACTCATTTCAAATTCATTTTTCATGTTCATTTCAAACTCTTTGCACATCTTTATATTAGATGAACCAAAAATGATATCATCCACGTAAACTTGTAAAATTAGATAATCTCACTTCTTCCACTTGATAAACAATGTGTTGTCTATCGATCCTCTTGTAAAACCATTTGTCAACAAATGTGTCGACAACTTTTCATACCACACTCTGGGTGCTTGATGCAATCCATAAAGAGCTTTATCCAGTCGATATGCTCTTCTTGGATAGTTAGGATCTTCAAACCCCGGTGGTTGGTGAACATATACTTCCTCTTTAACTTCACCGTATAAGAAGGCACTCTTAACGTCTAACTGATACACTCTTATACCTTTGAAACTTGCATAGGCTAAAAATAACCTTATAGCTTCAATCCTAGCAACTGGTGCAAAAGTTTCATTATAGTCATATCCTTCTCGTTGTACAAACCCCTGCACAACCAAACGTGCTTTATTTCTAGTAACGATCCCTTTGTCATCTCGTTTGCATTTATATACCCAACGACTTCCAATCGGTTATTTACCTCTAGGTACATCTACTAAATCCCAAACTCCAAGTTTTTCAAATTGAGCGTGTAGTGAGTATCGACAATCTTAAGTAAGCGGAGATGTAGGAGTATTATCCGACTGATCTCTTAAAATAATCACATCATCAACTGTATCAGGATCTGAATAAGAATCAGGATCGTGTAGTGAACTAAACACACTATCATAATCGAAGTTTTTGCCAGTTTCATAATGAATAGCGAGCTTATGACTGAAAATCTTGACGTTTGTACCCAAGTCAACTTTGCCTGTCTGCTTGTTCTAAACCCGTCGAATTGATGTTCCCGGTTTATAACCCATGAAAAATCCCTCTTCAACCTTTGGATCAAACTTTGACTGAGGTAGATATTTTAAGAAAGTACACGGTACACCAAATGGTTCAACATTCTGTAAATTCGGTTTTTTCTTATGCAGAAGCTCATAGCATGTCTTGTTATAACGCTTGACTACAGTAACCCTATTTATAATATGACAAGCTGTATTCACTGCCTCCCCCCAAAACATAGTAGGAAGCCCTGAATCTGCAAGCATAGTTCTTGCTGTCTCGGTTAGAGTCCTATTCTTTCTTTCAGCAACTCCATTTTGTTGTGGTTCATACGGAGAACTGTATCGATTTTGGATTCCTTTTGACAAACAAAAGACATCCATCACATTATTCTTGAATTCAGTTCCGTTGTCACTCCTGATTCTCTTAACACGAACTCCATAAATATTTTCAGTTTCAACAAAGAAATTTATCAAAATCTGTGGAGTTTCATCTTTCGAAAAAAGAAAGAATACCCATGAGAATCTCGAGTAGTCATCAGTAACCACCTAACAGTAATGCATCCCACCGATACTTCTTACATTTACTGGACCAAATAAATCCATGTGAAGTAACTCGAAAGGATTGGCAATAGAATTTTCTTGTTTCGGTTTATGTGCAGACTTTTGCTGTTTACCTTTCAGACAAGGTACACATTTCTCTTCCATTCCAAACCGTTTCATGGGAACGCCGTCAACCAAACCATGTTTGACAATGTCATTCACCTTTTGGAAATTAATATGTCCCATTCTTCTATGCCATAGTAAAGATTCAGATTCGTTTGCTTTCGATAACAAGCAAACAGACTCCTTTGGATCATCAACACCTAACACAAGGCCATAGATGTCTCTCTTCCTAGGAGCTTTTAGCAGGATCCAGTCTTCAGGAATAACATATCCTGGTTTCAATATAAGTGCTTCTTTCCCAGTAAAATGGACATTGTTACCCTTGTCACAAATCTGAGAAACACTTAATAAATTATGTGCTAACTGTTCCACATAATTGACCTTCTCCAGCGTAATCTTCCCATTGACAACATCACCTTGGCCCGAGATGTTGCCACCCTTGGGACCTGCGAAACTAACATAAGAACCATTTACATCTTCATAATTGGACAACACATTCTTGTCCCCTGTCATGTGCCAAGAGCATCCACTGTCAACATACCAAAGACTGATAGGCTTCCTTGGTTCTCCCTGCACATCAGACAATAAGATGATTAGTTTCTGAAGGGAACCCAAACCTTTTGAGGTTTAGGTTTTCCGAATTCATCTCTAATGATCAATTCGCTTCAATATCCATCGCTCTGTACTGGAGGCTTAGATGAGGATGGTGTCACAGACTATTTCTTAGGTGAAGTGAAACGAGTCTTAAGAGGAGAATTCCTTGGTGAATGTGTACCATATCTTGGTTGATTCCCTAATCGATCATAGAATTTAGACGAACTATTAATTCTAGAAAGGGGTGACCGAATTTGATGAGCCATCTTCCTAGGTGAATAACTCCTTTGAGGTGTACGAGAACGACTCGGACTTACACTACTAGAAGTAGTATTCTGTGAAGGTCCCTGTCGTTTTGGTGTCTTAGATCTATTGTCATGAGCAACAATGTCTGAGTCACTAGATCCTCCAAAGGACATAACCTTTTCTGGACATCTTCTTTTCCTATTTGGATAGCAACTATAAACATGTCCTACTTCATTACAATAAAAACAGGATTTTTTAGCTCTTGCTTTCTTAGCTTTAACATCAAACTCAGCTGAAGTCATGCCTAAACATTCCTTAAGTTCAATATTGGCTGACTCTTCTTTTGATTAACCAGTTGACTCATTTTTATCCGAAAAATGTACCTTCTTTTGAGAATTCTTATGAGTCGAGTATGGAGTTAAAGGGAATCCACTAGATGTAGATTCATCCTTATTCCATACTTTATCAATCTTGTCATGATCAATCTTTTCAAAATCAATGTCAGTGGATGTAAAAAAACAGTGTCACATCCCTTCATTGTAAAACATTTAACACTCTTATCAACAGGACAAGTTGAATTCACTTGACTAGACCCTATGGGAGAATTAGCATTATAAACTCCATTTTTAGGATCTACTGGTCTGACAAAAGAGCTTTCCAGCTTATGTTTCTTGTTAAGCTATTTTATTTTATCAAGTGAGCTTTTAGAGTTTTTAAGGGTCTTAAGATCAACATTTTGATTTTCTGAGACAATTGGAGAAATTTCACCAATATCAACATTCTCAGAAAGCTGTGTTAGAGACTATATGTAATTATCATTAAATGGACCTCTAACTTTTTTATAATTCAAACCTAAACCACTTTTATCTTTTGAATCCTGTGGAGCAGGCTTTTGCATCTGCATTGATCTTATTAATTCAGATCCCCTAATTTGGTCCAATCTTGCGTTAAGCTTAACTATTTTCAGTTTTGCATCAACTAATTCTTTCTCTTTCTTAGAGAAGTCTTCAGTTAGTTGAGCATATTGTTCATTTCCCACTTTTTCCATTAAGACTGACTCTTTTAAGTTTTCTTTCAAGGCAAGAATATCCTTATCAGATGCACGAATCTTATCTTGATAAAGACTTTCTTGTTTTACCAAACCAGAATTTTTGGCAAACAAAGAGTCGTTTTCTTTCTTAAACATGGAGTTTTGACTAGTTAAGTTAATAACAGATTTATTCAGAATAAACACCTCAAGTTTCAAATCTGACACCATTTTACAAATGTCAACAATAGAAAACAAAGAACAAGATACCTTCTGATCTGCAGCCTTGCAATCTGCCATGTATGCAACAAAGTCTTCAATTGTCATACCTTCAGGTATCACGAAGTTCTTCATTTGTTCTTCAATGCTCTTCATAGAAATGTCATCAGCAGGACTCGATGACTCTTCCTTTTCTTTAGATGCTTTCACTGCTGTCATGGGTTCACTCTCAGATCTCACGGTCTCAGCAACATTACGTACATTTTACTTAACTATCTCAGATGCACTTTCTTCACTTGAGTATACAACATAATCAATTGTTGCAGCTACCTCATCATATAATTCTACCATGTAGGCATGATTCGAGGTATCATCAGATTGTGTATCCCATTGATAAGTACCATCCGGATTCTGAACAACAACGGCCTTTGACTCCAAAAATGGTGACGAAACTGGCTGTTGTGGAGTAGCAGGATATGTAATCATTGCTTGAGTTTTCTGATTACTTGGGGTAATACCCCCTTGATTGTAATTTTGACGACCAGCAACGGTATTATCAATCCTCTTAGGTCGTTGACACTCTCTTGCAAAGTGACCAAATCCATCGCAATTGAAACATTTCACCTTGGATTTGTCAAAATCTTTGATGCCATTTCCTATAGGTCTCCCAGTTCTCTGAGTGAATCTTCTAACCTTAATAGTGTAACAACCGTCTTAGAAATGTTTTAAATAAGTTTCTAGAATCGTACTGTCGCCATTAGAACGATTAGACAGTTCAATTTATCCAAGTTATTGACGTGCTTTAGACTTAAAATATGTGCTTAAATGAAAGTCAAATTGATCTTAAGTCTTGATTTATTGGACGAGTTCATGATTAAGTTCAACGAAATATTAAAGTTCGCTTCATAAACGTTTGTGTTCATAAAAGTTCTAGTTCAAAATGTTCGCAAATGGTCCTTGCATTTATTGAGTTCATTAATTATGAGAAAGGTATAAAAAGAAAAGGAATGGAACCCTTGAGAGAGAAACCACTATTCATTCTCTTCTCCATCTTTCTTCTCTCTCTCTCTCTCTAAAACACATAGTGCAGCTACCATAAACACACACTAAAATCATCTTTTGATTTTGGGTTGTTAAGCCAAAATCGTTTGTACTTTTAGCATCCTTGTGATAATCAAAACATATTTCTGGAATCAAATCTCAGGTAACAACAACAATTTATGGGTTTTTGATCAAATTAAAAATGTACTTTTTCAAGTTTATGTTCTTGATGATTTGGTCCAATTTTTAAATAAAAATCGTGTTAATAGTTAATGGGTTTGTGTCTAAATGTGTTTAGTAACATTTTTATGAACAAATTTGAGTCATAACATGCTTTAATCTACAAAACCCATTTTTGAATATGAAGGTACAACTTGTTCTTGATGTGCCACGACTTGTTTGGGTTATATTTGATCTTGTATTCAGTAAAAGTGTTATTGGTTAGTGTTATTGTGCATATACGTACTAGAGCCATGTTCTAACATGTCCTGAAATCGATCTAGACCTTGTTGTTGATCTTGTACTTGTTCTTGCTTTTGAAACGGCCCAGATGGGACGATCTTGAGGCCAAGATCGTCCTAGGGCAGCCTTTGTTCTCTCTTGATTGATTGTTTGAACTCGTGTGAAGGTTGTGTTGTGATGTTGTGATGACACTTCCTGGGTAACTAATCTTATAGATTGGTTTTGCTCAAACAATTGTTCTTGGCGCTAGGAAGATCTTGCCAGGAAGATATTGCCAGGAAGATCTTGCCAGGACGATCTTGACACAAAACGATCTTGTTTTATAACTTGGCATGCTTGAACTTAAATCAACTAGATCTTGTACTTAACTACTAGACCAGTACATTAAAACTCATAATTCATCTAAATCATTTAAAGCACAAGTTCTATGGTCGATCAAACTAAGTTCTTAAGACAAGAAAATCATTAGTAACGACATGTTCAACACATTACCATTATAACTACATATGTGTGTGTGTGATCATTCAAACTCTTTTTGAGTCAAAACGTTGAAGGATCTTTAAGGACCAAATCATCAGTTTATCAAGGACACTCCAATGGTAATTAATCACAAGAACTAATACGTGTGTGATCAATGACTTGTATATAGGTTTCCAACAAGACGTACTTGGGTTTCGATAGATAAAACCTTTCTATCTTTGTGCTTGTTCTCTGTACTTACAAACTGTGCTTGTACCAGATCACTGTGAGTCTTCGTAGCCCCTTTTTCTTTACTTATGTTTTGGGGTGAAAGGAATACAAAATATGCTTTTATATATGCCGTAACTGCTTTCATTATTATTCTATGGCTGTTAGACTACTTTGTGACATACTAGCCATGTCATGTTTATGACTGTGAGTGCACGATTGATACATACTAGCCATGTCATGTTTATGACTGTGAGTGCACGATTGATTTATTCTAGCCAAGTACTGTAAGTGCACGATTATACACATACTCATACTTATGTGCAAAGTTGGTCTCTAGTCACATCATACTAATTTATCCTCGTATTCTATTGACGGCATAAATCATACTCATACAAAATTACTAATGTTTTCAAACCTACGAACTCACCAACCTTTGTGTTGACTCGTTTAAGTATTCCTTTTAGGTATTCAAGCAAATCCTGGCTAGGATTGGTAGCATGGGACTCTTAGCAGACTGCAGGCTAGGTTTTGGAGTTTGCATGCTTTCGTTTATGTTTGTTGGCAATATGCCTAACCGTTTCCCCTGCGTGGGAACTTAACATACATTCGTCTTGACCCCAAAATATTAGCTAACATTTCGTAAAAATAAAGTTTAAAACAGAAAATTTGTAAGTAATCTTATAAATGGCATAATGGGTTATGTAATGAACTAAGAACCATAATGGGCTAACCCGGCCCAAATAACCAACCCATAAAACCACAAATCAGTAGGCCTACCTAGCCCAATAAGGTATATGGCCCAATAACCAATATAACCTATTAAGCACATAACCCAAATAAGGTGAAGCCCAACAACTAATGTAAGCCCAAAACATTTAAAAGCCCATGACACTTTAGGACTAATTGATAATGGCCCATAACACTTAAACGAATTTCATGAACCAAGTAATCGCAAGACAAATCGAGAAATATACGAGTTGAAGATAAGTGTAATCAAAATAAAACAAAGATAATTAAGTGAGATAAACATAAGTAATTATGTTAACCAAACTATATATTGATATCACAAATGCTAATTCGTGCTAAAATCGGTTACACAACAATTGATGAATAAGGATAATATAACTTAATATGACATTTTTATATGATAACCCAATATGCCAAGTGAAACCACAAATGAAGCCAAGTTACCGAGAACCTAACAACTTATAACTACGCATGTAATCAAAGTAACCTTTAACACCATCAATCTTTACAACTAAAAAGATGCGAATATTAGCAATACACTTAGATTCCATAATTGGTGACAACTTAATGAAGTGGCATTTCTAATTAATGGCTTAAGATAGGTACTTACGTATAATAGTCCTACCGTAGGGATAGTCTTGGCTTTGAAATGTGGATGAGGACCATGATGGAATATATGATCAAGGAAGCAATAGATGGGAAGTACCCATTTTGGATACGTATATATAATGCTCTGCATATCAAGGTGAGTCATAGCCCCCTTTCAAACTATTTTATGTGTTTAACTATCGGGGTGAAAAGCATGATATATAAATGAAATTGCTTTCTATATATTTATGAAATGATTCTTGGGATTATGATTATGAAATGAAGTTATATCGTATGTTCAATGTGATAAATGTTATATGATGAGCTTGAGTTCTGTCAACCCGTTTACTTTTGGTACACTACTATTTACTCTGAAAGTGGAGGCCTGTAGTTAGATAGTTGCGCAACTAAGTTTGTCCACCCACCTGGAGCGTAACAGTGGAAGGTTGGTTGCCTTTGTGACGATCTTCTCTTCCAGTCCGACCGGAGTGGTGTTCTAGCTACCTTAAATTTAAATGGTCGTCTCCATGGCACAACCCCAATTGACAGCTTTTGCTATGAAATGAAATGAAATAATATATTGTTTGGACATGAAAAAGTAGTAGTAGCGGCTCGAGCATTTACTCATCAAAAATTATGTAAATTATGCCCTTGTGGCTAAATCAAATTGATATTAAATTATGCCCTTGTGGTTATATGAAATTGATAATAAATTATGCCTTGTGGTTATATGAAATTGATAATAAATTATGCCTTGTGGTTATATGAAATTGATAATAAATTATGCCTTGTGGTTAAATGAAATTGATATTAATATGTTTGGATATTTTGATTTGAACATACGGTTTGGGTATCGTCCCTCATATGAAATCTTAATAGTCGTTGAAATTGTCGATATTGAAAAATTGATGACCGAATGGTTTCATTGTGATATATGATTAATCATTTGATATATTTTTCCCTCAAGAAGATTTGACAAATGCGAACTTTATAATTACCATGGATTTTGAACGTTTTAAATTACATTGTGGTATTTGGGAAAAACTCGATAATATGATATGAGAATTTTTGTCGGTCATATGGTTTGGGTATTTCGAAATGTAATAGTAATCGGTTTTCTAAGTATTAAAACGGCGATGTACCAAGATTTATATAAAAACCTATGCACTAACCAACTACGTTTTCGTAGTTGACACTTTTTCTGCATGCTTTTCAGGAATTAGCCTAAGCTTTGAGGATTTATATGCATCATGATTGTTTTTGGAGTCGAATATCAAACCTTGTGATGGGCAATGGAATCCGCCTTGATCATTGTAGTATACTATTCATGTGCTTGATATTTGTTTCGTGAACTTAATATTCAAGTATGGTGGACGCATTTGTACTTGTAAATTGGTTCACATGCTTGTACATTTGTAAATTCCTTTTTATCAAATAAAGCTATGGTGAATGTTATTTATAATTCTTGTTTTGAATACTCGACTTTCTGTACATCTCATCGTTCCGCCTTAGTTGGGGTGTGACACCTACGTATTTTCAAAACGAGTCGAATATTTCTTAAACAATTGAGTCGATTATAAAGTGTTCTTGTTTTACTTATGCATAGCCTGATCAACTATGCCTAATTAAAAAAATATGGAATGATCGAAATGGTTGTCTAAGGAATATTCAAAATGGGTCTTTTGAAAATGAAGCTTTAAAACGATTCTTGGTGCAAGAGATACATAACCAAATCCAATGTTTGCATTACTTATTAAAATACTTAGTTAATACCCCCACTTGGCTAATATTACTTTGTCTATTTAGTTATAATACACAAGAGCTACGCACAAGTCGAATTCTAGTCATTTCGTTGATTCTAAATGGTCGTGTGAGTCGTGAGTGTCGAGTTGGTCGTTGGTAGTCTTGCTAATTATTGTTGGGTAAGTCGGTGGTGGATAGTCATGATGTTGTTCGGTCTTCAAGCTTGTGAGTCGTTGGTCGAATTGGTTGGTTTTCGTCGAATGATTAAGGTCGTCTCGTGGTCCATCAATTCGTCTTGCTTTCCGCAAAGGGTCACATGGGTCGTCAATGGTCAAGTCGGTCATAAATGGTCGTCTAAGTAGCGTCTAGTGGAGTCTTCATTTTATGTTTTATGTGACTCGTGTAGGAATATCATGTCGCAAAGGAGTGGAGCCTCAAGAACCTCTAGTCAAGTAAGAGACATTTACGCATTTGTGGACATGGTCATGGAGAGGCAACAAAGACAAGAAGAGAGCAAGGAGACGGAGCCCACGATGGACTCCCAACAACCCCCACAACGAGAGGAGGAGGAGGAGTCCCATACTTCCATCCATGCCTCCCTCGCAATCATCCTTACCATCTCGGCCCAAGACAAGGAGAGATTCCCCACCATCCCGTTAATGGAGTACCCCCTCCAATTCCCGTGGGTATGACTCGGGAGGAAAGGGAACGGGTGTGGGACATAGCCGGAGGACTAAGGAATGCCCGAGTGAGGGTCCGACATCAAGAAGTCATGATGGAAAGAGCCTTGGGAGTAATGAGGCGAATGGGAGACGATACGGGAATGGCAATAGATGGAGTGCGCCGGATTTATGTGGTGATATTCATGATGGGATGTGTACTTGCAGCGGTGTGCTCCATTGTGGTAGTTCTTGTGATTAGGAAATGACCCTAAGGATGTTTTATTCATGAACTTATTCGATAGACTAATGTTTGTACTTTGTTATGATTTTCTTGAACTTGTTTGTGGTTGTGTGACTATGATCACATGGTTGTTGGCATATGGCGATTTTGTAAACTGATATTGGATTATTTGAATGTGAGCTTGATGCCTTTTTACGATTATACGATGTGTTAATCTCTATGTGTTATAGTTATGCTCATTGCAAAGTGATAGTTACAGCAGGAAATCAGTTCTGACCACTTTTGCTAGAACGGCCATATCTGGAGTTCTGTTTGGTCTTTTGACCTGATTCTAGTTGGAAGTGAAACTTAACTCATAGGGCTACATTTTATATTTTATGAGTTTTTCCCATATCCTCCATCTTGAACCATTTTTTTGTGCTCTAAGTTCATAAACAGATTCTGGAAAAATTTGTCTAGCAACCTAAAAACAAGATTGATATATTTTAAGTTTACCCAACCATTTTTTATTCATAGTGATAAGTAGGTTGTGATTAAAGGAAGGAATATGAATTTAGAAATATATGTATACCTATGCATACAAACGAGTCCTTATTACACTAAGTAACTTAGATAAACACGTGTGAGATCAAAAGTCGTGAGTCGGGTCTATGCCATATGATTCTATATGCGAATGACTAAACTATGTTCTCCCTTGTAGAGACATGGCACCAAGAAGAGCCGGCAAAGAGACAAGTACTGAGGCTAGGCGTTAGGAGGAAGAGGTCCGAAGGAGGACCGAGCTAGCCGACCTCATTTCTCAACAAATCAGCTCCGTTATGCCAACCGTTGCTACTAAAATTGCGGAGAGTGTGACCACTACACTTAACACGGCTAGGAGACAGGATGGAGGAGGCAATGCCAATGATAGGAATGCCTACAAGACTTTCACTTCTTGCAACCCTAAGGAGTTCTATGGGACGGAGGGTCCTGTTGGTTTGCTCACGTGGTTCTAAAGCATGGAAGCCATCTTGAACATCATTGATTGTGCACCGGATGACCGTGTCAAGTTTGCGGCTAGCAAGCTCCAAGGAAGGGCACTCGCTTGGTGGAACCTCCAAGTCACTACGAGGGGTCAAGCTGTGATGAATTCCTTGACTTGGGAGCAGCTCAAAAAAGAGATGAAACGCGAATATTGTCCTAGACCAGCCGTGCAAAAGTTGGAGATCGAATTTTGGAACCATGCTATGAAAGGAATGGAGTTGGAGGCATATGCAATTCGTTTCCACGAGTTGTGTGTGCTAGTGCCTGACATGGTGAACACGGAGGCAAAGAAGGTCGAGAGTTTTATTTATGGATTGGTACCGGAAGTAAGATTGATGGTCACAACAGGAAACCCCACCACACTTGTAGAAGCAGTGAGTTTGTCAACAAGGTTGGTTAATGACTTGGTTAGGACCAGGAAATACTCGCGAGACACGTCAAGTTCAAGACAAGGAGGAGGAAGCCGATTTGGTGATCGTAAGGGGAATGGGCCTGATAAGAGGCAAAAGATTGTAAGGCACTATGGTGTTGTCGAAGTTAACCCCAACCTGAACCGTGGGCAGCCTCCGAAGTGCAATCGTTGTGGATACAACCATCTTGGTGAGTGTAGGCATTGCACGATTTGTAACCAATTGGGACACCTTGCTGCCACTTGCCGCAATGGAGCAAGAGTTGGAGGAAACCCGGGAGTATGTCATGAATGTGGAGGTACAGATCATTGGAGGAACGCATGTCCTAGGCTGGGAAGAGCTCAAGGTAACCGAGGAAATGGAAATAGAACCCGTGGCAATTATAGGAATGTAGGCAACCATGGGAATCAAGCAAATCAAGGAAACAATAGGAACCAAATGAATCAAGGAAATGGTGGAAACAGGGCAAACAATGGGAATCAAGGGAACAATGCAAACCGGAACCGTAGAAATTAAGGAGGTCAAGCTCAATGAAGGGTGTACGCAATGGGCGCAAATGAGGCAAGGGATGACCCTAATGTCATCGTAGGTACATTTCCATTAAAAAATGTTTATGCCTCTATGTTGTTTGATTCTGGAGCCAAAAGAAGTTTTATTTCTTTCGAATTTAAGGAAATGATTAATAAGAAACCTAGTGAGCTTGAAGAAACCTACTATGTTGAATATGCTAATGGAAACGAGTATAGGACTAAGGGAATTATTTTTGATTGTAAGTTAACTTTAGACGAGAAAGATTTTAGTATAGACTTGATTCCCATAGAGATAGGAAGTTTTGATGTGATAGTAGGAATGGATTGGTTGTCAAAAATACGTGCTGAAATACTTTGCCATGAAAAGGTCATTAGGATTCCCTTAGATAATGATAAAGTGCTTATAATACAAGGCCATAAGGCGGGAGTCTAACCCAAGATAGTGTCATCTATGAAGGTAAGGAAACATTTACGTAAAGAATACCACACATACTTGGCACAAGTGGTGGATAAGCAAGTAAAAAGTAAGGACCCTATAGGTAATAGTGGTTAGGGACTTTCTAGATGTGTTCCCTGATGAACTACCAGGACTTCCACCCATGAGGCAGGTGGAGTTTACGATCGATTTAGTTCTCAGGGTAGCCCTTGTAGCTAAAGCACCGTATAGGTTACCGTCCTTCGAAATGCGAGAACTTTCTGAGCAATTGCAAGAATTGCTTGATAAGGGTTTGATCCAACCTAGTTCTTCGCCATGGGGTGCGCCAATTCTCTTTGTCAAGAAGAAAGATGGATCTTTGAGAATGTGTATCGACTATAGAGAGCTGAACAAATTGACGATCAAGAATAGATACCCACTGCCACGAATAGAAGATTTGTTTGATCAATTACAAGGAGCGTCGCATTTTTCAAAGATCGATCTTAGATCCGGCTATCATCAATTACGAGAAGAAGATGTACCTAAAACGGCTTTTAGAACTCGCTATGGGCATTACGAGTTTGTGGTGATGCCATTTGGTCTCACAAATGCGCCTGCCGTTTTCATGGATTTAATGAATAGAATTTGTAGGCCATACTTGGACAAATTCATGTTAGTATTCATTGATGACATTATAATATATTCTAGAAGTAAGGAGGAACATGAGAAACATCTGAGAATAATCTTGCAGTTGCTTAGAGATGAGAAGCTATACGCTAAATTTTCTAAGTGTGAATTTTGGCTCCGACAAGTCCAATTTCTTGGACACATTGTGAACGAAGAAGGAATCCACGTAGATCCGGCTAAGATGGAAGCGATCAAGAAGTGGGAGACACCCAAGACGCCAACGGAAGTGCGTAGCTTCCTTGGTTTGGTGGGCTATTATAGAAGGTTCATCCAAGGATTTTCTAAGATTGCGGTACCTTTAACCCAATTGACTCAAAAGGCAAGAAAGTTCGAATGGGGTGAAGAACAAGAGCAAGCGTCTCAAACGCTTAAGAACATGTTGTGTGAAGCACCAATACTAGCATTGCCGGATGGAATGAAAGGATTTGTAGTATATTGTGATGCGTCGAATAAAGGACTTGGATGTGTGCTTATGCAAAGAGACAAGGTCATTGCCTATGTGTCTAGACAATTAAAGCCACATGAGAAAAACTATTCGACACACAATTTGGAGTTGGGAGCCGTGGTATTTGCTTTGAAGATATGGAGGTATTATCTCTATGGCACTAAATGCACAATATTTACTAACCATAAGAGCTTGCAACACATCTTTGATCAAAAGATGTTAAACATGAGGCAAAGGAGATGGATGGAGCTACTAAATTACTATGAGTGTGAAATAAAGTATCATCCGGGGAAGGCAAATGTCGTTGCCGATGCACTCAGTAAGAAGGTGAATACTAAAGTGCCAAGGGCAAGAATTAGCCACCTACAAGTAAGAATGTCTCTAAGAGATCGTTTCTTAGAAGACCAAGCGAAGGCCTTTGAAGGGAAGAATATTGAGAATGAAGCATTGTGTGGTATGGAAATGAGGTTTGATAAGGATGATGAAGGTATTTTATACTTCAAGGAGAGAGCTTGGGTACTGAAAGTGAATGGTTTAAGAGATGTACTTTTGAATGAGGCTCATAATATGAAGTATTCAATTCATCCGGGCACGGATAAGATGTATCAAGGCCTAAAAAGGGATTTTTGGTGGCCTGGAATGAAAGGAGATGTAGCTCGATATGTGAGCCGATGCATGACTTGTGCGATGGTCAAAGCTGAGCACCAAAAGCCATCTGGTCTTTTAAGAAGCCAGAAATTCCCGAATGGAAGTGGGAGCAAATAACAATAGACCTAGTGACGAAATTGCCTCGAACGAAGAAAGGTCATGATGCTATATGGGTGATTGTTGATCGTCTTATGAAATCAGCCCATTTCATTCCCATCAAAGAAGATTGGGACACCGAGCGTCTAGCTCGCTTGTACGTTGAGAAGATTGTAACATTACATGGCGTGCCTTTGTCCATAATATCCGATCAGGATGGTAGATTACCTCACGTTTTTGGGGTCATGTGCAAGAGGCAATGGGCACAACATTAGCACTAAGCACGGCTTACCACCCTCAAACGGATGGACAAAGTGAGCGTACGATTCAAACGTTAGAGGATATGTTGAGGGCATGTGCACTCGAATTTAGTGGAAGTTGGGATGAACACTTGCCCTATCCGGAGTTCACCTACATTAATAGCTATCACTCAAGCATACAATGTGCACCATTTGGAGCTTTATATGGACGCAAGTGTAGATCACCCATGTGTTGGATAGAGACAAGTGAAAGAATTCTAGCTACTGTTGATTTTGTCCAAGAGACAACGGACAAGGTAGCAATCATTAAAGAAAAGCTTAAAGCCGCCAGAGATCAGCAAAAGAGTTATGCGGATCAAAGAAGAAGGCCCCTAGAGTTTGAAGTCGGCGACAAAGTGCTCCTAAGAGTCTCGCCATGGAAGGGAACCGTAAGGTTTGGCAAAATAGGAAAGTTGAGCCCCCGATACATTGGGCCATTTGAAATTGTTGCTAGGATAGGCCCCGTAGCCTATAAGTTGAAGTTACCCCAATAATTGGGAGATATTCATGACACATTCCACGTGTCAAACTTGAAGAAATGTTTAGCGGGTGATTCGAAAGTAGTCCCACTCAAGGAACTACGAGTGGAAGATAAGCTCCAATTTCGTGAGGAGCCAATAGAAGTTCTCGATCGTGATGAGAAGCGTCTTAAGAGAAGCAAAATCCCTATCGTTAAAGTTAGATGGGATACAAAACGCGGACCCGAATTTACGTGGGAACGTGAGGACATCATACGTGAGAAATATCCGCACTTACTCCCCGAGCAAATTCCGGGACAGAATTCTGCTAAGGGGGTAAGGATGTAACAACCCTACTTTTTAAATATTATATACGTGTTAGTTAGGTTTTCTGTGATCCCGCAAGCCATAGTTATACTCGAAGCTAGTAGATAATGCCCCTAAATTAACAATCTAAATCTATTGTTAGTGTTCAGTTCAATTTAATAAAATGTCTTTGAACAAAAATTTTAATTAATATTTAATCAACTTATAAATAATAATATAAGTCTCACAAGTGGAGCTAGCAATCAAAAATACTTATAAATGCCCAACAATTTAACCTGTTAGGTCCAGATTTACTGGACTCGCTCCAGACGTGATTACTGGAGCCCTCTGAAGATTTGTCCAGAAATTATGTGAAGACCAGTGAATAACTTACTTGTACAGAAATCTGGATTCCACCAGATTCGTTCACTGGACTTCACTCTAGTCAAGATCTTTCCACTGAAGAACATTCTCACTGAAGTCAGAAGAAAGAAGTCCGACAAATAGCGGAGCTCACTGGAAGACTTACCAGATCTCCTGACTGGAGTCCTTGTCAGTGTTCTAGACCTTACAAGTCTGAACACTGATTACGAGGAATTGACTTTATGCCTTTACATGCCTTTAACCGGAAAATTCATTTGGCTTTTGTTAAAAGCCTTACACGCATGTAAAGATGGTTGGTTAATTAGAAGACAAGTCACTATCATATGACTTTATTCTTGTACTTTAATCAATGCTTTTAAGGAATTAAAGTAATTTCCTTAAATGCATGTAACCATATTTGTACGGCAAAAAGAATATTATATTTATTCTTTTTGCCTATAAATACCAAGTCACTTCCTCTTCCAAATTACATACTTTTGCAATTTGGTGCCTTTGCTCAAATACTCTCGATCTAAACAGTCATACTTCACAACTTTAAGTATTTCGATCAAAGAGTTTATTTAGCAAAGATTAGATCACTTGTAATTCATAGGTTGTTTAGATACTTACTTTGTAATATCTTATTCCGCAACAACCTTGTATTTTATTTAACATCAATAAATAAAATACACTTGAAAATTACATTGTGTCTCACCATTTACTTACTTGCTTATCTTTATATTGCTTAAGTACGTATTACGTTATATATATTCTTGCATTTATATTTATTGTAATACTAGTCCGATCTAGTGCTTACTTGACATTTAATACTAGTCCTATCTAGTGATTACTTGACTTGTTATTCTACACTCGTGGGTTAAACCATCAAGTGAGGGAATTCACATTTGGTATCAGAGTAGAAGGCTAACATACTTACCTAAATCTGCATTTTCTCGATGGCCAACCCAGAGAATACACAAGGAAACCCTTTAAACACTGGACGTCCACCCATAAATGAATTTGAACAAACCAATGACCATGCTAACAATAATCCACCACCACCTCCTCCTATTCCTGCTTCTCCATACGTGCATGTGCACTACTCAAACACTCCTGTTCCCAAATTCAGTGGGAATGGTGATGAATTTGGCACGTGGAAAGCTAGGATGTTATTACATGTTACTGGTATTGAGAGGAATATGCTTAAAATTTTAAATGAAGGACCCTATATTCCTAAAAGTCCTCTCAATCCACTTCTTGATCCAACTGGAGCAAGATCTAGGAGGGAAAAGAGAGAGGGACACTGGTCTGAAGAGGAAAGGAGACTGGTCAATATTGACACTACCTTAAAAGTCATGATCCTCGGGGCCGTTCCTGAAGCTCTTATTCCCACACTAGTGCTTTATCCCAGTGCCAAAAGCATGTGGGATGAACTAGTGAACCAGTATGAAGGTGGTGACGATACTATTGTTACCAGGAAAGTGGCTTTGAATAAGAAGTACGAGTCATTTTTTGCCCTACCCAATGAATCATTAACTGGTACCTACACCAGATGCATGGTGGCAAAAGAAGAATGGGTTCTCTCTGATGACTTATCAGTTGATGATGAAGAGGAAAGAGATTGTTGTTATATGGCTCTAGCTGATGAAGAGAATCTGGTGAAAGAACATATCACATCTGGAAGATGGGTGGACATTGTCATTAAAAAGGTAATAGATTATGACAAAGAAACTGATCCTGAGTTAAAATTGGACATTGCTGAAGCTTTAAACTTTAATTTTAATGTTCGTGGAAACTGTTCGTTCAGAAATGTCAAATAATTTTGAAACAAATTTTTCTGAAATGACAAACTTATAGTCTAAGTTAAAAGAATTACAAGATATTGAACTTGCTTTCAAAGCACAAGTTTTGGTTACTAAACAACTGGTCCAAGAAAAAGAAGAACTGGAAAATCTATTATCAAAAGAAAAACATGTTATCCAGTCATGGCTTGAGACCAAGAAACCATATGATGCTGCACGTAACCAGTACCCCTCCCAAAAAAGTGCATATCTGGGGGGTGATGTTAATGCTGCTGCATTAATACCTGTTGTTGACCGACTGCCTGAAGTGTTAAAACCTAGCACTATCTATGATGAACCAACAACACCCAAAACTTGTATTATTCCTCCTGTTCAATTGTCTGAGGTTAAGACTGGATCTCCCCAGATGAATGCTCCAGTCAAGAAGGTTAAGCAGAGTAAACCTTTGCCTCAATCATCTTCTAAAGAACCCCAGGTTCAGAAAAAGAAGAATGTTGTTCCTCCACCTAAGCCAAAAGTACAGTCAACTGGAAAGGCTATGGTGTTATCTGAAGAAAATATTTTGTTAAGGCTGAAGAGTTAGTTTCAACTACTGGCTCATCAAGTTCAAAGTTGCAATGCAAGAATTAACAATTTTGAGGGTACTTCATCTGGCCCTAAACAAAATACTAAACCTTTTTCCAAGAAAGAAAAACTGAGCACACCTGTGGACAGGAAAAAGAAAAAGGTTCCAGTTGAAAGTGAAATCAACCAGATACCAGTTAGGATCCATCCTTGTGGATCCAAAGAACCCATCAGTCGATGGGTTCGCAAACCGTTAAACTAATAATCTGGTGGATGTGCAGGGCGATCGATAGAAGTATATTTGGTATCTTGATAGCGCTACTGGCAGGACAATGACCGGATGTAAGACCCTGCTGGAGGAGTTCGATGTTTCAGACGGACCCTCCATTACTTTTGGAAATGATGGTTCTAAAAAGACTGAGGGATACGTTGTTCTGAATAATCGTCAAGTCAAATTCAGACGAGTGGCTTATGTAAATGGGTTGAAATATAACCTCATAAGTGTGAGCCAGTTGTGTGATGATGGCTACCAGGTGTTATTTAACATCTCTCAAGGCATTGTATTTAATAAGGATTGGAAGGTAGTATTGATTGCTCCCAGAAAAGGGAATGTGTACGTGATGGATATGGAAAGCTCTCCTTCAGAGCAGTGTTTCTATACCAAGGCTGATGAAGACACAAACTAGCTATGGCATAAAAGTATGTCCCATTTAAATTTCAAAAATATCAACAAGTTGTCCAGAAAACAACTTGCAGATGGGATACCTTCTGTCTCCTTCAAAAAGGAAAAGCCATGTCTAGGATGTGAGATGGAGAAGCAGAAGCACACCAGTTTCAAGACAAAACAGAATTTTAGCATATCTGAACCTCTTCATATGCTTCATATGGACCTCTTTGTTCCAGTGAATGTTCAGACTCGTGCTGGTAAGAAATATACCCTGGTAGTTGTTAATGAATACTCTAGATATTGTTGGGTAATATTTCTTAGGTCAAAGAATGAAAGTGCTGCTGAAGTCATCACTCTTATCAAGAAAATTGAACTCAAATACAAGCAAAAAGTGTGTCAGTTAAGAAGTGATAATGGAATAGAATTCCAGAATGCAACTCTGGAGAAATTTTGCACTGACACTGGCATCTCCCAGAATTTCTCATCAGCACACACTCCAGAGCAGAATGGAGTTGTAGACAGAAAGAACAGAACGCTGATAGAAGCTGCCAGGAGTATGCTTGCTGAATCTGGTCTTCCTAAAATGTACTGGGCTAAAGCAATTGCAACTGCTTTTCACACTCAAAATCGCTCAGTATATGTGAAGAGACACAAGAAGACATCCTATGAAATATTAAGAAATAGAAAACCAAATATTGGTTATTTTCAGGTTTTTGGATGTCCAGTATACATCGTGAACGACTCCAGTCAGTTAGGCAAATTTGATGCCAAAGCTGATGAAGGATATTTCTTAAGATATTCAGCCATTCATAAAGCCTTCAGAGTCTACAACAAAAGACTGGAAAAGGTCTAGGAGTCAATTCATGTCACATTTGATGAGTCAAATGAAGCAATCAATAAAAAGCCAACCCTTAATTCTCCCCCAGAAAGTCCAATTATCTTTCGTGAATCTGATCCTATCAACTACAATAAAGATTCATCTGAAGATGTTTCCAGTCATCCTGACTTGGAACCAGTGCAATTTGAAAAACCTTCCAGTAATACTTCATTCTATCCTTCAATAAGTTTCAAACTACCTTCTGAACTTGTTATTGGATCACATGTTCGTACTACTCCTCCAGTATCAGATTCAATTGATTTTGAGCCAGTAATCCAAGAAATGCCTTTAAATGAGGAACTTCATGATGCAAATCGTGATCTTACAGATTCTGATGAAGATGTTGAAGTTGTCTGGCAAGATCCTACGCCAGAAAATCAATTGAACTCTTGCACTGATATTGTTGTAAGAAACAATCCTGGTCAATACTCTAAGTGGACTAAAGCTCACCCAATCAACTAGATTATCGGTGACTCCAGTAGAGCGGTTCAGACCAGAAGTGCCTCCAGTGAACAATGTTTATATGTCAGCTTCTTATCACTGATTGAATCGAAGAAGATTGATGAGGCAATGAATGACCCAAGCTGGGTGATAGCTATGCAAGAAGAGCTTCACCAGCTCGAACGAAATAATGTTTGGAATCTGGTTCCTCCTCTAGTTGGCAAGAAAGAACCAATTGGAACCAGATGGGTCTTCAGGAATAAGGTTGATGAAGATGGTCATGTGATCAGAAATACGGCCAGATTGGTGGCACAAGGGTACGTCCAGACAGACCTTGACTTTGAAGAATCATTTGCACCAGTAGCAAGGTTAGAAGCCATCAGAATGTTTTTAGCCTTTGCTGCTCATCATAAGTTCAAGGTCTACCAGATGGACGTAAAAAGTGCATTTTTGAATGGAGAATTAGAAGAAGAAGTTTATGTCAAGCAACCTCCAGGCTTCATTGATGAAAAGCATCCACATTGGGTATATCGTCTGGACAAGGCATTATATGGCCTCAGACAAGCCCCTCGAGCCTGGTAAGATACTCTGACCAAACACTTATCAGAAAACGATTTCAAAAGAGGTGCAATTGACAATACCTTATTTATTCTTCGTGAAAGAGGTAATCTTCTGTTGGTACAAGTTTATGTTGATGATATTATTTTTGGTTCTACTGATGAATCTTTGTGCAAGAAATTTTCAAAAATCATGTCTTCAAAATTTGAAATGAGTTTAATCGGTGAATTAACATTTTTTCTTGGACTCCAAATTAAACAAACCAGTGATGGTATTTTTATTAATCAAGAAAAATATGTTAGAGATATTTTAAGAAAATTCGATATGAATTCTTCACCTTCAAAATCAACTCCAATTTCTGCACCTTTAACAATAGATTCAGACCCTGATGGTTCACCACTGCCTATAGAGGCCAGTGAATACCACTGCCTATAGAGGCATGATTGGTTCACTAATGTATTTAATTGCCAGTAGACCAGATATAATGTTTGCAACATGTCTTTGTGCCAGATATCAGTCTAACCCAAAAGAATCTCATCTGGCGGCTGTAAAGCGCATTTTGAAGTACCTTAAGGGTACTCCCAGTTTGGGTCTTTGGTATCCCAAAGACTCAGGCTTAGATCTAATGGGTTATTCAGATTCAGATCATGCAGGTTGTAAGATAGACAGCAAATCCACTACTGGTGGATGTCATTTCCTTGGTGGCAAACTGGTGAGCTGGACCAGTAAGAAGCAAACTTCAGTTTCTTTATCCACTGCTGAAGCAGAATATGTGTCTGCAGCCAATTGTTGTGCTCAGATACTCTAGATGAAGCACCAGTTGCTTGATTATGGTATTAAGTATTCAAAGACTCCTATCTTTTGTGACAATACCAGTGCCATTGCTATCTCAAATAATCCAGTCATGCATTCCAAGACGAAACACATTGATGTCAGGTATCATTTTATTCGCGATCATGTAATGAAAAATGATGTTGAAATCCACTTTATTCCCACTGATAAACAACTTGCTGACATATTTACAAAACCTTTGGATGAGAAAACTTTTCAAAATCTTGTCAGTGAGTTGGGAATGTTGAACCCTTAATCTGGAACATTGTTATGAACGCCTTTGTGACACTGGCAGGGTTCTTTGATTCCAGATTTATAAATCTATACCAGTAAAGCTATCGAACGCCTTTGTGATACTATTTTTGCAGTGATAGATTTATGGATCACCATTCCAGGGGGAAAGACTCAGACCACATTTTTTTTATATATTTAAGTTTCAAAGGGAATTTATTAATTTATTTTCTCACTAGACAAAGTTTTCTGAAAAATGTTTCTAGTACCTTGTAAATGTGTCCCTCTCATTAATACTGGATAAGTTGATGTGCATGTTTGAAGTGACTTCTGTTGCTTTGTAAATGTGTCCCTCTCATTTGTTTATATTAGTTGATGTGCGTGTTTGAGGATTACCAGAATGGTCAAATCTGGGTACCTACTGGAGTGAAACTGGAGTGTCCAGTGTACCATTAATGCATGTTCTACTCGCCTAATCCACCAGTGAAACTGGAGTGTCCAGTCAACCTCCAGATGCATTAAAATGAGTCTTTTTTGTGTCAAATCATTTCTTTTTAATACTTAAGGATAGTGCATGCCAATCTTACAAATTTTTCATCTGGACAGTTACTGTTCACCTTACGTGGCATGACTTTTTCAATTTTAAATGATGGTTTTGTTACCTTGGGAAGACCAAAAGTGAAAGTTGGTAATTTTTGTGGGCTATCAACCGTCATACATTTATGTGTGATGGGAAACATTAAATGCGCATGTCAAAACCGATCAAAATTGTTTTGAAATTTTTCAAAATTACCGTTTTGAATTCCATTTTTTCTCTTTCCTCTATAAATACCCACATTTACCTTCACTTTCAGTTTCATCTCGAAAATCATTTACTCCCATATCTTCAAATTCCTTCATTTATTTTCTTCTTCATTTACTCTCCAATCATCATCATCTCTCTTATTAAATTTCTGTTATCAATCTTAAATTCTTTCACTTTCATTTTCATATATCTCAAATGGCTCCTAAACCATCTCCTAAAAATCTTCTAGCTGTAAATTATACTCCTGCTAAAAATGGCAAGAAGGCAAATCATATATCTCTTTCTGCCGATGCCATCCGCATAAACATGAATAACTGGATGGCTAAACTCTCAACAAATCACTCTTCAACTTCTATCATTGGAAGGTTGAACACCTTCTTCTTGAGTAGTCCACTCTATGGGGCCCTAACCCTAAATCCGGGAAAAATGTATCATGATTATCTGTGTGAATTCTGGTATACAGCAGTGTATGTGAAAAGTGATTAATCCATCGACTACACATTAAAACAAGGCACCAAACACTTCACCATTACTGTTGATTCCCTCAGAGATGCCCCGAGGATGAATTACTTCGATGAGAATGAAATGCCTGTTGAGATTCCATCTGGAATCAATACCAGGGAAGTGTGCAGGTTGATGGGGCACACAGAAATAGTGGATGAGAATGGTCAGCTACTCAGGAAGGGCACTGTATATATGAGCAGGCTGACAGATATTTCTTCACTCACCTTGTTGAGTGTTTGGGTGGCAGTTCTGGAGGATTAGATCAGATAAACCAGACACAGCTCCAGATTGCTTACTGCTTGTGGCATGGGTACAGGGTAGACTTTGCCCAGATCTTCTTTAATGATCTGGTGGACAGATTGAGGGTCAAGAGCAGGAAAGCCTTCATTCCATTTATTCGATTTCTGTCCATCATATTCAGAAGGGCCTTGAAGAATGAGTACTCTGTAAATACAACTCATTTTTCAATGTATGAATATTTGAGGGACCGCAACCAGTTGACCTTATCTCCTACTGAGGTCGACATTCCATCGGTGATGCTTTATCAATTCAGAATTCAAGAAGATGCAATTGCATCATCACCTGATGAGGAGGTTGCTGGTGAGCCTCATAACAATGAGGAAATTTTTGATGTTATTACTGCTGAAAGGGTGCAACCTATTTCCCAGATCGCCCCAGATCTTCAGTAGCCTGGTGTGAATATTGTTGAAATTCCACCCAATCCCACCAGGCCAAGGAATAGAACTCGTCGTCTTAGGAGAGACGGAGTTCTGGTTTCATCCCTTCCAGAATCATCTCATCAAGATTCTGGAGAAATTGGTCAGGAAACTGCCCCAACAACCACTTTCCCAGTACCAGTAGAAGGAAGTGGTGAAGAAGAAAGAGGGTCTAGATCACCTCTGGTCATACCAGTAGCAACTGCTGAAAATGGCTGCTGATGGGTCCCTAATAGTTGAAAAGGTTGAGGGGGAATAAGTTAGGCAGATTGAAGGAGATAATCTGGAGCAGATGGCTCAAATTAATTTGAATGTTGGGGTGGAGAATGTACAAGTAGAGGACTAGGCAGGTGGAACCGGCCCAGATTGGGATATGGTTGATTCTCCACTGTCTGAGGATAATGACTTTGATGTTAATATGAGTTTTCTGGGAGAAGAAGAAATTGATCGCACCATCCACTCTGTCTCCCAGTCAATTTTATCTGATATGCCTCCTCCACCTCCAGAAAATACACCAACACCTCTTCCAGAACAAACACCAACTACAACTTTTGAATCACCTTCTGCACCAGAAATTCATTCTGAACCATTGGCAGTCACCCAACCAACTGAAAGTATCACAAGGGTGTTTCCAGTATCATCAATCACCAGAGTCACCAATCGTTCCAGTGGTCTCTCCTCTTATTCTTCAACCGAGGTCCAAGGCCTTTTTGATAAGGTGGCGGACCTGGTGAGATCACTTCAGGCTTCTTCTTAGGTTATTTCTGACTTCAAAACTCTAATTTCCAATAATCTTAACTCAGAAATGAACATATTTGCTGGAAATGAGAAGATAGTCTTTGAGAAGCTGGATGAACTTGTAGTGGCAACAAATAGAAATTCTGAATCAATACAAGTTGCAGTCTAGGGAATCAAGGGGGATGTGGTGAGAAGTGTTCAGATTGCCATTCAAGGACAAGTTGGAGAAGATGTCACTGGTACTGAAGCCAGTGGACAAGTTGATGAAGAGGCTGCTCGTACTGATGCCAGTAAGCCAGTATTTGAAGAGTTCCCAGACATCCCAACCATAATGAAAAGTCTCAAAAGAAAGAAAATGGTATCTGGGGAACAAACAGATGAAGCAGAAGAGGAATATGTGTCTGCTGATAAGGCCAAGGCAAAGAGACTGGAGCAAGAGTGCATCTTGATTGAAATTTTTAAGAAGAATCTAAAAGATGACTTGATTGCTCACCAGTTAGATATGGCCAGGCATGGGACTCTGGATTCTTACAACACTGGCAGGTTGGGCGTACAAGTTGAAGTTACAAAAAGATGAAGGATGATCCCAGGCTGAAGAAGTGTCTAGATGCCTTGGATGATGTCTATATTCGATCCATGTATGCTCAGGATGAACAAGTATATGATTCTGAAATTTATGGTGTGAGCATACTGGATCTTATTGCCCAGAGAAGAGAAGAATTGGAAAATCTCCAGCAACAAGTAAGGAGTAATGCAACTGCTCTGGAGCATGAATATAGGAAGAAGGTTAAGGGTTTGCCCAAGGCACCAGCCAGAAAATCCAAAGCTGCCAGAGATGCAGATCTTAGCACCTTCATTCCCTTGAACACAACTGAAAGGATTAATAAAGAAAAATTTCAACAAGTTGCTGAACAGAGAAAGGTGTCCAGGGAAGTGGATGAAATAGTGAAAAGGGCTCAGACAAAGGAAAAGTATGAACATTTGTCACAATTTAGAGCTGATGTCCGATCAATATTGGGTGCTGAGATCCATCTGGCAAAAAATCATGACAACTTCTCTAAGTTCCATGTCAAACTCTTCAGAGAAGGAAACTTTACTGATGAAAGAAAAGACACTTCAATCAGGGCTTTTGGGTGGTCAGAATTAAGAGAGATTGGTCTTTCATTCAGGGGTAAAGATGTCTCCCAGGATGTTAAATACTTTATGAAGAGGATTGGCAAGGAATGGATGAGGAAGGAATTGATGGAGATGGAGCTGGGCTTAAGGACTTCTCTTACTATGTCTTCATCTCCAGGTGTAAAGAGGAAGGCCACTGAAGAGCCATCTGGGCATGCTGAAAAGAAAAAGGCATGACTCTGATATTGTACTTGTATTTATTTTATGTTGATAAAATTGTAACTTTCCTCCAGTTGATGTCTGTAAATATAAGTTGCAATTCCTATTTTTTCACAAGTACTTATCCAGATTAAGTCTAGAAATTAAAATGTAGAAACTAGGAACACTAATGATCTATAAAGTGGCTCTCCAGAAATTCAAATTAGACTTAGTCAAATTTTTCAAGGATTTTTCAAGCACAAATTTGTATAGATAAAAGCTTGAAAATCCTTGCATAATTTCTAAACAAATAGGGGGAATTTGTTAGGTCCAGATTTACTGCACTCGCTCCAGACGTAATTACTGGAGCCCTCTGAAGATTTGTCCAGAAATTATGTAAAGACCAGTGAACAACTTACTTGTACAGAAATCTAGATTCCACCAGATTCGTTCACTGGACTTCACTCCAGTCAAGATCTTTCCACTGAAAAACATTCTCACTGAAGTTGAAGACTGAAGTCTGAAGAAAGAAGTCTGACAAATATCGGAGCTCACTAGGAATTGACTGGAGACTTACCAAATCTCCTGACTGGAGTCCTTGTCAGTGTTCTAGACCTTACAAGTCTGAACACTGATTACGAGGAATTGACTTTATGCCTTTACATGCCTTTAACCAGAAAATCCATTTGTCTTTTGTTAAAAGCTTTATGACTTATAAATAATAATATAAGTCTCACAAGTTGAGCTAGCAATCAAAAATACTTATAAATGCCCAACAATTTAACCTGTTAGGTCCAGATTTACTGGACTCACTCCAGACGTGATTACTGGAGCCCTCTGAAGATTTGTCCAGAAATTATGTGAAGACCAGTGAACAACTTACTTGTACAGAAATCTGGATTCCACCAGATTCGTTCAATGGACTTCACTCTAGTCAAGATCTTTCCACTGAAGAACATTCTCACTGAAGTCAGAAGAAAGAAGTCCGACAAATAGCGGAGCTCACTGGAAGACTTACCAGATCTCCTGACTGGAGTCCTTGTCAGTGTTCTAGACCTTACAAGTCTGCACACTGATTACGAGGAATTGACTTTATGCCTTTACATGCCTTTAACCCGAAAATCCATTTGTCTTTTGTTAAAAGCCTTACACGCATGTAAAGGTGGTTGGTTAATTAGAAGACAAGTCACTATCATATGACTTTATTCTTGTACTTTAATCAATGCTTTTAAGGAATTAAAGTAATTTCCTTAAATGCATGTAACCATATTTGTACGGCAAAAAGAATATTATATTTATTCTTTTTGCCTATAAATACCAAGTCACTTCCTCATCCAAATTACATACTTTTGCAATTTGGTGCCTTTGCTCAAATACTCTCGATCTAAACAGTCATCCTTCACAACTTTAAGTATTTCGATCAAAGAGTTTTTTTAGCAAAGATTAGATCACTTGTAATTCATAGGTTGTTTAGATACTTACTTTGTAATATCTTGTTCCGCAACAACCTTGTATTTTATTTAACATCAATAAATAAAATACACTTGAAAATTACATTGTGTCTCACCATTTACTTACTTGCTTATATTTATATTACTTAAGTACGTATTACGTTATATATATTATTGCATTTATATTTATCGTAATACTAGTCCAATCTAGTGCTTACTTGACGTTTAGTACTACTCCTATCTAGTGATTAATTGACTTGTTATTCTACACTTGTGGGTTAAACCATTGAGTGAGGAACTTCACATAACCATTAAGCCAACTAAATAATATTTGGTCATGGAAATAGTAGGAGCATCTTGAAAAATTTGTAAGTACTTTATGTATATAAAATGCTTGAATAATAATAAGTATATGTATACATGTTTAATATAAATACAAGATTTATAACCAATGAACCATGTAAGAAATTAAAATAGCAAAAATGTATACACTTATATATATAAACACTAGACTAACTAACTTATACACACAAACAAATACATATTACACTTATAATACAAACACCCATCTAAATATATACAAACACATATATATATACTTACACTTTATAAAAAAATTAAAAACCCCTTCATTCCCCCTCTTGGCTGTCCCCCGCTTCACCCACACACACACAATCCATTTTGAATTTACATACACTCTTTTTAGTCTTGGAACTCTCATTTCTCACACACTCTTCACACACTAGTCTTTATTTTCTCTCAAAAAACTCTTTCTTCTTCCTCTTCTTCTCATCATTTTTGGCAGCCAAAAGGAGTAAAAAGCAAGGCAAAAACTCATCTAAATTCATAGTAATAATAAAGGTTCTTGCAAGATTAAGTAAGGGTTGTATTTATCTAAGGTCTAAGGGTTATTGTGAGGTTAGAATAAGGGTTATTTGGTGCAAGAAAGGCCACGATTTTCTGCCCTCTTTTCTTCATCTCAAAGTGTTCTTCAAGGGTATATATCTTCATCTCTTTACTAGTTTAATTTTATTCTTGTTTATATTAAAAAGATGTTATCAAAAGATTATGTTTTCTTCATGTTTTCTTTTGAATATACACTTTATGAGGGCAAAGTTGATAGGATCTTTCTTTCCATGCTCATGCATGTTGAATCCATGAAGAAAGATCCAAGGATTTAACTAGTTTAAGGCCTAAAAGTGTAGATATAAATTATATAACTTTTAAAATGATTTTTCCTTTAAAAGATGGTCATATTTATATATATATTGAAGTTATATTTTCTGAAAAATTTCATAAAAATATGTATTTGATGTTGTGTTGTTAGATCCATAAAAGTTTGCATCAAAAAGTGTGGTTATATGATAATAGTTTGTAAAGAGACTTTTGCATGAAAAGATGAATATGTTTTTATATGATTTTTATATATATTTTTTTTGAATTTTTCATAAGAGAATATTTTTATGTTGTTAAATGAAAGTATGATAAAGATTTGTTGTTGAAATGATGAGATAATTACATGCATGCTAGATTTAAGAAGGCTGGATTTGTTGTTTAATTATGAGATGAAGCTAGGCTTGTCATAAGTGCAAAATATGTTAATCTTAATGTTAATATTCTGGAAAAATTGATAAAATATCAAGGATATAAAGTTTGGATCAAAACAATTTAAAAATGCATTTTGAGCAGACACATGCACCATAATCTTTTGAGCATGAAAGTATAATAAACCTACTGGAAATATTGTATTTCAAAAGTATAAAAGACAAGTCATATGACTCATGGTAATATTAAGCTCAAAAATCACCTTTTCGGGTTAATTAATCACTAACCGAAAGCACAAATTTGCACATATCACACCACCACCACTATCACGACTTAAACTATCAAAATATGATGAACTTTCTGGAAATGTTGAAAGCAGGAAAAAAATCCAATTTGAAGTACTTAAATCGCTTGAAAAATGAGGCTAAAATTACTATTTCGGTAAATGATTTTTAATCATAAAGTCCTCAATTTAAGCTATACACAAGAGAGGTTGAATTGATACAAAATTATCTTGATAAAAGTTTCCAAAAAGGCCTGGGATTTTTGGACCAAAGCTTGTATGGTGATTTCCAAGTATTTTTATGATTTAATGAATTAAAATGGTAATTAAAGGATATATAAATTAATAAATAAATTATATGAATCATGAACTTCACTAAATTTATATCACCAATGGGAAAAGTAACTAAAACCTACTGGAGAAAAATAGTTACAAGTGAAGAACCATGTTTCATACAATTTAAAGGTAATTTATTTAGTAAAAATCACTAATTAATCACTAATATTAAATAAATAAAAATAATGTATAAATAAATATATAAATCATAATATTATAAATAAAAAGGCATAAAAATCAGTATATAATCCAAGTATAATTATCCATGAATTTTAAAGATAATTTAAGAACTTAAAAATAATTATAAGGAATTTTTTTAATTAATAAGTCAATAAAATAAATAAATAATTAATTAAATAATATTAAATTTAATGAATAAAAAATAAATCAGTAAAATATATCAACATACATATTATAAGAACACAAATGTCAAATATCATTATTAAACAAAGTATGCAATGGAAATTATATATAAAACAAAGTCAAACTATCGAAATTCCAATAAACGTATAAAATCGTACAAATGACCTTCACCATCAAATATCTTCCAACCAAATGATGTGAAAAATATAATGCACTTGAATTTCATAGTTAAACAACATCCAAAGATGGGCAAGTCTACTAGCATACGTCTCATGATCTAGCTTACTAGTTCATGCAACACACACTTACGTTGTGTATATTTTAAATACCATGGTTTAGGCTTGCTTGAGGGACAACACCACTAGTCGAAGATCTCGCGGTTGATCATCCCCTTTCACTCTCGAAACAAGTGAGTCATAGCCCCCTTTCAAACTATTTTATGTGCTTAACTATCGGGGTGGAAAGCATGATATATAAATGAAATTGCTTTTTATATACATATATATATGGAATGATTGTTGATAATATGATTATGAAATGAAATTGTTTTGTATGTTCAATGTGTAAGGTACCCTATTGTTGCGTGGATCGTAATAAGATGTGATTCGTTATATCAAGAGTGCGGAATCCTCTTGAGATAACTAGATTTGCCATTGCCTTTTGTTGATTAATAAGTAGTTAACCAACCCAAGGAGATGCACAAGGCTTGTGGTTCGTGTAGGAGATCACACGAAGGAACAAATAACCTTGATTCGTAAATTCGTGAATAATTAACCAAGATTCACAAAACAATTAACCTAATTCCGTAGATTAGGTCTTGTATTTATACTAGATGTGTTTTAGTTCGTGTGGGCTTAGGCCTTAATCGATTATTAGGCCCGAATTAACAATAAGTCAATCTGCCTCGTGCTGACGTCAGCATGAGGCTGATCCTTCATGCTGATGACGTCAGCACGAGGGACGTGCCTTTGACTCTTTGTTTGACTTCGTTTGGCTCGTACATAACATCCAATCATTGTTTAAGTGTTCTACGTCACTTATAAACCTTGATTCTATGTTCTTGTACCTGCAAAACAATATATAACACACAAACACAATATAAAACACAAACAGATATAACATTGAAGTTCAAATGTAATCATTAAATATCAACACAAGTTCTTATTTAAATGATTACAAACAAGTTCCTAAAAGATAAACGATAATCAAATCTATGTTGTGATTGTCACAACGCATCTGCATCTATAGACTCCCCCTTGACGATTGCAACTAGATCTCTTTAAAGTCTTCAAAACTTGAACTTCAAAGCTATCCATTAAATAAAAGTCTGCTGCTATTCGCATGAATTCTCTCTTGCAAACAATGTGCGAGAATGTTGTGATAGCGTCTTTCTTCAACTCTCCAAAAATCCACTGCTGAACAAGGTGTATCCAAAAGTCTTCTTTGATCACCTCTTGACAAGTTGACAACCTGCATTGGATCATACATGCGTAGCAACATCTGTTTCTGTGAATCATCAACAAACATCTGTGCTTCGCCTGACTTCATATCTATTTGCCAAAATGTCATTGTCGTCAGCATATCTTGATCCCATCTGATAGCAGGAACCTTCTTAACACATTTAATCCTTCGTTGTTTAAAACGAAATGTGCCATCTTGATTCTTAATCTTCTTCAAGAGTGTTGGCTTAATCAACCTTTCTTCTGCCTTCAGACCTCTATCACTGAAATTCTTAATTCTTTCATCTCTGAATCTATTCCAGTAGAAATCTGCAAGTCCATTGCTCTGAAGATTATCGAACCAGCGTCTTCCCAAATCTATCATGTCAGAATCACTGAGAGAGTGGAAATGTCTTTGACTCATAGACATGTACTGGCATCCCTCCTTTCTCTTAATAATAAACAATTTGATTCTGTGATCATAGAACCAACTTTGTATCACTGAGAAATACTTGGGTGCATCCTTGTCTGAGATATATTCCCAAAACATTGATGGTTTATACTTATCACGTATTATCAATCCAGTATGTCCTCTATAACCTGGAATTAGTCTATTAACAATAAACTCATGATCTTGTTGCACCGGAGGTATATTAAATCTTCCAAACTCAACCTCTCGTGTAGCATCTATATTCCAGTATAGATCAAAAATATTATCATGTCCTTCATCAACTATGTTTGCATATACAGCAAAGCTCATACTTGCAGCATTCTTAGGTTCATCTGGACTATCTCTGATTGGATTGAGATTGAGATGTTCCACTTCAGCTATTGGTTCAACTTGAATGACTTCATCTTCATTAAAGATACGATGAAAGTCATAAGGTGTCTCAAGCAACCTTTTTCTATCAGCTTCTGAAGTAATGAACTCTCCTTCTTCAAAATCTTCATCATCGATACTTTCTAGATCTTCTTCAGCATCAAGATCGTCCAATGCACCTATCCTTTGAAGCTTATCTGCAATTTAAACGATTTACATATACAAAGATAAAGAACATAAATCATAAGTCAAGACATAATAAAATAGTATAAATACATAAAAGAAATTAAAATAAATAATACTATATCATAAATATAATGTAACAATTACATTAATATTTATCTTATAATCTTTATCTATTTTAACTTACAACAATAATATTATATCATAAATATAATGTAACAAATACATTTATATTTATCTTATAATTATTACAAAAACAAAAATAAAAATCGTTAGCACTAAGATTCATAATCCGAATCTGACTCTGACTCTGAAGATGTATGAGTTAACCCTGAATGTTCTTTTATTTGATCCCTAAGTGATCCTGGATCATAATAATCATCATAATCCATAATTTCTGCTTTAGCTCTCATATGAGTTTGTGGATCATAACCCAATCTCTTTTCTTGTCTATGCACAATTAAAGGGTGCAAATTTGACTCTGTAGAGACATTGGTAGTAGAATCAGTCTTAGTTGACTCACTATCCTGAGTAGATTTTCCTTTGCTAAGATTTTCTTTTTCTATATGATTATGAGGATCATTCACTAGCTTTTCTCGAATCTCCCTTTCTATTCTATTAGAATTAGAATTGGAGTTACCTGAATTGGAATCTTCCCCATCATCATTGTTAGGATCATCAGGATCTGCATCTGGAGCAGCCATCACAGCTTTACCTTTATCTTGAGTCCTAGAAGTACTAGCACCAGCTGTACCAGCAATCTCTGACTCTCTTTGTCTTGATGACTCCCCCTGAATGTTTGCAGTCTTTGTATCCATAGCATCATCATCAGCATCTTGATCTTGACCTTTATTCTCTGGCTCACCAACTGATGGTTGTGCATGATTAGGACCTTGAGCTGGATCTTGATCTTCATGATCATCATCTCTTGACTTCCTTGCTAGCTCATCATCCTTACAACAACTCTTATCTCCCCCTTGAGCCAAGAATTGGTCAAGGCTAGAACCAAGAGAATGAACAAGAGCTGTCATTAAGTCCATCTCTTCTTGATGCTTAGCAGCTTGGAGCTTTAACGGACTCTCGAAAGCTGTGACCCTCATCTCCAACATCTTCTTCTCTCAAAACAAACGACTCAGCTGCACTTGAACAGGAGCAACTGGACGTGACGTAGAAGCAACATCAGATGCAGAGGCATGAGGTGGCATCGTAGCTTCAAATGAAGGCATACGAGCACTGAAAGTTCCTGTGGGAGGCATCTGTGGTCTTTGCAGAGGAGCCAACAGACGTCCCATGATTGTAGAAACAGGAACTGTCGCCTGAATAGGAGCAGACGAAAGCCTAGGAGCAACAAGTGTCGGCTCTGGCTCTTGACGAACTGTAGACTCCGGAGCAGTAGGAATCGTAACAGTTGTAGCCTCAGTAACAACTTGTGCGCGAGAACCAATTCCTCTAATAATAAACTTTGGTCTCGACCTTCTCTCCCCAATAACATCAGCAGAAGTAGTAGACACAGAAACAGGAACATCAGAAACTGAAGCTCTTAAAGCAGCAACCAATGGAGTATCGCCAACATTAGGTGCATGAGACCTCTCCATGGCTTCATTATAAGCAGCGAATTCTCTATCAACTTCAGCTTGAGATCTTGCTTGTCTTCTTCTTCGCTTCGGCAATCTCTCTTCCTCTTCTTCATCTTCTGAATCCTCAACAACATTAACAGGGACTTCAGAAGGACCAACATCAACATCAACTGGAGTAGAGGTAGAAGCAGAAACTCTAGTAGATGGTGGTACAAGATTCGTAGGATCATCAATATCCTCCATGAGAGCATCCATATCTGAATCATGCTCCAGATCTCCAGCATACAGAGGAACATCATTGAGTCCCTCAAACTGATTAGCTCGCTCTTCATGAGGATCATCTTGAGCCTGATCATCACCATCAGCAGCAGCAACAACGGGTTCGTCATCTTCCCAACCTTGTCTAGGGGCAACATAGTTAGGATTGATCAAATGTCCGAACAATGGTGGATTATCAACATGTATCGGATGATCTCTACCCGACAAGTGCTTCAAACTTTCAACAAATGCCTTATAAGTAAGACAACCTAAATTGAACGTAGGACCGTCAAATGGCAAATCAGCTGCATAGTGACGAATGATTATCATCATAAATATTGGAAACAGAAAGAATTTATTTTCTGTACCAAATGACCTCAACTGCTTCTCCAAATTATCAAAAATGTACTGAGAAAAGCTGTATGGCTTGTTCAGCACCAAAGCAACCATCTGAGAAGCGTTCTGGATATTCATCTGGTCATAGCCTGTACTCCGATGACTAATGGACCTCAACAAATAGTAAGCTAGCAACTTCCATTTGCCACGAAGATGATTCCTGAAGTATAGGTGAGAAATAGCACCAGTATACCCCATACGACGTAGAGCACCGTCACAAAATTCTTTTGAAAAACCAGTCGGACCTTGCTCTATCTCGACATCACCTAAGTGTAATATCGTCCGTAAGTCTCCAGCCGAGAACGAGAATGAACGTCCTCCAACAGTACTGCGAATGTACGTATGATCACCCATCTGCACTGAACGGGCGGAGTTCCAAAATTCCCGAATGAAACTAATCACCAACGAAGGGTTCTCTGTTACTGCAAACTGAACACGAGAACCTGCAAGAAATTGTAGGACACCGTGAAACTCTGATGTGCACCCCATCTGAGTAATACTGAGATCGAGTGCAACATTATGCTCCTTGACAAACACACGAGCATTATTACCTTGTCCCGCCATACCTGCACAAAAACAGACAAAAACGACAAGAAAAACAATAAGTTAGTATAAACGAAATTAAAAATTAGGGTTTTGGTTTTCTGCTTCGTGATAACGTCATCACGAGGAGGATTTCCTTCGTCGTGACGTCAACACGAGCCAAGCATGAACCCAGAAACACGAAGTAAAAACATCTCCATTTGATGTTAAAATTAAACAAAAACATCATCGTGGACTTGTTTATGGTTCGTGTATGCCCAGAAAACAAAATCGAAACTAATTCGATGAACACGAAGTTGGTTCGTGTTCTTCGTGTGAATAGTGACCGAAACACAAATCTTCTTTGATTAATCTTGATTTAACACTTGTTTACTTAAAGTTTTGTTAGATTTAACATGTTTAAACATTAATTAGTCTAATTTTAAGTCCAATTGAAGTCCAAATCATCAAAAATCAAAGATCTAATTCGTGGTTCGTCCGAGTTACTGTTCACGCGAGGTAAAATCGAAAATCGGGCATTATAACAACTTGTAATCGTTAATTCTTATAGTCAAAACATCAAGCAATCATCCTAGATTGGAATTATACCAACAAATCTGGATGAATAACACGAAGAAAGAAGGAATCGATCGTAATAGGGAGCGGATGAATAGTAGCACGAAGGAGACGAAGTTCGTGTGATTTACTTAGGGTTAAATTTCGATTAATGGTAAATAATGAATAGTAATAACCCATATATATATATTCGAATCCACATGGGCCGGGCCGAACACTTAGCTCGTGGGCTTCGTGATGATGTCAGCGCGACGCATGCTGACGTCAGCACGAGGTGATTTTGAATTTTTAGATTTTAAACCATATAAACTTCATTCCTTAGCCAAATTTTGCGAATATTCCAGAAATTTAAACAAGTAAAAAATTCCAGAAATTCCAGAAACATAAACCTGTAGATACTCGTTACTAAAAAACCTGTATCTACTCGAATATGCAATCAAAAATCATCCGTACTAACTTGTCATCACAATAATGTATCAAATAAATCTTACATTATTATCTTGACATAAAATCGATCATTTCTTCATTGATGTTTAACTCAACAATGCAAACTTACATTAAAACATATTTAATGTATAATGCTTTACAATACATCAAAATATCATATCAACAACCTATCACATTACATCTTAGGTTGTGATCTTGAAAATAAACTATAACCTATCACACTAAGTCTTAGGTTAATAAATAGGCAATGATGCATTCCGCATGTAGATTAATCGTGATATATCCAATCCGACTTGTTTCAACATGGTATTCAAATGAAATTTGATATCTGTAACCTGCACACTTAACAAACTTTATCAATGCATCAAAAACAATAAAAATAACATAAATATGCAAAACAACCAAAATCTTAACCTAACAATCCTTACAAGATCTAAGGCAAGTCCAATCTTTGTCAAGCATACTTATCAACAAAAAACAATTGAAATTTCAAAAAAAAATTACATGAAACACATTCAAAAATATTTTAACTTTTCAATTTTCAAAACATTTCATTTTATAAATTAAACAACTTATGTATTAATTAGAAAATCCATCTTTTAAACATTTATACCGTAACCAACAAGACTTATATAATTCACTAAGAATTATAACTGTTAATGCTTATCAAATCTCTCGTGCAATAAGAACTAGTTTGACACACAAACTTACACTTATTACAAAAATAAAAATAAAAATAAAAGCAAAAACAAAACAAAATAAAAATAAAAATAAAATAAAAAACTAAACTACTTTATTTATTTACAAGAAATTCTAAGTTTCTGCAGATTAGATCAGATTAGCATTTACATAAGTCTGCAAGTGAGAAATAATTCTCTTATTATTAATTATGAACAGTGACTCAACCACGATTACCGGTATATTTGTCCTCTTAAACACTCGGTACTTCCAGTTTCCTTTGAGTTATGACACTTTTGACATACCCTGGCCAAGGACAGTCACCATGTAACCCGAGTAGCCTAATATGCCATTGAATAGTTTGCGAACTTATGTGACCCACATTCAGATATACTTCCGTAATCGATACAAGCACTAAGATAACAAATATTCAATATATATTCAAAAACATCCTTAAACAAATCATGAGACACTTTTTAGATAACAGAATTTAATTACTTTGTGATTTAACTTATTTGCTTTTGAATTTCATTATTTATAAGGAACCCGCGATTTTCTATGAGATCCGTGTAGTGAACTTTCTGACAACCTATCCTAAGTTGGAAGCTTTAGGTAGGCTAGGTATACAAAGACACCCCGAGGACATACTTGTCCGAATCTCAAAGACCACATTAGCCCTCTAATTTTCATTCATTTCATTTACATAAACAATATCACATTTAACTTTCATGCTCATGATTGGTAGAATTTTTTACCTATATATTGAACAAATCTTATAGTAATGCTAGATCTTTCACAAAATTTAAGGACTAGATCAAAATTCATTACTGAAAAGCAAGCATTCTCAGCCATATATCTTCCAATATATTCTCAGCCATACAATATTTCCCACAAGAACATTGTATAAATTAAGTTCAGATTAAGGAAACCTTGCTACTTTGTGTCTACCAATATATCCCAAATTGTAATCACTGAACTAAGCAGTTATATTACGATTAAGCAGACTTAAAAGCTAAGTATCCTCACTTCTAATCATCTGACAGCAATAACTTAAATCTCTCCCATATTTTTGTCATTTTCTCATTTTTCACATTTTTATGATTTTCATGACACTAAGAACTCTTTTTGTATTTTTATGACTCTAGCTATTTACAGACACAAACTTACAAAATTAGTTCTTTGAGAGATTTAATATGAATCAGCATTCTTCATCCCATTGAGAAGAATTAGCTTCTCAAATCGAGTCTTATCAAACGCTTTGGTATACAGATCAGCTAAATTATCATCGGTTATCACCTTTTCCAAATGAATTAACCTCTTTTGGGCACAATCACGCAAGAAATGATGTCTAATATCAATATGCTTGGTGACCTTATGCATGACAGGGTTATTTGTAATATCTATAGCTGACTTATTGTCTATTCTAATAGGAGTATCAAGAAAATCCATACCTGGGAACAACAGCTACCAGCAGCCATATACTCTGCCTCACATGAAGACTAAGCAACACATGTCTGCTTCTTGCATTGCCACGATACTAATCTTCCTCCTAACAACTGACAACCTCCAGTTGTAGACTTTCTGTCATTGTTACAACCTCCAAAGTCCGAATCAGTATACGCAACAAAATCAAATGTTCCTCCCATTGGATACCATAGACCAAGCCCTTGGTTTCCCTTAAAATAACGTAGAATACGTTTTGCTGCAGTCAAATGTGACTCTTTCGGACTAGCTTGAAATCTAGCGCAAAGACAAACAGCGAACATAATATCTGGACGTGAAGCAGTCAGATACATTAATGAGCCAATAATAGCACGATAATAAGTTGCATCCATAAGTTCATCTTTCGGATCAAGAACTCCTAAACCATGATTTTGCTGAATAGGAGTACCATATGTCTTGGACTCTAACATTTGAAACCTCTCCAAGATGTCATCGACATACTTAGACTGATGAATAAAGAATCCATCTTTCCTTTGATCTACTTGTAGTCCGAGGAAAAATTGTAATTCCCCCATAGCACTCATTTCAAACACATTTTTCATGCTCATTTCAAACTCTTTGCACATCTACGTAAACTTGTACAATTAGATAATCTCGCTTCTTCCACTTGATAAACAATGTGTTGTCTATCGATCCTCTTGTAAATACATTTGTCAACAAATGTGTCAACAATTTCTCATACCACACTCTGGGTGCTTGATGCAATCCATAAAGAGCCTTATCCAGTCGATATGCTCTTCTTGGATAAATCGGATCATCATACCAGGTGGTTGGTGAACATACACTTCTTTTTTGACTTCACCGTATAAGAAGGCACTCTTAACGTCTAACTGATACACCTTTATACCTTTGAAACTTGCATAGGCTAAAAATAACCTTATATATTCAATCCTAGCAACTGGCGCAACAGTTTCGTTATAGTCATATCCTTCTCGTTGTGCAAACCCCTGAACAACCAAACGTGCTTTATTTCTAGTAATGATCCCTTTGTCATCTCGTTTGCATTTATATACCCAACGAGTGCCAATCGGTTCTTTACGTCTAGGCACATCTACTAACTCCCATACCCCAAGTTTTTCAAATTGAGCTAATTCTTCTTGCATAGCTTCAACCCAACATGGATCTTGAAGTGCTGCCTTAACATTCTTAGGTTCTACTTGTGAAATGAAACCAGAATATAAACACTCAGTTATCAATCCAGTGTCTTTCACTTCACAAAACAAACTAGTCAGATCCTTATTCAACTGATTTCTAGTTCGAACAGGTTATGTAGCATTTCCAAGAATATTCTCAAGTGGATGATCTTTATTAATTCGATATTGAGGAACCGAATCAACATTCAGACTTTCTCCTAAATTTTTTCTAATCTGAAACTCATGAGAGCTAAAATCATCTTCCGATTCTTCAGAAATAGGATCATCATCAGGCAGTGTAACCTTCGATGGAGTAAGTGATGTAGTGTTCGCGGGTTCACTATTATCTGAATCTGGTGTATTATTCTTGTCCTTACCACTTTCATCAACATCAATAGTAGACTGAACGTTGGTTTGAGTAGTATCGACATTTCGAGTAGGCGGAGATATAGGATTATTATCCATGTGATCTCTTAAAATAATCACATCATCAACTGTCTCAGGATCTGAATAAGAATCAGGACCATGTAGTGAACTAAACACACTATCGTAATCGAAGTTTTTGCCACTTCCAGAATGAATAGTGGGCTTATGACTGACAATCTTGACATTTGTTCCCAAATCAACTTTGCCGGTCTGTTTGTTGTCAACCCGTCGAATTGATGTTCCCGGTTTATAACCCATGAGAAATCCCTCTTCAACCTTTGAATCATACTTTGACTGAGGTAGATACTTCAAGAAAGTACACGGTACACCAAATGGTTCAACATTCTGTAAATTTGGTTTCTTCTTATGTAGAATCTCATAACATGTCTTATTATGACGCTTAACTACAGTAACCCTATTTAAAATATGACAAGCTGTATTCACCGCCTCCGCCCAAAACATAGTAGGAAGCCCTGAATCTGCAAGCATAGTTCTGGCTGTCTCGATTAGTGTCCTATTCTTTCTTTCAGCAACTCCATTCTGTTGTGGTTCATATGGAGAACTGTATTGATGTTGGATTCCCTTTTGACAAACAAAAGACATCCATCACATTATTGTTGAATTCAGTTCCGTTGTCACTCCTGATTCTCTTAACACGAACTCCATAAATGTTTTCAGTTTCGACAAAGAAATTTATCAAAATCTGTGGAGTTTGATTTAAGAAAGAATACCCATGAGAATCTCGAGTAATCAACAGTAACCACCAAATAGTAGTACATCCCACCGATACTTCTTACATTTACTGGACCAAATAAATCCATGTGAAGTAACTCGAAAAGATTGGCAGTAGAATTCTTTTGTTTCGGTTTATGTGCAGACTTTTGTTGTTTACCTTTCAGACAAGGTACACATTTTTCTTCCATTCCAAACCGTTTCATGGGAACACCGTCAACCAAACCATGTTTGACAATGTCATTCATCTTTCGGAAATTGATATGTCCCATTCTTCTATGCCATAATAACGATTCAGATTCGTTTGCTTTTGATAACAAGAAAACAGACTCCTTTGGATCATCAACACCTAACAAAAGGCCATAGATGTCTTTCTTCCTAGTAGCTTTTAGCAGGGTCCAGTCTTCAGGAATAACATATCCTGGTTTCAGTATAAGTGCTTCTTTCTCAGTAAAATGGACATTATTTCCCTTGTCACAAATCTGAGAAACACTTAATAAATTATTTGCTAACTGTTCCACATAATTGACCTTCTCCAGCGTAATCTTCCCATTAACAACATCACCTTGGCCCGAGATGTTGCCACCCTTGGGACCTGTGAAACTAACATACGAACCATTTACATCTTCATAATTGGACAAAACATTCTTGTCCCCTGTCATGTGCCGAGAGCATCCACTGTCAACATACCAAAGACTGATAGGCTTCCTTGGTTCTCCCTGCACATCAGACAATAAGATGGTTAGTTTCTGAAGGAAACCCAAACCTTTTGAGGTTTAGGTTTTCCGAATTCATCTCTAATGATCAATTCGGTCCAATATCCATCGCTCTGTAAAGGAGCCTTGGATGAAGATGGTGTCACAGACTGTTTCTTAGGTGAAGTGAAACGAGTCTTAGGAGGTGAATTCCTTGGTGAGTGAGTACCAAATATAGGTTGACTTCCTAATCGATCATAGAATTTAGACGAACTATTAATTCTAAAAGGAGGAGATCGATTTTGTTGAGCTATCTTCCTAGGTGAATTACTCCTTTGAGGTGTACGAGAATGACTCGGACTTACACTACTAGAAGTAGTATTCTGTGAAAGTCCCTGTCGTTTAAGAGTCTTAGATCTATTATTATGAGCAACAATATCTGAGTCACTAGATCCTCCAGAAGACATACCCTTTTCTGGACATCTCCGTTTCCTATTTGGTCAGCAACTATAAACATGTCCTACTTCATAACAATAGAAACAAGATTTTTTAGCTCTTGCTTTCTTAGCTTGAACATCAAACTCCGCTGAAGTCATGCCTAAACGTTCCTTAAGTTCAATTGTGGCTGACTCCTCTTTTGATAAACCAGTTGACTCATTTTTACCCGAAAAATGTACCTTCTTTTGAGAATTCTTATGAGTCTTATATGGAGTTAAGGGGACTCCACTAGACGTAGATTCATCCTTATTCCATACTTTATCAATCTTGTCATGATCTATCTTTTCAAAATCAATTTCATTTGATGTAAAAACAGTATCACATCCTTTCATTGTAAAACATTTAATGTTCTTATCGACAGGACAAGTTGACTTTACTTGACTAGATCCTTTAGTAACACTAGCATCATAAACTCCATTCTTAGGATCCATTGGTTTAACAAATGAACATTCAAGCTTATGTTTCTTGTTAAGCTCTTTAATTTTATCAATTGAGCTTTTAGAGCTTTTAGGGGTCTATGGATCAACATTTTGTTTTTTTGAAACGATTGGACCAATTTCACTACTATCAATCTTTTCAGTAAGCTGTGTTATAATTATCATTAAATGGACCTCTAACCTCATTATAGCTCATACCCAAACCACTTTTATCTTTTGAATCTCGTGGTACAGGCTTTTGCATCTGCATTGATCTTATTAAATAAGATCCCCTAATTTGATCTAGTCTTGTATTAAGCTTAACTATATCCAACTTTGCGTCAACTAATTCTTTCTCCTTTTTAGAAAAGTCTTCAGTTAGTTGAGCATATTGTTCATTTCCCACTTTTTCCATCAGAACTGACTCCTTTAGTTTTCTTTTAATGCAAGAATATCCTTATCAGATGTACGAATCTTATCTTGATAAAGACCTTCTTGTTTTACCAAACCAGAAGTTTTGGCAAACAAAGAGTCATTTTCCTTTTTAAACATGTTGTTCTGACTAGTTAAGCTAATAACTGACTTATTCAAAATAAACACCTCAAGTTTTAAATCTGACACCATTTTACAAACGTCAATTATAGAAGATAAAGAACAAGATACCTTCTGATCTGCAGCCTTGCAATCTGCCATGTATGCAAAAAGTCTTCAGTTGTCATACCTTCAGGTATCACGAAGTTCTTCATCTGTTCTTCAATGCTCTTCATGGAAATATCATCAACAGGACTTGATGACTCTTCCTTTTCTTCAAATGCTTTTACTGCTGTCATTTGTTCACTCTCAGATCTTACGGTCTCAGCAACATTACATATATTCTTCTGAACTATCTCAGATGCACTTTCTTCACTTGAGTACACAACATAATCAATTGTTGCAGCTACCTCATCATATAATTCAACCATGTAGGCATGATTCGAGGTATCATCAGATTGTGTATCCCATTGATAAGTACCATCTGGATTTTGAACAACAACAGCTTTTGACTCCGAAAATGGTGACGAAATTGGCTGTTGTGGAGTAGAAGGATATGTAATCATTGCTTGCGTCTTATGATTGTGTACCATTGATAAGTACCATCTGGAGTAATACCGCCTTGATTGTAAATTTGACGACCAACAACGGTATTATCAATCCTCTTAGGTCGTTGACACTCTCTAGCAAAATGACCAAATCTATCGCAGTTATAACATTTCACCTTGGATTTGTCAAAGCCTTTAGTGCCATTGCCTACAGGTCTCCCAGTTCTCTGAGTGAATCTTCTCACCTTAATAGTAAGCATAGCTAGCTGCCATTGTAGATCCATTTCTTCCAAATCATCAGGATCTATTTGATTGTAATCCTCATCAATTATTGCAGGATCAGTAATCTTTCCTCCAATAAATGCTTCATGAGCATTACAAAAGGCTGAGTAAACACTCATTCTTCCTTCTGCAGAACTCATACTCATTGGCATAGAATGAAAAGATTGTACATTGCTCTTGACATTCGAATGTGTATTGTCATAAGTAACATATCCAGCAATACCTTCAGCATCTACTATTGGTGTAGCTTCCGCACCACTTAGAAATGCATTGTTTCCCGAGCTAGAACTTGCTAAATGAACAGACTTAGCATGATATAAAGATGGATCTTGTGTAAAATCCGAGTGAGTATATTTAATTCTTCTCTTCATGTCTCTGTTCTTCAGTTTGGAAACTACCTTTTCAAAGTCCCATGTACTGTATTCCTGATCATCTTGAAGTTGATGAACATAATCAGTCCATGTCTTAGGCAGTGAGTCCAAAAACTTATCAACTAGCTCAGTTTGAGGATAAACAACCTCAAAGTACGACAACTCAGTGGTCAAATGACTGAATCGAATAATAATCTCATCAAGAGATTCTCCTTTCAGTCCATTAAAGGCTTCATACTGGCGCTTCAGAAGCTTGATACGATTCTTCTTCAAAGTTACATCGCCCTCACAATACCTTTCAAGAGCGTCCCATAAATCCTTTGAAGTAGTGTACTTTTTGAACAGATGTACACTATCTTAAGGCAAGGCCATAGTAAGAGTGGACAATGCCTTTCCCTCAACTGCATATCTTTTACGTTCTTCAATAGGCATCCAACATAAGTATACCTACCGATCACTGCATTCTTTTCATATGAAGGCCAATCAAAACTTTGAGTTATCACAAGCCACGTTTCCATGTCAGTGAGACGAATGTAGTCTTCAAAACGTCTCTTCCACATCCAATAATTTTCCATACGGAAAAGCTTTGGAGGTGTATTACCCCGACCAACCTCATGAGCGTGCATGATCATCTGGCTGATAAGTAGGGCATTAGGTGAGTTTGCGGAAGCTGGTATAGTCGTCATTTCGAATCTTTTGAATTCAAATAAAACGAAATACTACTTAGTTCGTGTGGCATGAAAGACACGTGGCACAAGGTACACGTCGCACGAAATCAAATGAAGTCACGTGGCACGAAGCTGTATGACTTCCACGAAGTACACGTCGCACAAAGTGAAGCACGAAGTACACGCGTCATGACCTAAGTTACGAAGGGTAGTTCGTGTTGACGTGGCACGAAGTAAAATGGAGTGACACGAATCACACGTGACACGAAGTGACAATGACGTAAGCACTAAGCAAAACCTACTTTGTGCTGACGTAAGCACGAAATATTACACGAAAAAGAGCACGAAAAAGCAAATTAACACGAATTTTGAACGAAATTGCAATCAATAGCTAATCAAATGATCTTAAACCTTCTGGTAATCAACCTTAGGGCTCTGATACCACTTGTAAGGTGCCCTATTGTTGCGTGGATCCTAATAAGATGTGATTCGTTATATCAAGAGTGCGGAATCCTCTTGAGATAACTAGATTTCCTATTGCCTTTTGTTGATTAATAAGCAATTAACCAACCCAAGGAGATGCACAAGGCTTGTGGTTCGTGTAGGAGATCACACGAAGGAACAAATAACCTTGATTCATAAATTCGTGAATAATTAACCAAGATTCACAAAACGATTAACCTAATTCCGTAAATTAGGTCTTGTATTTATACTAGATGTGTTTTAGTTCATGTGGGCTTAGGCCTTAATCGATTATTAGGCCCGAATTAACAATAAGTCAATCTGCCTCGTGCTAACGTCAGCATGAGGCTGATCCTTCATGCTGATGATGTCAGCACGAGGGACGTGCCTTTGACTCTTTGTTTGACTTTGTTTGGCTCGTACATAACATCCAATCATCGTTTAAGTGTTCTACGACACTTATAAACCTTGATTCTATGTTCTTGTACCTGCAAAACAATATATAACACACAAACACAATATAAAACACAAACAAATATTACATTGAAGTTCAAATGTAATCATTAAATATCAACACAAGTTCTTATTTAAATGATTACAAACAAGTTCCTAAAAGATAAATGATAATCAAATCTATGTTGCGATTGTCATAACGAATCTGCATCTACACAATGTGATAAATGTTTTATGATGAGCTTGAGTTCTGTCAACCCATTTTCTTTCGGTACACTACTATTTACTCTGAAAGTGGAGGCCTGTAGTTAGAGAGTTGCGCAACTAGATTTCGTCCACCCACCCATAAGTGTAACAGTGGAAGGTTGGTTGCCTTTGTGACAACCTTCACTTCCAGTCCGACCATAGTGGTGCTCTAGCTACCTTAAATTTAAATGGTCATCTCCATGGCAAGACCCTATTATTATTAATACGGCACTTGATTGACAGCTTGTGCTATGAAACAGATTATATATATATATTGTTGGACTTGATAAAATGGTAGTAGTAGTGGCTCAAACATTTACTCATCAAAGTTTATTTGAATTATGCCCATGTGGCTAAATGATATTGATATTATTATGTTGGATATTATAAGTTGAACATACGCTTTGGAAATGATTATTTGAAAGAATACTTGGAAGTTTTATGACTCATTATCCTTGAATATGGTTGGTATATATATATGTGTGTGTGTGTGTGTGTTGTTAGTTAAAACCTATGAACTCACTCAACTCTCGTAGTTGACACTTTTTCTTCATGCTTTTCAGGTTTAGAGCAGTAAGTTAGCTTCATGGACCGCCTCTTGGATGTTATGTGTTTGTTGTATGGTTGGACAAGTAACGCAAACATTTGATCTTTTGATTATGAATTTGGTTATGTAATGGATTTAAACATCATCTCGAACTTGTAATCTTTTGGGTTTGAATGTCATTTGAAAACTTGTGTTGATGTTTTATATTTAAGTCTTTTGTACCATGTCGTTCTGTGGCATCTCGTGTTTCCACCTTGGTCGGGGTGTTACATTTTGGTTTCATACCAGAAGGTTATAGTTTGTTGGTGATAGATAGCATTCGTTTAGGGTTGTTTAGACGTGATTCTTTCACGAGTTTACGACCGGAAACATTGTTCTTGACTTTTATTGGTTGTTGCAGTAGTCGAAGGTGATTATTTGGCTTTTAGGGTGTCGATTTCAAGAGTTTTAAGGGTTTCAACATCGTTTGCGACCTCTCGGGCTCGTATTACCTCATCCTGCTAGACTTACGACCTGGGTAGCTAATTGCGACCTCATAAGTTCAATTGCGACCTCGTCTCTCGTATACGACCTCGTGGGCTCCATAAGACCCCACCAGCTCACATACGACCTCAAGACACTAATTGCGACCTCGAATTTTCACAACCTCGTTTATTTTGAACAGTTTGCAAATTTTACTAGCTCGTTAAAAATGATGTCACAATTACCCGCAAATTATCAATCTTTGTTGAGTTAATTAATTCTGATGGATCACGAAACCGGAAAGGCCAACTCACCGCCCAAGTTGATAAGCCTTGATAGATATTTCAATTGGAAGGGCAAATTCGAATCATACTATAGACTGATGGATGTCTGAATGTGGATTTGTATTGACAACGGTTATGTTCATCCAATAGTGCCTGGTGAAAAGGAAACTGCAGATTCGAGTGGTGGAAAGCTAGCCACGTATGAGCAAATGGATGTTGATAAAAAGAAAGACTACGAGGCTGAAAGTAAAGCTTTGGGGTCACTCCGAATGGCTCTCTAAGGGGAAATCTTGCATCTGTTAAAGAAGCATTGTGAAGGTGATGAAGATCTCAAGAAAGAAGAAAAGACCTGTTAAAGAAGCAGTATTATATTTTCACTAGCTTCAAAGAAGAATCCCTTGATGAGATGTTGATTCATTACAGTCATCTGTTGGTTAAGCTTGCCTACTTTGGGTAGAAACCTGATCCGAAGGAGGTTATCAATAAGTTGCTAGAAGCTCTTCCAGTGGAGGGATTACAGCTTTCTATCATGGAGATGATGAAAGATTGAAGATGACGATGGATTCTGACAATAACTTGATGTATGTAACTTCTCCAGAATCAGCCATGGTTGTTCATAATGGGAATCAGAATGGTAGTTCTCCAAGCTCGGGTTTATCAAGTATGCCAATGAGCATAAGATCTGCTGATGGACATCTGGGCATGCTCGCTTCGTTTGTGTCTGCTCATGAAAGGCTAATTGGAGGAAAACTAACTGATCCCGAACTGGTTAGGGAGGATTACAAGCAAGTTGATCCAGATGATCTAGAAGAAATGGACCTGAACTGGCAATTGGCTATGTTAACATTGAGAGTTCAGCGTTTCACCGATAGAACTTGAAGGAAGGTTACTGACGACAAAGTGTAATTTGATAAGAGAAAAGTGAAATGTTTTATGTGAAGTCCCTCATCGATGGTTTAACTCACTATTGTAAAATACGACAAGTCAAGTATGCAGTAGATATGGACTAGTATTTACTTAAAGATAAGTGCAAGTATATAAATAAGTAAATACAAGACTTAAGCAAGTAAATAAATGAGTAAGTAAAGGTGGAAAACAAATGTAATTTTCAATGTGTATTTTATTTATTGATGTATAAACAAAATACAAGATTGTTGCGGAACCTAGATAATACCAAAGTAAATATCTAAACAATCTTATGAATTACAAGTGATCTATACTTGCTAAATATTCTCCTTGATTAAAATACTTAAAGTTGTGAAGTATCACTGTTTAGATCGAGAGTATTTAAGCAAGTTCACCAAATTGCAAAAAGTAACTTGAACGAGTGAATTGGCTTGGTATTTATAGGCAAAATAATCTCAATAGTGATTATTTTGCCTTAGAAATGTGGTTGGGTGCATTTAAGAAACTTAGGTATTTTTCTTAAATGCAACACAGAAAGTACAAGGATAAAGTAACTTTGATTGTGACTTGTCACCTTTTAGCCAACCACCTTTACAAGCGTGTATAACCTTTTACATTGGACAAATGAGTTATCCGGGTAAAGGCGTGTAAAGGTATAAAAGTCAATTCCTCCTAATCAGTGTTCAGACTTGTAAGGTCTAGAACACTGACAAGGACTCCAGTCGTTGATCTGGTAAGTCTGCCAGTGGGTTCCACCACTTGTCAGTCTTCTTCTTCAGACTTTAGTCTTTGACTTTAGTGAGAAGGTCTTCAGTAGAGTAAATCTGGACTGGAGTGAAGTCCAGTGAGTAAATCTGGAAGGCTCCAGATTTCCTATACAAATAAAAGCTTCACTAGACTTCAATAATTTCTGGACAAATCTTCAGGAGTGCTCCAGTCTTCTAGTCTGGAGCAAGTCCAGTAAATTTGGACCTAACAAATTCCCCCTATATTTTTAGATATTATGCAAGGTTTTTCAAGCTCCTATCTATACAATCATATGCTTGAAAAACACTTGAAATTTTGACTAAGTCTAAATTCTTTGTTACTGGAAAACACTTTATAGATCATCAATGTTCCAGTTTCATCCTTTTGTTCTATCTTAGACTTAATCTGGTCATATACTTGTGAATTAATTGCAACTCTATTTACATTACATCTTCAGTATCAAGTTACAATTTTCAAAAACAAAAATAAACAAATAAGTAGATGGAAAAAGATTCAGGCCCTTCTTTTTGAAGCCTGATCACCTGCATCTTCACTGGCCTTCCTCTAGTGGGATGGAGAAACATCTGGCGTTCTCATGCCCAGAGTGATCTCCATATTCTTCCTTCTATTAAATTCCCTTTCGACCCTCTTCATAAAATACCTGACATCAACAAAAATGAGTTGAGGTTTGTCTCTGAAGTACAAGCCAATTTCTCTGAGTTCAGACCATCCAACGCCCTCACTGACACGTGCTCTTCCTTTCATCTCTGAAGTTTCCTTCTTTTATAAGTTTTACATGAAATTTAGAGTGGGATTCATGATCTTCAACAAGCCTTATCTCAGCAGAGATGATTGCTCTAGCATCGGCTCTAAAGTGCAATCTTTCTTCATATTCACATCTGACCTTTGCTATTCTGATCATCTCCTCGGTTTCCCTGGAAGTACTTCTTTGTTGTGCAGCCTGCTGCAATTGTGTTCGATTGATGCTTTTAGAAACATCCAAGGGAATGAAATTGCTGAGATCAGTCTCTCTTTCAGCTCTTGTTCTTCTGGGAGGCTGGGGCACACCTTTCATCTTTTTTCTGTATTCATTCTCCAGTGCAGTGGCATTTTTCTTTACTTTCTTTCGGAGTTCAACCAACGCTTCCTTCATCTGGGCAATCAACTCCAGTATACTCACTCCATATATTTTTGAATCATAAATCTACTCATCTTCAGCATACATGGAGCGTAATTATACATCATCCAGCACATCCAAACATTGAGTAACTCTGGGATCGTTCTTCACAAATCTGTAGATATCAATATGGACACCTAGATAACCAGCATTAAAGCTGTCCTGAGTTCCTCTTCTCAACATATCCATTTTGTGTGCTTCTCAGTCATTCTTCTGATTGGTCTTCCAGATCTCAATCATAACACTCCTGCTCAAGCTTTTTCGATCTTTCTTCATCAGTATTCGACAAGGAGGCAACCACTTCTTCATCAGTTTCTTCAATCTCTTCTCCAGATACAACATGAGTTTTTCTTTGCCTTCTAAAAGTTGCAAGATCTGGGAAGTCTTTGAGTTGTTGTTCAGACTCACCAGCATCAGTACTGGTAGTCTCTTCTTCTTCAATCTGAGTAATGACTTTAGATCCAAGTGCTTCATGGGCTTGTTGTGCACTGGCATCAGTCCAGGCACATTTGTTCCAACAACCTTCTTCCATACTTCAATTTTTCTTTGAAGAAGTTCATCACCAGACTTTTTCCCCTTGGAATGACCACCAGTCCCAGACTAGAGGGCATTCCACACATCTTTCAGAATTCTTCTAGCAGAGGACCCAAATGTTTTACATTCTGGAGTCTTTATAGCAACATATGTCTTGAGTTGCTCAACCTCTATCTTAAGTAATTGCACTTCAAAAGGCAAGTTCTTCGGCAATTCTTTTTCGACCAAACCAACAACTTGAGGCAGCAAAACCATCTTGAATGGACCTCAATACTGACCCAGATATTTCCTCAGTGATTTCTTTTAACATATCAGCCCTAAACTTGCGAGTACAAGCATCACTGATGAAACTAGCCACGTCATTCTGGTTAAGTGTTGGATTGTTCTCTACATTCTCAACTCTAGTGGTCAATTTCTGAACCTCTTCAGCGAGACTGGACAATGGCTGAGTCACACTTGTCTGAATAGCAGTCTTTATTGAAGTGATCAAACTTTCTTCCAATCCCTGGACTGCCACTTTGATTTTATCAGTGTTGTTGTTTGTGTCCAGTACCAGTTCAACCAGTTTTTCGAAAACTACCTTCTCATTCCCATCAAACAAAAGCATTTCTGACTTCATATTATTTGTATTTGAAGATTTGAAGTCAGAAACTACCTGAGAAGAAGACTGGAGGGATCTTTCCAGGTCCGCCACAAGTTAGGGTTTTGATGAAGATTTTCTGGAAAATATGAAGAATTTGAAGTAAAGAAGAGAGAGATTGATGATTGGAATTGAATGAAGGAATATAAGATTTGGGAGTAAATGATTTTCGAAGTGAATGTGAAAAATGAAAGTAAATGGATTCCAAAAGGTTATTTTGAGTTTATACAAAACAGTTTTGATCGGCTTTTGATATCCGCATTTAATTCACCTATCAATAGTGACATTTGACAGCCCACAAAACCCATTTTTCAACCTTTTTATCTTCCCAAGGTAACAAACCATCGTTTTATTTGAAAATATCTTTGCCACGTAAGATAAAGATAGTTTCCCACTCAAAAAATGTTGCTTACGTGGCATTAGCACAGACCAAGTATAAAAAAGTTATGACTGACGAACCAAGACTCAATTCAATGCATCTGAAGGATGACTAGACACTCCAGTGTCACTGGTTGATTAGTCCAGTGAGATATACACTGATGGAATTCTGAACACTTAAACCTGCACTTCAACTGATACAAGTACCAGTGAGAGGGACATATTTACAAGATTCCAGAAACATTTTCAGACATTTTTCCAGTGAGAATAAATTCCCCCTGAAATTATCATTCATTAAGAACAAAAAAAATTTGGTCAAGTCTTTTCCTCTTGTAATGGTGATCAGTAAGTCTATAGTGCAAGGATAGTACACAAAGGCGTTAGATAGCCAAGCTGGCATAGACTTACAAATCTGGAAATCAAGAACCCTGCCAGTGTCACAAAGGCGTTCATAACAAGGTTCCAGATTTAAGGGTTCAACATTCTCAACTCACCGACAAGATAACGAAAAGTTTTCTCATCCAAAGGTTTTGTAAATATGTCAGAGAGTTGTTTGTCAGTGGGGATAAAATGATTTCCACGTCACCTTTCATAACATGATCACGAATAAAATGATACCTGAGGTCAATATGCTTGGTTTTGGAATGCATGACTGGATTGTTTGAGATAGAAATGGCACTAGTATTATCACAGAATATTGGAGTTTTTGAGTATTTAATACCATAATCAAGCAACTGGTTCTTCATCCAGAGTATCTGAGCACAACAACTGGCTGCAGACACAAACTTAGCTTCAGGAAGAGGGTCTTGCCAGACAACTTCAACATCTTCATCTGAATCAATAAGATCACGATTTACATCATGAAATTCATCATTGGTGGGTATTTCATGGAGTACTGGTTCAGTAACCTGGTGAGCTAAATCAGAGTTTTGAAGTACTGGAATAGATTCAACTGAGATTGATACTGGGGAAGTAGTACGAACATCAGATGCAATGGTAATTTCAGTGGGTAGCTTGAAACTTACTGAAGGAAATAAAGGAGTACTACTGGGAGAAATAACTTCTATAACAGGTTCCAGATCAGGACGACTGGAAACTTCTTCAGATAAATCTTTATTGTAGTTGATAGGATCAGATTTATCGAAGACAATTGGAATTGGGGTTGAATCAAGGACTAGCTTTTTGTTGATTGCTTAATTTGATTCATCAAATGTGACATGGCTTGACTCATGAACTTTCTTTAGTCGCTTGTTGTAGACTCTGAAGGCTTTGCGAATTTCTGAATAGCCTAAGAAAAATCCTTCATCAGCTTTGGCATCGAGTTTGCCTAACTGACTGGAATCATTCAGGATGTAAACTGGACATCCAAAAACTTGAAAGTAACCAATATTTGGTTTCCTTTTTCTCAGCATTTCATACGATGTCTTCTTGTGTCTTTTCAGATAGACTGATCGGTTCTGAGGATGGCAAGCAGTTCAATTGCCGCAGCCCAATAACTGGTAGGGAGACCAGATTCAGCAAGCATACTCCTGGCAGCTTCTATCAGTGTATGATTCTTTCTTTCTACAACACCATTTTGTTCTGGCGTACGAGTTGATGAGAAGTTCTGTGAGATACCAGTGTCAGCACAAAATTTCTCCAGAGTTGTATTTTGGAATTCTGTTCCATTATCACTTCTTAGCTGACATACCTTATGCTTGTGTTTGAGTTCAATCTGCTTGATGTGACTGATGATTTCAGCAGCAGCATCGCCTTTAGACATGAGAAAGATAACCCAACAATATCTGGTATATTCATCAACAATCACCAGGGTGTATCTTTTACCAGCAAGAGTCTGAACATTCACTAGACCAAAGAGATCCATATAAAGCATATGAAGAGGTTCAGTTATGCTAAAATTTTGCTTGGTCTTCTTAAAACTGACACGCTTCTTCTTTCCCTTCTCACATCCTGGACATGGCCTTTCCTTAATGAAGAAAACTGAAGGTATCCCATCTGCAAGTTGTTTTCTAGAAAACTTATTAATATTTTTGAAATTTAAATGGCATAACCTTTGATGCCATAATCAGTTTGTGTCTTCATCAGCCTTAGTATAGAAATATTGCTCTGAAGGAAAGCTTTCCATATCCATTATGTACACATTCCCTTTTCTGGGAGGAATCAATACTACCTTCCAATCTTTGTTAAATACTATGTCCTGAGAAATATTGATCAACACTTGGTAGCCATCGTCACACAGTTGGCTCACACTTATTAAGTTATATTTCAAACCATTAACATAAGCCACCTGTCTAAACTTGACCTGTCCATTGTTTAGAACACCATACCCCTCAGTCTTTCCACAACCATCATTCCCAAAAGTAATAGAGGGTCCATCAGAAATGGTGAACTCCTCCAGCAGGGTCTTACATCCGGTCATCGTCCTGCCAGCATCGCTGTCAAGATACCAAATATATTTCTTATGATCGCCCTGCACAACCACCAGATTAGTTAGTTAGATTTGGGAACCCATCGACTGATGGGTTCTCTAGATCCAGCTTTATGGACCCCAGTAGGTATCTGGTTGAGTTCACTTTCTTCAATTTTGGGTTTTACATCAAAAACCATTGGGACTGACAGTTTTGAAACCTTTTTCTTTTTACTGGAAGCATTTTTGACTTTCTTTGCAAAAGGTTTGGAAATTTGTTTAGGGCCAGATGAAGTACCCTCAAAATTGTTTAATCTTGCATTACAACTTGGAACCTGACGAGCCAGTAGTTGAAATTGGCTCTCCAACCTTAACAGAATTTCATTTTCAGATGACACCTTAGCCTTTCCAGTTGACTGGACTTGTGGCTTAGGTGGAGGACTGGTTTTCTTCTTTTTTATCCTGGGTTTCTTGGAAGGAGTCTGAGGCAAAGGTTTCTTCTGATTGACCTTTTTTTCTGGAGCAGTCATCTGGGATGCTCTAGTAGTAACCTCGGGTAATTGAGCTGGTATTATACTGGCATTGGGTGTGGTGGGTTCATCATAAATAGTACTTGGTCGAATAATTTCTGGTAACTTATCAATAACTGGAATTAAAGAAGCAGCATGTATTTTTCCATCTTGAAATGCATGTTTTTGTGATGGAAATTGATTTACTGCCACCTTGAATCTTTTTTCATCTAAAGTTTTAGTGAAAATGTCAGCAAGTTGATCATCAGTGGGGATGAAGTAGATTTCAACATCCCCCTTCATGACATGGTCACGAATGAAGTGATACCTAATATCTATGTGTTTTGTTTTGGAATGCTAAACAGGATTATGTGTAATGGCAATAGCACTTGTATTGTCACACATGATGGGGATCTTAAAGAAATCTAAGTCATAGTCAACGAGTTGGTTTTTCATGCAGAGGACTTAAGCACAACAACTCACTACTGATACATACTCTGCTTCAGCAATGGAGATGGAAACCGTATGCTGTTTCTTACTAGACCAACTAGTCAGTCTTCCCCCCTACAATTGACATCCACCACTAGTACTTTTCCTATCTAACATGCAGCCAGCATAGTTAGAGTCAGAATATGCAACTAGGTCAAAGTTTGAATCTTTGGGATACCAAAGACCTAAGGAGGAAGTCCCTTTGAGATATTTGAAGATACGCTTGACAGCGAGTAAATGAGACTCCCTGGGGGATGCTTGATATCTTGCACAAAGGCAAGTAGCAAACATGATATCAGGACGACTCGCTGTGAGATACATCAGCGAGCCAATCATCCCACGATAGTGAGTGGGGTTCACATGCTTCCCTTATGGTCAGCATGGAGATTATTTGTAGGAGACATAAGAGTGGGCTTAGGAGTGATATTTGTCATATCAAACTTAGCCAGCATGTCCCGAATGTATTTTTCTTGGTGTATAAAAATGCCATCAGGGAGTTGACAAATTTGTAAACCAAGGAAGAATGTTAGTTCACCCATCATGCACATCTCAAAGTGAGAAGACATCAGTGAGCTAAACTTCTTGCAGAGTTTCTTGCTGGAGGATCATCTACATAGATTTGGACATATAGGACATGGACACCCTTTCTATATATAAGAGGGTGTTGTCAATGGATCCTCGTTGAAACTCATTGGAAAGATGGAATTCAGAGGGAGTGTCATACCAAGCTCTGATACCACTTGATAGTCCACGAATTGCACAACTTTTATTATAAATATACTAGACAAGAATGTAAATAAGAAGGTAATCAACAAGAACAATAACAAGTTCAAATGTAACAGATCTATGCAAGTATAATCATATGTATTATTGATTAAACGCTGAATACATGGTCGATATTACAACTTGACTTACAGGAATACAAATGAACAAAGTAATTGCTAAGTCTAGACATACTACAAACTTAAACAATTACAAGAAAAGTGACACACAATTTTTAAGGTGACTGACACACTTTTTATGATGTGGTTGTGTTGCCTTTTATAGAGGAGAATTAGGGCAACACAACCTTACAGTGATAGTGACTCGATGGTGGTTTTCGATGTTCCATTGGCTCAAAGTACTTGCATGCATGAGCCTTTGTCTTCTTTACCAAATCGGGTATGAAAGAGAGAACCCTGAATTGGTCCCAATTGTACCTTAGCCATACAAGGCAAATTCCAGTTAGAAGAACCACCATGTGACTTTTGTCTTAATCTGGTTTGAATTATTCCCACCATGACAAACATTTTGGGCAGCATACAACCCGCTGAGGAGTGTCACTGGACTCGCTGAAGACTCGCTGACGTCAGACGTCAGCGAGCAAGTCTTATCAGCGAATTCAAGACTCAACACTAAGATAGTTCATTTAGTAAATTGATTAGTCACATAATAAATAAGAAAGCTTATCACATACTCAAACACTCAATCATGCTCCATTTTAGCATATTTTGCCTTCAACTAGCAATGTATACCACTTTTGATCATAATTAGATTTAACTAGCTGAAAGGAAAATTTGACGGATGTCACATTGATGGTGAAGTATCGGTTGAATGAGTACTCCTTGATGAGTTTGCAGGAGTGTAGCCTTGAAGTACTGAAGAAATCGTCGGATGGTGATTTGTTGAAAGCCATGGAGGTTGTGTATAATGATTGTTTAGTGGTGAAGAAGATGATGTTTGATGATGAATAAGATGGTGTATGATGGACTTTAAATAAACAAAAATTCAAAAGCACCAAACTAGTTGAGCTATCCAACGTCAAATTCAATTTAATCTTTACAAAATCACTTTTAGGATAAAAAGAAAAACCCAGTCATTTCCTTTCGTGGTGGCTACTTAGACGTGGGCATAAATCGGTTCCAGGTGGAACCGGCCGAGACCGGAACCGGTTCTGGTCCACAAAAGTCGAATCAGTTTTGACCAGAACGGGTAGGAACCGAAAATATAGGTTCCGAACCCGTTCCGGAATTGGTTCCTAATTGTTTCTTTTCTTCAAAACTTAACGGGCGTTAAAAGGCTAGTAATGGCCGTTAGCGAGTGCATGCAAAGGGTTCAGTTCTTAACTGCCATTAAAGGTCTTTTTTTCATTGTAAATCGATTTTGGGCCACTAGATTGCTAATACACTGATATGTCCATTTATATATACATTCCCGTATCGTTTCTAAGTCGTTTTAAGCTTAATTATGTGCAAATTACATGTATATTCAATGCTTTGATGGTATTGTTAGTGATTTCAGGCTTAGAACAGGTAGAATGGTTAGAAATGGCATTTGGAAGGTTAAAAGAAGCATTAGGATGGTTCTTGGACGAGTACGCGTGAAGACGAGTTGAAAAATACAAGTTTCGCAAGTTCTGACACTATGTGCGGTGCACAAACTAGGTCGGCAGATTTTATTTTTTTAAAGATTTTACTATATATACAAGACCAAAACCCTCTCATTCGAGACACATTCATTTCCAGTCGATTTTAGGGTTCTTTGAGGCACTTTTCAGCAGCTTTTACGTTCTACAAGCTCTAAGGGTTGCTCGAGGGATTCAAGGCATTCAAACATCGATTTTCTTAGATTTTCATTGTCTTTCACACTTTGGTTCAAGATGTTTACTCTTTCTTTTACTATTTGTGATTTATTTATGATTATGTCTAGCTAAATACCTTCATCATCCACTGAGATGAGTGATACTAAGACAATGGTTGCATAGTTTTTAATCCAAGTTGATTTTCATTAACGTTATATCGTGATCTTAATGAATCGTTTTCTTGTTCAATATTATTATGTTTATTGGTGCTATTTATATGCTTTGTCGATTGTGTCGGAAGTACATAAGTATGATTTTAATTATTTGTCTGTGAGTAATTGGTGCTAGCTCATGGAGTGATAGTAAACGGCACATTAATTATAGGAAACGATTTGTTAATTGGGGTTAATAGTTGATGGTGTCACATTAATTTCGAATAGGCATAATTGTTAATACTTGGCCAAAACAAATTAATTAATTAGGGTAAATCTTATTAAACGTTGGTGGTGCCGGTTTTCTAGGATTGATCTAGCTAGTTAATGGAAATGAATAGAGTTATAAGCTTGTTGGCCACCATGTGAGTTCCTTTGTTCAAATCTAGGTTACTTGTCAACATATATAGACTGGGTCTTAATTTAAATGCAACTAGAGTTAATGTATCATGGAGTCGAAAGTGGATGATCCTTTAATCTTTATTGATATAAAACAATTCTCTTTTCGATAAATTTTTCGGAATTTCTAACCCTTTTTCATTAAACTAACTTTTAAAAAAAAATCAAGTAACGGGAGTCCAAAAATCCAACCTTTTCTTAACTACTTAAAACTCGCTTGCTTTTTATTATTCTCTGTGGAACAATCCTGGACTTACTTTGAACTATATTGCATGGACGGGTCTACTGCCCGATTGTGTGTAGTAATTGGTACGAAGTATTTCTAGATTTTAATTTAACTAGATTTTTACACATCAACTTTTTTTGGCGCCGCTGTCGGGGATTAAATTAAGAGTTTAAGTTTGAGATTTCGTAATTGATCCTTTCATGTATTCACATACAAGAAAGTTACTTGTTTTCTTAGTTTAATTTTCAATTTTTGTCTTTAATTTTCTGTTTTGCTTTGTTTTTGTAATCTGGTGCGTTTGACGTGTTTTCTTTGTTTGTGTTTTTAGGTTTTCTCTCTTAGTTGATGAACTTCAGGTCTTCTAGCAAACCACTAGTGAGCCCTCAATCTAATACGGAAAAACTAAGAAGCGTGGTAGGAAACCTTCTAAAATTGTTACCTCAACATTTAGCAAAATAGATCTGTTAAATTTAAACCGTGAAACCGGAAATCCATCCCATTCCACTCAATCAGAGGGTAAACAACTAACTCCACCAAAGTCTACCGAAAACATTACTACCCACAACACCACGGAACACTCCACCCATTACTCCACCTATTTCACCTAGAAACATGGACGGAAACGGAAACAGTGATGATGAAGTTCACCCTTTTGACTGAAACATAAGAGAGAGTACCCGAATCATTGCACCTAATAGGGGTTCAGCTATTCGTTCTCCAACTACCGCTCCAAATTTTAATATCAAGGGACCTCATTTGACACGTGTTGAGGAAAATCAGTTTGATGGGGTGCACAAGTGGGATTCGTATGACCATATTGAGATGTTTCAGAAGGTATGTAGGTTGTTCAAGTTTGGGGAGACTCAAATGCCACATGTTAAGCTTGAATTGTTTCCGTTGTCTCTAACGGGAGAGGCTGCGATTTGGTATAAATAACTTGATGAGAACATATTTGAGACTTGGGAAGAATTGACGGAAGCTTTTATTCAAAGGTTCTTTCCGGCTCAATTGGTAGAAACTTTGAAGTTTGAGATAAGGGCGCTCAAGCAAGAATCGAATGAGGATTTGATTGAAGCTTGGAAGAGGTTGAAGGAATTGCTAAGGAGATGTCCGGGTCATGGTATTCAACTAAATGAGCACATTCTTATATTCTTTAGGGGTTTGGATAGCCGCACTCAAAGGGAATTAGATTGGGCTTGTGGGGGAATATTAATAATGTCACCTACAATGAAGCTTATAAGATTATGGAAGAAATGGTCAAGACTAGTTTGAATAGAGAGGCGGGTAGAACTAAACCGGAATTTGTTAATGTAAGTAGGAGGAACGTTGCTCGGGTTGTTGTTGGTGGAAGTAATGTTGTGGTGGCTGGAACTAAGGCTCTATCAAGTACAATTGAAAAGAAGTTTGCTAGTATGGATGGTTGGTTTGGTATGATTGAGAAAGATTTGAAGACGGCGGTTGCGGGTTGTGATAATTGTGGTGATAGACATTACACGGAAGATTGCGATAAAGCACCATGACGGGAAGAGGTTGATTATGTTCAAAACCAATACTAACCACCGTTTGCAAGATGAGGACTTTTTCAAAGGAATGGAGCTTATCAAAACTGGTACCAAGGTAATTCTAATTCTAATTTTAATTCTAATAGTGGAGGAAATTACAGGTCTAGATTGGGAGCTTCATGGGAAGGAGGCAATCAAGGAGGTACTAAAGTTCAACCTATTGAAGTTGTTGATCCTAATGCCGAGCTTAGGGATCTTGTGAAGAAGTTCATGATTGATCAAGAGAAGAAGAATGACAACTACCAAACCGATATCACCGCTTTGAATAATAAGATGAATCAAAATATCAAGAATCAACAAGCGGCTATAAAGGATTTGGGTGTAAGGCTTGATAGGTTTGGAAATTCTAATCGTCAGCAAGGTTCTTTACCAAGTAATGTAAGTCCCAACTAAAGAGATGGTACTAACTGAAAATACCTCTATGTCAATTGTGAAATTTCTTTGCAATATAAACACAGAACTGGAGACGACCAGTTACAGTGAATGTATACCAAGTCCTTAGTTAGATTAGTTAACAGGTGACAATGAGAAAATGATAATGCAATAAATAAATACAATAAAGTAAAAATGGTGAGACCAAGTTGTAATTTTCAAATGTATTTTATTTATTGATGTTAAATAAAATAGAAGGTTGTTATGGAACCAAGATAATACATAAGTGTTAATATCCTAACAACCTATGATATACAAATGATTTATACATGGAAATTCTCTTTCACAATCGAAACACTTAAAGTTGTGAAGTGTTCCCTTTTACTGTTGAGAGAATATTGTACAAGTACACCAAGAATATTTCAAAAGTCTGAATATGCAAAGTTATATTCTTATTGTGCAAAGACCTCTATTTATAGATAAAGTTGGCATTGGGATTCCAACTTTGTCGTATAGATATGATTGACAGCATTTAAGGAAACTAGATGAGTTCCTTTGAAATGCTTGATAAGGTAAGTCAAGATATTACTTTATCCAACTTGATTTATGCACTTTTGTACTTTAATCATAGACAAATGATATTGTCTGTATAAAGCTGCATAAAGCAAAAATGTCTTTCTCGTAAACAGTGTAAAGAATTGTAAAGGCTTTAAACTGAGGCTCTCCAGTTTCTATTTGAGTAGAATGCCAATTGGGCTTCGCTGCCATTGTCATTCTCTATTTTCCACTTGTTGTCTTTGACGTCAATTGGATTGTCTTCAGTTCTGATCAGATCTCAACTGGAGGAAGTTTTCAGTTGCATTAACTGTACACTGCAACTAGACTTCAATATATTTCTGTACAAATCTTCTGGTCTCCAGATGCAAATGGAGACTGGCCAGTTTTAGTCGAAACTGGTCCTAACAAATTCCCCCTATTTGTCCTGAAATATTGCCAAGTCTTTTCAAGTTCTTGTATCTATACAAGTATGAACTTGAAAGACTTATATGACTAAATCTAATCCAATTTTCCAAGGCATTTTTATAGATCATCAAATGCCTTGGGTTTTTCTTGTGATTACAATCTAGCAACTTGTATATACATGATAAAATTACAAAAGTTACAAGATGGTAAATAAAATTACAAAAAGATAACTGAAGAAGAACTTAATCAGATGGCCCTTCGCCAGTTCTCTTTCGCTTTGTAACAGAAGAGATGGGTTGTCTATCTTCGGGATCAAAGTTCAATATTTTCTCAACATTTTCTTGGAACTTGATCAGACTTTGAAGTACATAAACCCAACCTTTCTCAATCCTGCTCTTCTGTTGCCTTGCCTCCAGCAGATTCAACATCTCAACCTGCTCAGAATGTCCATATTGATGAACATCAGGATTCTCAGTTGTGAGTTGTGGTCCATTGAAGTATTGAATAATTACCACAAATTGCCTTCCTCCTGGTTTTATTAAAACTTTAAATTTTGTGATTTTTCCTGGATGATATCTTCGCTGAAGAACTCAGTTAAATATGCACGTGCATCAAACTCATTGACCAGTTTGATCTGGGCAGTGCTCAGTTTCTATACAGCAGCTCGGATATCTTCAGTGGATGGCTCATTGGGTTCCATCCAAGTCCTCAAGTTTGCATTCCTTGGCAAGGGTTTTGGCTTTGATTTACTCTTGGACTTGGGTGGGTTCAACACTTGTTTGACACTTTTCTTTATCTGCTCAGTCCTCTTCAGAATCTCTTCAGCTCTAACTTCCTTGGCCTTCTCCACTGATATGTTTAAATTTATGGCATCATGTTGAGCTTCATCATCAGGATAGTCTTTGTCCAGATTGATTTCAATCATATCATTTACCAGTCTCACTATCCTTGGGTCACTTTTGACCTTCCTATATTGATCCAGTGTGATGCCCAACCGATTGGCATCATTTACATCTAGTATGCCCAATCCTTGCAGTTGAACCCTTGAGACCAGCAGATTGGCTTTCTTTTGTTTCTTCCTTTCATTTATAGCATACCAATCTCTTGCTGTCAGATTCAGTCACTGGAGGAAGCTGATCAGGATTTCCAGTTCCAGTAAAGGTACATCAGTGGCCGGCTGGTCAGATTCATCAGTTGCAAGTGCCTTGCCCTTATCCTTCTTCCCCCTATCATCTACATCCTCAAACTCTTCAATTATATGCTTACCAATATCAGTACTGGCAGCGATAACTAATTCTTTCCCTACACTTGAACCTGGAGTTTCAATAATAGTGCGAGGTATATGAATAGATCTTTCCCCCTTGGCAGCATCTAGTCCTTTCCTTATACCTTCAAAATCAGTGTAACTAGTTGGTAAGCGATCTAGAGGCTACCACGACCCCATGTTCTTGCACTCCTTGAAGACTCCACAAATCATGCGAACGGTCCTCCATAGATGATTGATTTCCTGGGACTGAACCAAAACATTGCCACTGGTGGTATCTTGACTCAGCGGTATTGCTTTAAGAATGTTCAACTCATATGGAGAGAGACCAGTTGCAACTGCTTCCCTGACCACTTCCTTTTCCTTTTGTTTGCCTGCTTCAGCTGTCAGTTTGTCAATTGAAGTGGTGTGATCAGATACCTTGCTTGCCAAAGTGTCCAGACTGGGGCGCTGCAGTCTTGGTAATCTCAGATATCACCTTTTCCAGAAATTGTTGTTCTCTAGCAGCCAAGGTATTTTCTATCTTTTTACCAATTGAAGAGGCCAACTGCTTACCAAGCTCAGTCACATTCAGACCAGGTTTTTCAATCATCATCTTAACCTGTCTTTCAAGCTCTTTCAAATCAACCTCTGATGATCTAACAGTTGTATTAAGCAGGTTGGTGATTGAAGATGTGACTCCAGATTGAGTCAGTGCAAAAGTCACCTTTAATGATGTTGCCAGTTGATTCGACGAATTGACCAACTCATTGAGCTTCTTGAACACGAAGTCCTCATTATCAGTGAACTTGTTAATCCCTAAATCGACCACTTTTACATTCGTCAAGTGTTCCTTGTGGTATTTAGAGAGGGAGTTGGTGTTTATATCAAGTGTCTATTGAATATCCTCTACCCTGGTAAGAAGGTTCGAGATATCGGCTTGGAAAGACACAAACTTTCTATCCAGTGACGGAGGGGAAGATGTCACTGCACCAGCTCTAAAGACTACAGGTACAACTGGGGGAGGTAGTACAATAGTGGGTTCTCCAGTTGCTGCAGCACCAATTGAAGGAGTTTGAGGGGTTGTAGAAGAAGGCTCAGGAAAAACAAATTGGGAACCATGCTGAGAATGCTCAGGCCTATTTCTAGGCACGAAGAGTGAGTTTAATAGTGATCTGGAGGGGAGTGGTGGTATTTCAGTGAGCATTTGTACATCTGGTGAAACTGAAACTTGTGGTTCTAGGGGTTGATCAGAAAATGAAGGGAGCTGATCATGTACAGATGCATCAACCATTTCCTGATCAGAATGTGTCTCATCTAAATCCGAAGATTCAAGCTGAAGCTCACCCACATTCATGCCTAGATCCATGAATGATAGGGGTGGCTGAACAAGTTGTTTAGGCTCCTGATGACCAATTCCAGTTGCCTGGATGGTTTCATCAGTTGGGGGATCCATTGCCAAAGCATCTTCTCCCTGGAAAGAGGTCACTGGTGCCTCAACCACAACTGCTCGATCCTCAGCTGTAGTATCATGGGCCGTAGAGTCTGTAACCTCGATCTCTGGTTGTGACTGGCAGAAACTTCGTCAGTTCGTGCTTCAAGAGTGTCAGAAATATGGCTCTACAAGTTAAATGCTGACACGGACTCTAAGTTGCACGGGCTGACCCAATAATATCTTCACCACTTCCACCTACAGCAAATTCGGAAGTGGTTGCCTGCTGTTCTACCCTTTGACTATCTCCAGTAGCTTGTTGGGAAGAAACTGGAGGGCTGGCTGGGGTACTAACTTTAGTGGCAAGATCTGACTGTCTCCTAAGGCGCTTCTTCATTGTACGTTTTGCCTTTGGAACCACCTGCACCCCTGTTGGGAGGTCTCCAGGGTGAGAGAGTGGAAGAACTGACAGGCTGGAGCTGGTGGGAACAAACTGTTGCCCAGGTTCGGTAACTGTCACAGTACCAGCAGACGAACTGGTGGGTTCCTCATTATTTTGAGGCCCACCCAATAGTCTTTCTGACTCACCCTGGATTGGTGCATCAGTTTTAGAGAATGCCAGTTGTATTCTGTTTGGAATCTGGACCTCTCCAGGTGATGAGCTAAGAGAGTCCAAATTCCTCAGCATCTCTGGGATAGTGTAAGGAGACTGAGTGTTATGATATGCATCACTGCCCAGGATCTGAAGAAAACAAAGTGACAAATATCTAGAGAAGGGTATATAAAGACCCCTGGTACCCTTCAGCTTCTGTACAAAGCTTATATATAGAATGTCAGCAAAATCTACTCAAAGTTCATTCCACAAGCAGTAAGCCATCTCTACTTGTGTAGAGTTGATCTGGTAGAGTCCACCAAAACTTCCTCTCATGCTTTCCACCAGATGAATGAAAAAATATCTCCATGGGGGTGTGAGGCCCTTCAACGTCATGGCACCTTTTGTCTTCAACACCCCATTTTCCAAACACTCCTTGTTTCCCATGTCGAGGAGCACCTGGTGAAAATTTACATTCTGGGAGATGTCTACTGGAGTCTCACCTTCTCTCCAGTAGTTAAGATGCAGAGCATCTCTCACAGTATCGGCTGTTATGGTACACTCAACTGTTCCATCCTTGAGAGAGAAAGAGATGGATGAACAGTCTTCATAGAGTTATGCAGTGTACCAGGATTCACACAAGTAGTCATGGTACAACTTGTGTGGATTAAGAGAAAAAGACACGCCAATGGGAGAATCCATAAGGAATTGTTGGATTCTTCCAATGAGAGAATCGGCGACTTGAACCCCTTTCAAACTAGCCATGGGGTTATTAGGGTTTAGTTTAATTAATCTTGCCTTAGGGGCACCATGAGCACGTTTGATTTGAGGAGATGGATTATATGCAACAGTGAGCAGATTTATATCTCTGGTGCGAGAAGATTTGGGAGCCATTTGATTTAAGAAAGAAAGTGAAATTGAGAATTTTGGAATTAGGTTTTTTTTTTTTTTTTTTTTTTGATTTAAGAAGCAGAGAGAAAAATGAAGTAATTATTGTTGATTGGAATTGAATGAAGGAATGTGAAACGAAAGTAAATATGTTCGAAGTAAATACAGGGTATTTATAAGCTGGATTCACAATCCCAAAGAATAGCTAAGAATATTTTATTGCCAAAAACGAATCTTTAAGATATTTTCTTAAAAATGAGTTTGAATTTTGAGCCAAAATATTTAATTCTTCGTGTCAGCATTAAATGCTACGACGACTTGTATACCCACACGCCCACTAACTTTTCTCAATCCTCATAAAAAGTGCATCTTTTTACAACATGGTAATGATGTAACACCCCGACTAAGGTGGAAACACGAGATGCCACAGAACGACATGGTACAAAAGATTTAAATATAAAACATCAACACAAGTTTCCAAATGACATTCAAAACCCAAAAGATTACAAGTTCAAGTTGACGTTTAAATCCATTACATAACCACAAATCCAAATCAAAAGATAAATTGTTTGCATTACAAACCGTCGAACATTCAACATAATGAGCAAACAAAGAGGCGGCCAAGCTACGAACCTATTGCTCTAAACCTGAAAAGCATGAAGAAAAAGTGTCAACTACGAGAGTTGAGTGAGTTTATAGGTTTTAACTAACAACATGTTTATTTTCCAACCATATTCAAGGATAATAAGTTACAAAAATTTTCAAGTATTCCTTCGTAATACTCATACCCAAACCGTATGTTCAAATCAAAATCTCTAATCATATTAATATCAAATTATTTAGCCACAACGGCATAATTTAAATAGTTTTTGATGAGAAAATACTTGAGCCACTACTACTACCTTTTCATGTCCAAACAATATATTACTTTATTTCATTTCATAGCATAAGCAATCAATCAAGTGCTTCAATTATAATTGGGGTCGTGCCATGGAGACGACCATATAAATTTAAGGTAGATAAGCACCGCTCTGGTCGGACTGGAAGTGAAGGTCGTCACAAAAGCGACCAACATTCCACCGCTACGCTCTGGGTAGGTGGACGATTCCTAGTTGTGCAACCCTCTAACTACAGGCCTCCCCTTTCGGAGTAAATAGTAGTGTACCGAATTATAACAGTTTGACAGAACTCAAGCTCATCATAAATCATTTATCACATTGAACATTCATCGCAATTCCATTTCATAATCATACTAACAAGAATCATTTCCTATATATATAGAAAGCAATTTCATTTATATATCATGTTTTTCACCCCGATAGTTAAATACATAAAATAGTTTGAAAGGGGGCTATGACTCACTTGATTGGAGTATGAAAATGGGCTGATCAAAAGCGAGATCTTCGGCTAGTGGTGTCATCCCTCAAGCAAGCCTAAACCATGGAATTTAAATATACACAACGTAAGGGTGTGTTGCATGAACTAGTAAACTAGATCATGAGATGTACGCTAGTAGACTTGCCCATCTTTGGTGGTTGTTTAATTATAGAATTCAAGTGCATTATATTTTTCACATCATTTGGTTGGAATATATTTGCTGGTGATGGTCATTTATACAAATTTTGTACGTTTATTGAAATTTCGGTAGTTTGGCTTTGTTTTATATATAATTTCTTTTGCATACTTTGTTTAGTAATCATATTTGACATTTGTGATTTTATAATATAAATGTTAATATATAATTCTTTTATTTATTTATTTATTTAATTTAATATTATTTAATTAATTATTTATTTATTTTATTGATTCATTAATTAAATAATTCCTTATAATTACTTTTAAGTTCTTAAATTGTCTTTAAAATTCATGGATAAATATACTTTGATTATTTACCGATTTTTATGCTTTTTGATTTATAATATTATGGTTTATACATTTATTAGTGCATTATTTCTATTAATTTTAATAATAGTGATTAATTAGTGATTTTTACTTAATTATTTGCCTTTAAATTATAGGGATAAGTACCCCAAAATGTAAGTAAGTATGGCCATATGTCTATTGTAGGAACCAACTATCAGTTTTGAATATTGTATGGAAGTAACTTGGTAAAAAAGTCTAAAACATTAAAAAATGACTTGTTCCATCATTTGCCGGTAAATACTCTACTTTCTTTTTAATTATTTCTGACGTAGAATATGTAAGCTGGCAAATAACAGCAAAAACTAACTTACATATAAAAACAAACGTTGGATCAATTTCTCATTTCACGCACTTTTACACACACACACACACACACACACACTTTTACACGCACACGACAATTCAAAACTAAATCCACACATACAACATATATACGAAATCCAAAATTCGTCTTCGATCAATGTCTATTTAACTCTTCCACTGCTATATCAAGGTATGTCCTTCATTTATCTACAAGTAATTCATGTTTTGTAACAGATATAGAAATGGGAAAAACCTAAAACCCTAATTTTTTATTTTTTCAAATTTTATTGCAGTTGCTTTCTATGTCAAAATATGCAAGATTCAATTCCTCATATATTGTTTGACCGCAAATACTAAGTATCTTTGGGAAGGCGGTTAAAAGTAAATGTTATCTCTTGAATACTTCTAACAGTTAATAAAATGTGATAGCTTGGATCATTGTACAGGTATGCAAGATGAATAAAGGGGTATTACACATAGGATAAGTAGTGTTGTATTGCTGCTTGTGTATATTTGCTACAAGAGAGGCGGAATAAAAGGCAATTCAAAATTGTTGAGTTGTGTAAAGGAAAGCATGTAGACCCGATTCTTACAGTTATCAAATACAGGATTACGGGATTACAGGTTCAGGCATCACCAGCTCACATATTCCACGACGGAAATAATTAAAAAGAAAATAGAGTATTTACCGGCTAATAATGGAACAAGTCAATTTTTAATGTTTTAGATTCTTTTACAAAGTTATTTCCATACAATATCCAAAACTGATAGTTGGTTCCTACAATAGAAATTTGGCCATAGTTAGTTACATTTCCAGGCACTTAAGTATTTACCGGCTAATGATGGAACAGGTAACTTTTTAATGTTTTAGAATTTTTTACCAAGTTACTTCCATACAATATCCAAAACTGATAGTTGGTTCCTACAATAGACATTTGGCCATACTTAGTTACATTTCCAGGCACTTATCCCTAAATTATATAACTCTTGTTTTCTTGGCTTTTAATTATTGGCTACAGTAATTTTAAATTACTTTCACCATTGGTTATGTAAATTTAATCAAGTTCATGATTTACATAATTTGTTTATTAATTTATATATCTTTTAATTTCCATTTAATTACAAAAAATACTTAGAAATCAACATACAAGCTTTTGTCCAATAATCCCAGGCCTTTCTAGGCAACTTTTAACATGTCAAATTCATATAATTTCAACCTCTCTCGTGTCTTGCTTATTTGAGGACTTTATGGTCAAAAATCGTTTACCAAAAACGTGTTTTAAGCCTCATTTCTTAAGCAATTTAAATACTTCAAATTGAATTTTTGTCCTTGTTTCAATATTTCCAAAAAGTTCATCATATTTTGATAGTTCAAGTCGTGGTAGTGGTGGTGGTGTGATATGTGCAAATTTGTGCTTTCGGTTAGTGATTAATTAACCCGAAAAGGTGATTTTTGAGCTTGTTATTGCCATGAGTCATATGACTTGAGTTTTATACATATGAAATAACTTATTTTCAGTAGTTTTTTCATGGTTTCATGTTCAAAAGATTGTGGTGCATGTGTGTGCTCAAAATGCGTTTTTGCAAGCATTCGTTTTACGATTTCAAGCATATTTTAACAAGTTTTGATTCAAGCTTTATATCCTTGACATTTTACAAATTTTTCCAGAATATTAACATAACTTTTAACCTATTTTTCACTTAGAACAAGCCTAGCCTCATCTCATAATTCAACAAAAGATCCAACCTTCTTAAATCTAACAATCATGCAATTATCTCAACTTTTTAACAACAAACCTTTATTCATCTTTCAATTCCACAATATAACAATATTCTTTTCTTCAAAAACTCCAAAAAATATGAACACAAAAATTATATAAAACATATTCATCTTTCATCAAAAAGTCTCTTTACAAATTATCATCATATAACCACACTTTTTGTTGCAAACTTTTATAGATCTAATTATTCAACCATAAAAGTATATTTTTCCATAAATTTCCAGAAATCATATCTTCAAAATATATATAAATATAACCATCTTCCAAAGGAAAAATCATTTTAAAATCTATATAATCTATAACTATACTTTTGGGTCTTAAAGTAGTTAAATCTTTGGATCTTTCTTCTTGGAATCAACATGCATGAGCATGGAAAGAAAGATCCTATCAACTTTGCCCTCATCAAGTGCATATTTAAAAGAAAACATGAGCTTTTGATAAAACCTTTTTAATATGAACAAGAATAAGATTAATCTAGTAAAGAGATGAAGTTATATATCCTTGAAGAACACTTTTTTGATGATGGAAATATGCAGAAAATTCGTGACCCTTGAAGCTCCAACAACCCTTATTCTAACCTTAAAATAACCCTTAATCCTTAGATAAATATGACCCTTACTTAATCTTGCATGAACCCTTATTATTAATATGAATTTAAACGAGTTTTTGCCTTGCTTTTTCCTCTTTTTGGCTGCCGAAAATGATGAAGAAAAGAGGAAGAAGAAAGAGTTTTTTTTTTGAGAGAAAATAAAGACTAGTGTGTGAAGAGTGTGTGAGAAATGAGAGTTCCAAGACTAAAAAGAGTGCATGTAAATTCAAAATGGATTGTGTGTGTGTGGGTGAAGGGGGGACGGCCAAGAGAGGGGGAATGAAGGGGTTTTTCTCCTTTTTTAAAAAAAAAAAGTTCTGTAAGTATATATGTATAAGTTATATGTATTTTTTTTATAAGTGTAGTATAGTTATTTGTAAATTAATTGCATTGTGTGTCCTAGTATATGTATATGTATATGTGTATGTGTATGTCGTGTATGTATATGTATATGCATATTATTATTATTAAAACACTTTTATGTATATGCCATGAACACTTTTAAGTATATATGTATGTCGTGTATGTATATGTATATGTGTTTATAGACATATAAACATATACTTATTATTATTAAAACACTTTTATGTACTTTAGGAGTTATAATTATTTTTAAGATGTTCATGGCATTTTCATGACCAAACATTATTTTGTTGGCTCGATGGTTCAAATTGTTGGACATTTACAAGAATTTTTTATTGTTAGCTCAACTTGTGAGACTCACTTTATTATTTATAACTTGATTAATCATCAATATAGTTTTGTTCAATGACTTTTTATTAAATTGAACTTAACACTAGCAATAGCTTTGGATTGCTAATTTAGGGCATTATCTACTAGCTTCAAGTACAACTATGGCTTTCGGGATCATAGACAACCTAACTAGCACGTATGTAATATTTAAAAAGTAGGGTTGTTACATCCTTACCCTCTTAGAAGAATTCCGTCTCGGAATTTGAATTTGCTCGGGGAATAAGTGCGGATATCTCTCACGTATGAAGTCCTCACGTTCCCACGTAAATTCAGGTCCGCGTTTCGTATCCCATCTAACTTTAACGATAGGGATCTTGCTTCTCTTAAGGCGCTTTTCATCGCGGTCGAGAACTTCTATTGGCTCCTCACGAAATTGGAGCTTATCTTCCACACGTAGTTCCTCGAGTGGGACTACTTTCGAGTCCTCCGCTACACATTTCTTCAAATTTGACACGTGGAATGTGTCATGAACATCTCCCAATTCTTGGGGTAACTTCAACTTATAGGCTACGGGGCCTATTCTAGCAACAATTTCAAATTGCCCAATGTATCGGGGGCTCAACTTTCCTCTTTTGCCGAACCTTACGGTTGCTTTCCATGGCGACACCTTTAATAGAACCTTGTCGCCAACTTCAAATTCTAGGGGTTTTCTTCTTTGATCCGCATAACTCTTTTGCCGATCTCTCACGGCTTTAAGATTTTCCTTAATTATTGATACCTTGTCCGTTGTCTCTTGGACAAAATCAACGGTAGCAAGGCTCCTTTCACCCGTTTCTATCCAACACATGGGTGATCTACATTTACGCCCATACAAGGCTTCAAACGGTGCACATTGTATGCTAGAGTGATAGCTATTGTTATAAGTAAATTCCGCATATGGCAAGTGTTCATCCCAACTTCCACTAAATTCGAGTGCACATGCTCTCAACATATCCTCTAACGTTTGAATCATACGCTCACTTTGTCCATCCGTTTGAGGGTGGTAAGCCGTGCTTAGTGCTAACGTTGTGCCCATTGCCTCTTGCACATGACCCCAAAAACATGAGGTAAATCTACCATCCCGATCGGATATTATGGACAAAGGCACGCCATGTAACATTACAATCTTCTCAACGTACAAGCGAGCTAGACGCTCGGTGTCCCAATCAACTTTAATGGGAATGAAGTGGGCTGATTTCTTAAGACGATCAACAATCACCCTTATAGCATCATGACCTTTCTTTATTCGAGGCAATTTCGTCACTAGATCCATTGCTATTTGCTCCCACTTCGATTTGGGAATTTCCGGTTGCTTTAAAAGACCAGATGGCTTTTGGTGCTCAGCTTTGACCATCGCACAAGTCATGCATCGGCTCACATATCGAGCTACATCGCCTTTCATTCCAGGCCACCAAAAATCCCTTTTTAGGCCTTGATACATCTTATCCACGTCCGGATGAATTGAATACTTCGTATTATGAGCCTCATTCATAAGCACATCTCTTAAACCATTCACTTTCGGTACCCAAGCTCTCCCCTTGAAGTATAAAATACCTTCATGATCCTTATCAAACCTCATTTCCATACCACACAATGCTTCATTCTCAATATTCTTCCCTTCAAAGGCCTTTGCTTGGTCTTCTAAGAAACAATCTCTTAGAGACATTCTTACTTGTAAGTGACTAATTCTTGCCCTTGGCACTTTAGTATTCACCTTCCTACTGAGTGCATCGGCAACAACATTTGCCTTCCCGGGATGATACTTTATTTCACACTCATAGTCATTGAGTAGCTCCATCCATCTCCTTTGCCTCATGTTTAACATCTTTTGATCAAAGATGTGTTGCAGGCTCTTTTGGTCGGTAAATATGGTGCATTTAGTGCCATAGAGATAATGTCACCATATCTTCAAGGTAAATACCACAGCACCTAACTCCAAATCATGGGTTGAATAATTTTTCTCATGCGGCTTCAATTGCCTAGATGCATAGGCAATGACCTTGTCTCTTTGCATAAGCACACATCCGAGTCCTTTATTCCACGCATCACAATACACCACAAATCCTTCCATTCCATCTGGCAGTGCTAGTATTGGTGCTTCACACAACATGTTCTTAAGTGTTTGAAATGCTTGCTCTTATTCTTCACCCCATTCGAATTCTCTCGACTTTTAGGTCAATTGGGTCAAAGGTACCGCAATTTTAGAAAATCCTTGGATGAACCTCCTATAATAGCCTGCTAAACCTAGAAAGCTACGCACTTCCGTAGGTGTTTTGGGCGTCTCCCATTTCCTGATCGCTTCTATCTTAGCTAGATCTACATGGATTCCCTCTTCGTTCACAATGTGTCCAAGAAATTGGACTTGTCGGAGCCAAAATTCACACTTAGAAAACTTAGCGTCTAGCTTCTCGCCTCTAAGTAACTGCAAGATTATTATGAGATGTTTCTCATGTTCATCCTTACTTCTAGAGTATATCAAAATGTCATCGATGAATACTATCACGAATTTGTCCAAGTAAGGCCTACAAATTCGATTCATTAAATCCATGAAAACGGGAGGCGCATTTGTGAGACCAAATGGCATCACTAGAAACTGATAATGCCCATAGCGAGTTCTAAAAGCCGTTATAGGTACATCTTCTCGTACCCTCAATTAATGATAGCTGGATCTAAGATCAATTTTTGAGAAATGTGACGCTCCTTGAAGTAGATCGAACAAATCGTCTATTCATGGCAGCGGATATCTATTCTTGATCGTCAATTTATTTAACTCCCTATAATCTATGCATATAAGTCCCAACTCAAGAGATGGTACTAACCGAAGACACCTCTATGTCAATGGTGAGAGTTCTTTGCAATATAAACACTGAACTGGAAACGACCAGTTACAGCGATTGTATACCAAGTCCTTGAATAGATTACTTAGCAGATGACAAAAGTAAAGACAATGCAATAAGTAAATATAACAAAGTAAAATGGTGAGACCAAGTTGTAATTTTCAAATGTATTTTATTAATTGATGCTAAATAAAATACAAGGTTGTTGCGGAACCAAGATAATACACAAATGTAAATATCCTAACAACCTATGAAATACAAATGATCTATACTTGGAAATTCTCTTTAACAATCGAAACACTTAAAGTTGTGAAGTGTTCCCTTTTACGATTGAGAGAATATTGCACAAGTACACCAAGAATATTGCAAAAGTCTGAATATGCAAAGTTATATTCATGTTGTGCAAAGACCTCTATTTATAGACAAAGTTGGCATTGGAAATCCAACTTTGTCGTATAAATATGGTTGAAAACATTTAAGGAAATTAAGTGAGTTCCTTTGAAATGCTTGATAAGGTAAGTCAAGACATTACTTTATCTAACCTGTTTTATGCACTTTTGTACTTTAATCATAGACAAATGATATTGTATGTATAAAGTTGCATAAAGCAAAAAGGCCTTCCTCGTAAACAGTGTAAAGCATTATAAATGCTTTAAACTGATATTCTCCAGTTTCAATCTGAGTAGAATGCCAACTGGGCTTCGCTGCCATTGTCATTCTCTATCTTCCATTTGTTGTCTTCGACGCCAATTGGAATGTCTTCAGATCTGATCAGATCTCAACTGGAGGAAGTCTTCAGTTGCATTGACTGTACGTTGCAACTGGACTTCAATATATTTCTGGACAAATATTCTGGTCTCCAGATGCAATTGGAGACTGGCCAGTTTGGACGAAACTGGTTCTAACAATGTACATTCTCAAAGATCCATCCTTCTTCTTGAGAAAGAGAATTGGAGCATCCTAAGGCGAAGAACTAGGTTGGATTAAACCTTTATCAAGCAATTCTTGCAATTGCTCAGAGAGTTCTCGCATTTCAGAGGGCGCTAACCTATACGGTGCTTTAGCTACGGGGGCTGCCCCGAGAACTAAATCGATCATAAACTCCACTTGCCTCGTCGGTGGAAGTCCAGGTAGTTCATCAGGGAACACATCTAGAAAGTCCCTAACCACCGTCACCTTGTGAGGGTCCTTAATTTTTACTAGTTTATCCACCACTTGTGCCAAGTATGCGTGGTATTCTTTACGTAAATATTTCCTTACCTTCATAAATGACACTATCTTGGGTTGGACTCCCGCCTTATGGCCTTGTATTATAAGCACTTCATCATTATCTAAGGGAATCTTAATGACCTTTTCATGGCAAAGTATTTCAGCACGCATTTTTGACAGCCAATCCATTCCTACTATCACATCAAAGCTTTCTATTTCTATGGGAATCAAGTCTATACTATAATCCTTCTCATCTAAAGTTAACTTACAATCAGAGATAATTTCCTTAGTCTTATACTCGTTTCCATTAGCATATTCAACATAGTATGTTTCATCAAGCTCACTAGGTTTCTTATCAATTAATTCTTTAAATTCAAAAGAAATAAAACTTCTCACAACTCCAGAATCAAACAACATGGATGCATAGACATTATTTAACGGAAACGTACCTATGATGACATTAGGGTCATCACGTGCCTCATTCGCTCCCATAGCATACACCCGTCCTCTTGCTTGACCACCTTGATTTCCTCGATTTCCTTGGTTGACATTGTTACCTTGATTTCCTCCGTTTGCTTGATTCCCACCATTACCTCTATTCATTTGATTCCCATTGTTGCCTCGATTAGCTTGATTCCCATGGTTGCCAACGTTTCGAAAATTCCTACGATTATTGTTCATGTTCCCACGGCCTCCTTAAGCTCTTCCCAACCTAGGACAAGCATTCCTCCAATGATCCATAGCTCCACATTCACGTCATGCTTCCCGGTTTCCTCCGACTCTTGCTCCACTACGGCAATAGGCCGCAAGGTGTCAAAATCGATTGCAAGTTGTGCATTGCTTACATTCTCCTCGATGGTGGTTGCCACAACGGTTACATCTTAGCGGCATGCCACCGTTTTGGGTGGGGTTAGCATCTACTACACCATAGTTCCTTACAATCTTTTGCCTCTTATCAGTCCCATTCCCCTTACGATCACCAAATCGGTTTCCTCCTCCTTGCCTTGAGCTTGATTCACCTCGCGAGTATTTCCCCGTCCTAACCAAGTTGTTAACTAGCTTGGTTGCCAAACCTATAGCTTCTTCAAGTGTGGCGGGGTTTGCTGCCGTGACCATCAACCTTACTTCGGATGCCAACCCGTAGATTAACCTTTCAACCTTCTTAGCCACAGGAGTCACCATCTCCGGGACTAGCATGCATAATTCATAGAAGCGAATCACATATGCCTCCAACTCCATCCCCTTCATAGCATGACCCCAGAACTCCATTTCCAACTTTTGTACCGCCGGATGAGGGCAATACTCTTGCTTCATCTCTTCCTTGAGTTGCTCCCAAGTCAAGGCATTCATCACGGCGTGACCTCTCGTAGTGACTTGGAGGTTCCACCAAGTGAGTGCCCTTCCTTGGACCTTGCTAGCCGCAAACTTGACATGATCAGCCGGTGCGCAATCGATGATATTCAAGACAGCCTCCATGCTTTAAAACTAACTAAGCAACCCAACGGGACCCTCCATCCCATAAAACTCCTTGGGTTTGCAACAAGTGAAAGTCTTGTAGACATTCCTATCACTAGCATTACCTCCTCCATCTTGTCGTCTAGCCATGTTAAGTGTAGCGATCACACTCTCCGCAATTTGAGTGGCAACGGTTGGCATAACGGAGTTGATTTGTTGAGAAATGAGGTCGGCTAGCTCGGTCCTCCTTCGGGCCTCTTCCTCCTGGCGCCTAGCCTCAGTACTTGTCTCTTCGCCGGCTCTATGTGGTACCATGTCTCTACAAGGGAGTACATAATTTAGTCATTCGTATATAGAATTATATGGCATAGACCCTACTCACGACTTTTGATCTCACACGTGTTTATCTAAGTTACTTAGTGTAATAAGGCCTCGTTTGTATGCATATGTATACATATATTTCTCAATTCATATTCCTTTCTTTAATCACAACCCACTTGTCACTATGAATAACAAATGGTTGGGTAAACTTAAAACATATCAATCTTGTTTTTAGGTTGCTAGACAGATTTTCCAGAATCTATGTATGACCTTAGAGCACGAAAAAGTGGCTCAATATGGACACTCTGGGCAAAACTTATAAAATATAAAATGTAGCACTATGAGTTAAGTTTCACCATCAACTAGAATCAGGTCAAAATACCAAACAGAACTCCAGATATGGCCGTTCTACAAAAAGTGGTCGGAACTGATTTCCTGTTGTAATTATAACTTTTGTAATAGGCGTAGCTATAATACAAAGAGGATAACACATCGTATAATCATAGAAAGGCATCAAGCTCACATTCATATCATTCAAGATCAGTTTACAAAATTGCTACATGCCAAGAACCATGTGATCATAGTCACACCAACACAAACAAGTTCAAGCAAATTAAAACATAGTACAAACATTCATCCATCGAATAAGTTCATAAATAAGACATCCTTAGGGTCATTCCCTAAGCAAAAGAGCCACCACAATGGAGCACACCACTGCGAGTACACATCCCATCATGAATATCACCTCATTAATCCGGCACACTTCATCTATTGCCATTCCCGTATCGCTCCCCATTCGTCTCATTATTCCCAAGGCTCTTTCCATCATGACTTCTTGATGTCGGACCCTCACTCGTGCATCCCTTAATCCACCGGCTATATCCCACACCCGCTCCCTTTCCTCCCGAGTCATACCCACGGGAAGTGGAGGGGGTACTCCATAAATGGGATCATGGGGGTTTTCTCCTTGTCTTGGATCGAGATGGTAAGGATGATTGCGAGGGAGGCGTGGATGGAAGTATGGGTCATGGGCTGGAAAACGTCCATCACTTACGTTCATAGCCATGTTTTCTCTTGGCGGTGAGGGGGATCTTGGGGCTGGTGGTGGTTGTGGTGGAGTAGGCGAGCGGCGTATAGGTTGGCTAGAAGCAACGCTCCTAGCATCTCTGTAATGTATGTAAATGATCTTTACTATGTGTTTTAGTGTGAGTTAATGGAGGTTGTGTGTGTGTTAGTGTGTGTATGTGCCGAGAGAGAGAGAGTGGAAAGATTGGATAACATGAAATGTGATCAAAGTTACAATTCAAAGCTATGGAGGGGGCTTTATATACTTCCTATACAATTTACACTAGTCCCCCTTCCATACTTATGAGAATTACAAATAGGTACAAAACATTATAAATATACAAATCTACTACTAGAAATTATATTTCTAACAATCTCCCCCTTAGTAGTGATTTGTCAAAAAAGTATCCCAGATTCAAAAGTCTTTAAGCTCGATTCCTTGATCTTTTCTCATGTGGATGCCAGAACCAGTTTTCACCTTCAGGTTTATCTTCGGGGACCGCCATGTTTGCTTCATAGTCTCTAGGAGGATGTTGTGTGGTCCTAAAACATTACTAGGTTCATACTTGATCCAGCATCCTCCTCTTTTCCTCTCGATGTACATGGATTTCTTAACATTCTTCGCTTCCCTTAACATTCTAATACTCTCTCTGAAACCCAGTCTTTTATCAATCTTGCTGATTACTTTATTGAGTAGAGCTTTCTTCTGATTAGACTCTTCATCTTCGGATAAGCAAAATAGCACATTCTTACAGAATTCAAGGGTTCCATCAGAGTAATAAGCAAGGTCGCACGTTTTAAGAAAGATCTTCTTCTTCCTGCTGTTAAGAAATACTACACCAAGTGTTGGTTTTTCGAGAACATGACCAATATTCAATCTTTCTATGTCTTCTGTGTAAAGACTTTGATACGGGACATTAATCTTCCTCTTAACCAACTCAAACCCAATCTGAAAATCTTCCAATGATGCATGTTGAATGACGCTAAACATGTACCTCTTCACTGCATCAAAGGCTTAGATCTTCATGATATCTTTGAATAGCATTCAGTAGTGGTAGTAGAGGAAAATCAAGTCATCAACCGGCAGCAATTTGAAATGAGCTTCATTGAATCGGTAAATTAAGCCATTCTTTCTTTTAACATTAAAACAAGGTAATTAGATATGAGTCTTCCTTATCAAGATCACTCTAACTAGCACCACTATCCTGTACTTCCTTTGATCTTCAAGAATACTTGGATTGTAGCTATTGGCAAGTTTAAGGAGAGATCTGTATTCTTCAACTTGTTTTGGATCCTTAAACTTGTACATAGCAGCAAATTCTGGCCTTCCCACTTTGACAACTTTAGTGGCTCCGTAGAAGATTGGAAATGCTCTTTCTTCCAAGAATCTTGATTTGATTGCAGCTTGCTTTGGCTTAATACCAAGCGCAACCATTCTAGCTTGATCTATGAGGAAGTACCCCCTATTCACGAAGTTCCATTGTTCTTCTGTTAGTTCTGTAGGGAAGTAGTCGGGAAGTGGTTCTTTTTCAGAAATGATGGCTTCTCTTAACACTTGTTTAAATGTAGACTTTTTGAAATCTTGAGAGACAGCATCTGGAGTTTTTCTTAGCTCATCAAACCCTTCAAAATCATTGAAAGAGTATTGCTTAGGAGTAGACACAGATGGAATTGTAGACTCTTCAGCTTCATTTCTTCCTGAAGTACAAGTGGTAAAATAATCAAGATCAGCAAATTCTTCAAACACTGGTTCTTCAGTTGATTTTTGAGTCTTTACAAATTCCGGAACATTCAAAACTATGTTGTCTTTAATAGCTTCTGCGTCAGCCTCTCCTTCAGCAAATTCTATTATAGCCTCATCAACTAAATCTTCATCAACAAACTCATTATCTTCCTCCTCTCCTTCTATCTCTCTCATTCCAAACACCTCTTCCAACCTCTTCCTTATTTCTTCTTTTTGTTCAGCATTTTCAATCTCCTCCACATTTAAACCCAATACATTTCATCTGATCTAGCCCTACACTTGGCTAATCTATCAATCTCAGCTTGATCATCCTCACCCACATCAACACTTCCACCTTCAACCCTTTTCCCCCATCTCCACATCTACATTCGTTTCTTCAACTCTTTCCGTATCTATATTGGCTTGACCATCTCATTGGTTCTCCCCCTCAGGGTGATCATCGGAATCAGGATCATCCCGTCTGGTAGAAATCGAGGCCGGTCAGCAAGACTCAAGAGCAATTAACCTAAGCTTGAAAGTAGCAAGTTTGGCATTATATTCAGCCTTCTGAGATAGTACTTGCTCTTTCAAGGCTTCAACTTGACTTGTATGGTCTAATTCTCTTTCCCTCAACTCCAGAGCATTTAAGACCCCCCTATCAATCAGATTTATGTTGTCACCTTCATCCCTCAAGATATGCAGTAAATGTTTGCATGTGTTTTCTTTATCTTGTGGTTTTGAGGTTGATGAAGTTTGTTGGGGTGTTGTTGTTGTTTGAAGTGGTGTTGGTGTTTGTATAGATGGTGGAACCAACCCAAAGGTTGTTGACACATTGGTGGTGTGACCTAAACCAGCAGAAGCTATTTCAGGATTTCCTGCAGATCCTTGGGGTAAACCCTCACCAGCAGTTTGAGATTCAATGGCTTCACAACCAGAATCCAAGTGTGTCCTAGACTGTGATAAATCACTGTCCGGGACTTGTTGTTGGGTAACACCTCTAACAACACCGGGGTCACTGAGAATGCCCATTAATACATTCTCAGGTTGATCCCGAGAAACAGCAGTGTCACCTTGGCGTTCATACTGTCTCTCAGTCTCAGTTCCCAGATCCTCAGAAATAACATCGGATATCACACTTGCAATAGTTTTTGTGATATGATCATCATCAAAGTCTGTCGAGGTACCAAAAGATTGATCAACATTAAGTGCACCCGACTCATCTCTCTGCAAGCTTGAAGATGAAGCAGAGTTTCTCTTCTTATGCTTCTTCTTTGTAAGTTTCAACAAACCAGGCTTAGTTTTGATCCTTCGAGCTTGCATTTCAATCTTCTCCCAGGGATGGGAGCGGGAATGGTTGATGTGGTTTCAAGAATTGTAGATATTTGTGGTGAAGAAAGAATTGGTTGAATCGGAGAAGAAATAGAAGGAAGTGGTGTAGAAGGTGTTGTAGGAATAGATGGTGGTGTAGTTTGAGAAGAAGAGATGGTTGGTGTGATAGGAGTTTCAAATGATACTCTTTTAGCTTTCCTCCTCGGTTGCTCAACAGTCCCCTCACTTCTATCCCCTCTTTTTCTTTTAGATAACCTAGGACCCTCACTTGGCGACCTATGCACAGTTGGGATAGGAGTCTGTCGGCTTTAAGACCCCAGAACTGTGTCTAACCACTCTCTATATGTCCTAAGATGGGGACTGTTAGCCGGTACAAGATTAAGCAAAAGTGGTGGAATTGGAAAAGGTTTTGCAAGCTCACTTCCTGTGCCCCTTAGATTGGACTTATACATGGCAATGACACATTTGAATGAGTCATCTAACTTGGGGTTTACATCAGTAGAATCAAGAACATCTTCAATCAACAACGTGAAGAATCTGATGTATGGGATATACTTTCTTTCTTGCCCATCTTTCCCTTTCACAACTTGAGCCATTTTCTCCCAGACTATCTTTGCATAATCACATTGAACGTTATGAGTGACAGCATAATAAAGTGACAGAGAATGTCGTATCATGACATCAATTCCTTTCTAGGAGGGCATCAAGCATGTATTTAAAACATTATACATGGTGTGCCAGAGAGTAGCAACATTCATTCTTTTAAAGTCTCTCAAAGATCCCAACTCCCCTTCATATCCAAGGGCTTGAACTGCAGCCAACATTTCTTCAACAGATGGTAGTTCTTCATATTCTTCTTGTTCGGGAAACCTTAGGATTGATCTGAACTGTTCCAGATTAAATTTACAAAGATAATACTTTTCTTCATATTCCAATGTATATTGGAAGTAGTCTTCAGACTTCTTTCTTTTGTCTGCCTTTGTGTACACTATAGATTCCCATAAGTCGAAGACGTACTTCTCTGGAACTATAGCTCCATTAGTGAGAGCTATATTAAGTGGATGGTGATTCAAAATTTCGGTTATGATCGGGAACTTTGATGCAAATGGAATGTGCAAAGCTTGATTAGCTTGCATCTTCATAGAGGCACCTTTTTCAAATATAAACATCTTTTTATGAAATTTTAAGAAGAACCTGAAATGAAGCCAATTTGACCAAAATTTTGACCAGAAAAGCAACTTTAGACATCACATAAAGAAACATACACATGATAACAAATTAGACACACTATTTTCACAAACCCAATGTTTCGTACATATATTAAGTATGAGACAACAGAGGTAGTACACAAAGGCGTTCAATACCTTGCTTCTCACCCTAATATATATAAGAAATCATTACAATTTATAGAATCACATAAGTATTTAATGATAAGATAACAAAGGTAGTACACAAAGGCGTTCAATACCTTGCTTATTACCCTAATACTCATGATAACTATAAATGGACTCACATATCGCACATGTACATTTAACAAGACATAGACAAGAATTTTGAACAATAAACCAAATTTGGCAAAAATGTGGTGTTTGCCGAGCTTACTGCTCGGCAGATAGTATAAAAGAAAAGTTTTGTCCAGAAAAATTACAAGTATGAAAAATGGTGTTGGAACAACTTTTATGCAACTTGTAACATTTGCCGAGCTTAAACTTCGGTAAATAGAAAAAATGTATGTAAATTCTATGATATGCCGAGCAAATATCTCGGCGTATAGAACAAATAGATTGGACTTCACTTTGAATATATATGAAACATCCTTTGATTAAACAACAAGAATGTTGCAATTGATAAAGGATCATTTCAAGTAAAAAATTAGTTTCAAGTCATTTTGAAGAGATTTTAACTGTTTGCCGAGCAAAATGCTCTGCAAATAGTATAAATTGAAAAATGCGACTTAGAAACTTTTTTCAAGAAAAATTGTGATTTGCCGAGCTTATTGCTCTGCAAATGGTTCAAAATGACTAAGAAAATTTTCATGTGAAATGTGTTGTTTGCCGAGCTTAAAGCTCTGCAAACAACTTTATTCAAGAAAAACTTATGAAAATTATTTCTAGAAGATCTCATGAAAGAATTCAAGTACAAAGTTCTGTAAACAATGTATTTTGAAAACAACACTAGAAGATTTATATTGATTTGCCGAGCAAAATGCTCTGCAAATGAGAACTTTGGTACTTTTGGAAAAATATCATGAAACACTGGAAGGAGTCGAGGTCAAAGCTCTGCATTCATTTAAAATCTTTTGAATGGGTTGTGAGAAATCAATGATTTGCTGAGCAAACACCTCGGCAAATGGCAATTATGCTATTCATTCCTTGTGAAAGTTTGAGGGTCAGGTTTAACACTTTTAAAGTATGCCGAGTAAAGAGCTCTGCATATAGTTGAAAAACACTTGAAAGAAGTTTATGAAAACACTTGTTTGCCGAGCAAATATCTCGGCATCCTTTAGAAAAGATAGATACTTTGAAGCCCAGAAATCATGAAGGTTTGAAGATGACCGTTGACACTTGTATTAATTGTCGAGCAACCACCTTGGCATTTAGAACAAAATCAAAGTATTTTTCCAGATATTACCCAAACCATCGAATCCAACCCAGAAACTTTAATCTGATGAAAAACAGAGCAGATTAAAGTGACAAACAGAACTTATACAGCCTAAACATGCAACTAAATTCATCAAACAACACAGAACTCAAAGCAAACATGATCAGTTCATTCATGCATTTAATCAAACAATTTGTAAGCAAATAAGAATCAAGGATTTCTACATTTAAATCTCGATGATTTGATGATGAAGAAGATGGAATGGACTTAGTAATACTCAGAAAACACAACCCATTCAAAATATAACCCAAACGAATCAACAAAGTGATGAAGAAATTCGGGTAACAGTGATCGAATGAAGATGAGAGAATACAAGAAAGTTTTGAAAAATTTGAAAAACAATAAATGACCAAGGACCCGCTCATTTTTCCTTTTTACAACTCAAATCCGGGTCACGGGTCTGGGTCGACCCGCGTGTCAACTCAGATTGGACTGATGGGCTTTCTAAAATTCTTGGGCTTGGCAAGTTGGGCTTGTGTAGAAAAACACATTTGAGCTCATCCTTTTTGGGTATTTAACAATCAACAAAAATTTTGGGATTTTAACAAAAACAGATACAAAAAAATTAGAATTTAAAAAAAAATAAAATCTTTTTGTCTTTCTATCTTTTCTAATTTTGTATTTGGTTTTCCAATGTTAGAATAAAAACACACAAATAAAAGTAAAATATAAACACAACATAATAAACAAAAAGAAAACACACATATTTACATGCATTTGCATACTCCCCCTCGAATTAAGCATACAAGAGAAAAATTAATTTACAAACTCCCCCTAAAATCATGCATTCTACCCTTTTTCTCCCCCTCAAACATTGCATGTAATAACAAGTAAAACAAATCAATGTTTGAAACAGAAAATGAACATAGAATACATAGCATGAAAGCATTTAAGTTTGTAAATCAAGCATGCCAAGTTTGGTTTTAAGAAAATTGAACCTTTTTTCATCTAGTGGTTTAGTGGAAAGGTCAGCCAACTGGTAGTCAGTGGGAACAAAATAGAGTTCGATGTTACCTTTCTCAACATGATCTTTAATAAAATGGTACTGAACATCTATATGCTTGGTTTTAGTAAGTTGTACTGGATTGCAGGATATAGCAATGGCACTCTTGGAGTCACAGTAGATGGGAATTCTGTTGTTAGGTCGAAAATCAACCAAGTATAATTTGTTCTGAAATATTGAAGTTCAGAGAAGATACTTGTACAGAAGTTCTAAGGAGTCTCTCAGAATTAGTTCTCTGACGCTTCACCTCAGATCAAGATCAACACATCTGAAGACGTTCATTCTGAAGTCAAAGACTGAAGACTGAAGAAGGGAAACTTCTAAGAAGCAGAGCTCTAAGAAGATTCCATCTGATTGATAATCTGAAGGCTCTCAGTGAAAAAGTATTTACAACACTTTTTCACTGATTATGAGGAAGTCTTTTTGCAGCCTTTAACTACCTTTACCCGGTTAATAACTTTATACCTGGTATTGTGATAGTTTTAGCAAAAGGTTGGGAATAAAGTATTTCAAGTCACATCAAACTTACATGCTTTACCTTAAACAAACATGCTATGGATTTGTCCTACAAATCCATAAATGCACCCAACCATATTTGTACAAAATTTGCCATGTCATGAAGACATGTTTGCCTATAAATATAAGACATCTCACACTTGCAAAAATGCTTGGAACTTTGGCATTGCAACGTGTGATATATACTCTAAGTATTCTTACGAGTATTTCCTTGTTGTTTAGATCATTTGTATTTCAAGTTTGTTTAGATACTTTCACAAATGTGATTATCTTTGTTCCTGTAATATAGCAGAAAACGTTCGTGTTCGGGTGCGGAAGTAAGGTGAGTAACAATGGTGGATGTGTGTGTGTTAGTGTGTGTATTGAGAGACAGAGATGTGTGTGTGGAAAGCTTGGAAATATATTTAGCAATATATGTATAAAGGTTACAAAAGGTTAAAGCTTGAGGGGTATTTATACTCTAAGTAAATACAAAAGCTCCCCCTCAACCTTATATTACATTTACAAATTATCAAAATAATGAAATACAACTAAGCACTATATTGAATTTCTAACATTCTCCCCCTTAGTGCTTGGTTGTCTACAATCAGTTCCTTCTGTTCCTCCTCCTTCTTTTCTCAGCTCGTCTTTTCTTGTTCATTCTTTTCTTGTAATCTTGAGCTGCTTTTGATGAAGATGGCTTATCTTTCATGGAATTCCAAAAAGCTCTTTTCTTGTAACTATTCCAAGAGTCATTCCAATACCTCTTAGGAATGAAATGCCAGTTAGCACCTTCTGGACGTTCATCGGGCAATCTGATATTATCTTGAAAGTTAACTGGAGGAATATTATGAGGACCTCGTTCATGACTTGGATTCCAAAGAACCCATGAACCTGTCTCAGTATGAATGATTCCTTCTCTTGGTCTAATAGTTCTGACAGCAATAAGATCTCTAATTCTTTGACGCATGCCAATTGTCTGTTGGATCCTTCTTATGTGTCTTTCTCTTTGAATCTGGATGTTTTCATTTTCACTGGGATCAGGATTATCATGAATGGCTCTGAGGAAGAATAAACAATATTTCAGAGTGCCATCTGAATACTTGGGAAAATCAGATGCACGGACAAAGATTTTTCCTCTGAAGCTGTTTATGAAAACAAATCCATCCAATTCTTCTATTGGATCTCCAATCTGATAAGAATCCAACTCATAACCTCCTGCTCTCTGAATTGGTCTCGTGAGATTAATTCTTCTTGTTCTCCTTTCTAGACCAATCTGGAAATCATTGAACTCATAATATCTGATTAAAGCCTGAATGTGACTCTTCAGAGCTTCATAAGCAAGGAGCTGATCTGGAGTCTTTGTGATCAAATGAGCATACTGGTTGTAGAGAAAGAGAATGTCAGAGATTGGTAAGTATTGAAAAGATTCTTCATGAATAGCATAGATGTGACCATCTGCTCTTTGAACTCTAAATCGGACAAGTCTTTGATTCTGATACTTGATAGGAGCAATTAATGTCAACACTTTTGTGATTGGACTCTGGAACTGATTATACCATTCTTCACTTCTTACTGTGCTTTCAGCATTCATCATTTCCAAATATGCATCCCTTTGATTTTGATGTCTGAAAAGAAAGAATGCTCTCAACCTATTCAAGGTCATGTTGAGTCTTTCCTCAGATGAGCAGTAAATCGGGAAGGCTCTTTCTTCAATGTATCTAGCCCTGCATACTAACTCTTCAGGTCTGACATTCAGATTCAGCATTTGTGCATAGTTCTCATGAAAATATCCTTCATTAATTTGCCAGATTTTGTCTCGAGTGATTCTTGGATGTCTAATGCCCATGCTAAGCTCTCTTGGAGTGTCAAGATTATTTGTATCTCTAAGATCATAGACAATTTCTTCAAAGATATCTTTCTCAAATTGTTCTTGAGACATAACAGGTCTTGGTGGAGCATCATTAGAATTATCCGAATCAGAATCACTGTCATCATCAGTCCTCTTCCCTGGTTGAAATGGATCAAGATCACTAGATTGATCAGAACTTGATGTAGTTGAGTAGTAATGAGAGAAATATTTAACAAGTGGAGGCAGATCATCTGAATCAGAATTATGAACTTGATGAGCTTGAGACAATGAAGAAATATCCACACTTTGACTTTGATCTTGATTTCCTTCTATTACTTCTTGAACACTTGCTTCTTGTATTGTATTATGACCTTCTCCACTATCTTGAGCATTATTCTCCCCCTCGGGTTGATCATCCGGATTTTGATCATCCCGACTCCTTAAGATAGTGGCCGGTCGACATTGTTGTTCAAGCTCAGTTAATCTCTTTTGAATTGCTTTAGTTTCAGCCTTATGAGCAGTATCAGTATCCAGGAAATGTTGATAAGAAAGAATTGATTGACAGATGGCTTGCTTTGGTGGATTCAGATTAGGCTCTTTAGATCATAATCTACGAAGTACTGCCATTATGAGTGTATCATTGGATATACCACTTTCATGAAGCCTATTAGCAGTATAATCATTCAAATAAGTATCACTAAGATCAGATTCCGATGAAGATGAAGAACTTGAAGAAGAAGCAGGAGAATCAGGATCAGGAAACGATTGTTGAGTTGATGAAGTTGGAATTTCTGGGGGTGTTGGTGATGAAATTGGAGATGATTGAGTAATCGGCGGTGTTGATATGATTGGTTGAGATGACAAAGGAATAACAGTTGGAACAGTTGAGGTATGAGTAGTAGGTGTAGAGATTGGAGTAACAACAGATGAACCAATTCTAAGTGCACCACCAGTAAGCAATCTGCGTGGTGAAGAACTGGTTTGAGTCATTGGAAGTTTTTCGGTAATAGTATATCGGGAAGCACGTAAAACGCTTTCTTGTTCTTGTTCAATCCCTTCAACCAGATGAGTCACAAGAGTACGAACAATTGGAGATAATGTTATAACAGCTGGAGATTCAGAAATTGAAGTAACAGGAGTAATGGAAGCTGACACATCAGTAGTTCCAAGTGGTTCTACTGAGTGAGCTGACGACATCATGACTGTCACAGGATTTCCTGTTGGTTCAAGAGTTTGAGCAACAGTTGATGATTCGGCTTCACAACCAGAATCCTTAGGAAAGTGGACAAACATAACACCGGTGTCACTTAGATCAACCGTTAAACCCAAAGCACGAATAGCCGCAGCAACTGCTCGAGCTCGAGAGAGTTCAAACTGTCGCTGAGCCAATTCAGCTACACGGGTGCCTTCGTTCAAAGCTGGCATAACGTTAGCAATGGAAGGACTTCCAAACAATCCTTGAGAGGGCACTAAAGCCGAGCTCTCTATGTTTGTTCCGGCAGCATCACCTAGATGTGCAGATGGTATAACAATCGGTGTAAGTGTCCTAGGAGTACTAGACAGACGTGCAGAATCGAAAGTCAAGAGAGGGGCAGATGTCTCTTTATCTTCAACATCCACAGACTCTGAAGGAAACCGGGATGGAGTACGTGGATTTTGCCCATGCAGAAATGAGACGTCAGTCTGTAGAGAGACTTCCGAATGGCTAGTGGAGGTTTGACCGTGCAAGAGTTGGGTGCTCTCGTCTTCTATCCTAGGTCGAACCCGGCTAGTATATGTTGTTTAAAGTAATGGAAGGCCAACATTTTCTTTATGCCTTATACCTAGCCCGGACCTCTCATCCTCTCTAACATTTTCAACTCCACCCTCATTTCCACCTTGTTCCTCCGGGATGTCCATTACATCATCAGCAAATTGATTGGCTTCATTTTCAGATGAATCAATATCAGAATCAGCCACATCTTCTTGTTCAGCTCGGGAGAAACGATCATACTCAAAGCGAGATCTTTTGAATGTTTTCTTTTTGATATTAACAGGAATGGACTTCCTGCGGCCTTGAAAGTATGTCGGTGGAGGTGATAGGAAAACAGGTGTAGAAATTGTTGATGAAGGAATTTGAGTTGGAATTTGTTGTGATTGAGGCATTGTTGGGGGTTCTGGTGTTAGAATTTCTGGAAGTGGAGATGTTTGTATTGGTGAAGAGTATCTTTGTGGTGAAGGTGTTCTTGGTGATGGTGATCTTCTGATATCTGAGGTTTTAGGAGGTGGTGATCGAATTGGTCTTGGAGTCCCAGACTCAGAGATTGTATCCTCAGAAGATGTTGGAGAAGAAGGTTCAACCGGTGTTTTTCTTTTCAGCTTCTTTTTCATTGAACTTCCCTTCTTCTTTTGTTGATGTACTTTCTTACTCAACTTTATTACAAACATTTCACCTCTTTGTTTCTTACTTTTTGGCCTACCTGAACTGGATTCACCCTCACTCTCTTTTCTTTTCCTCTTAGACCCCTCACTTGGCGACCTATGTACAACTTGGGTAGGAACCGGGAGGCTTTCCGGTCCCATTGTTGTTCTAATCCAGTCCAGATATGCCTTCTTGGCATCATCAGCATCAGAAACCATATCAAGTAAAAATGATGGAATCAAATAAGAATAGTTAGAGATACCAGAGTCTCTAACAAACTTGAATGGATGAGTAACAACTTATGAAAGGAATATACTTCCTGTCTCAAGAAGTCTTGGAATGTGCTTCTTGTTCCTAATTATACTTCGGACAATTGCTGAGAGAAATCTTATGAAAGGAATATACTTCTTGGGAGCAGTTATTTTTCCATTTACTGCTACTATCAGCTGATCCTAAAGAAGTTGAGCAATGTCGTAATGCTGATTGAAAACAAACCCATAGAATATGTACAACATTGTCTGGGTCAAGTTATCCATTCCTCTTGTATATGGATGTAAACAGTTGCTGAGCACAGAAAACACATAGTACCAAATTCTTGGTAACTTCTTTAGCTTAAAATCAGTTGTTTTTGTCAGAGGACCATCATAACCAAGTGACATCAAGGCAGCAAACATCACATCATTTGATTCAAATGCATCATAATTATTTCTCCCATTTGAGTTTGCTTCTGGTAGCCTTAAATATCTTCTGAAATCATCTAAATTGAATTCGAAGTCATATGTATTTTCTCCAAACTGAAGTTCAAATTGAAAATAGCCTTGTCTACGAAGTTCTGGAGATTTGACTTTTGGTTTTGTCCTTGATGAAGATGAATCATGTGGTTGCACAAAGACAATGGATCTCCACATGTCAAATAAATATGTTTCAGCAAGATCAACATCTACTGTAAGAGCATGAGTAAGAGGATGATTGTGGAAGATTGCTGAGATTATTGGAAAGCCGGGAGCATTGAAAGGATCATTCAGATATCGATTATTTATCATGTTGATGGAATTTCCGGCTGTAAGAATTTCTTCAATTGATTCATTAATAGCAATCTCTTTATCATGTCTAACCTCTTCTTGATGATCCATTATTTTTATAATTTTCTGTTTTAAGACATAAAACTTTTAACACACACACAAAAATAATATTTGAATAACAAATAACAAGGTTCACACAAACAATTTATATAAGATACAAGGAGGTTCACAAAGGCGATCAACTCAATGTATCCTCTATAAATCATTTGTTATGAGAAAATAAACACAGAATAGTTAAATACATATTTTCTATATATAAGTTTACAAAGAAGTTCACAAAGGCGATCAATTCTTTGTACTCTTATATACTTTGATATGTATATAACTTTGAAAATGATATATAATCATATAAGTATGATATATTTGAGAATAATAAGGAAGTACACAAAGGCGTTCGATTCCTCATATTCCAAAATATATGACAATTATATGATCATACAAAACAGTTTGTCACACCACACAAAAATAAAAGTAAAATAAAAATATTTAAAGGGAAAAAAAATTCTAAGTATAAAAAGAATTAGAATGATCTAAATTTAGATCGTTCTAGGTAAAACTCAGTTGAAAGGAAATGAAACGATCTAAATTTAGATCGTTTTGAACGATTTAAAGGAAAAAATAATGAAGAATGGAAAACTGAAGATGAAACGATCTGAAAGAGATCGTGTTAATCCTTTATTTGAGAAAAAGTTTAAGTAAAGAAAAAGGAAGTAAAACGATCTAAAAGAGATCGTTTTAAGTTTCTCATATGAGAAAAAATGTTAAGTATGGGAAAGAAAAGGTAAAACGATCTAAAAGAGATCGTTTTAGGTTTTGTTAAAAACTTTTGAAGTGAGGAAAAATGAAACGATCTAATTTAGATCGTTTTGGAAAAATTTTGAGAAACACTTCTCTTCTCTTTTAAAGATTTTCCAACACTTAAAAATATAAAGTGAAATCAAATTCATGATTTCTCTTTACGCTAAAAAATATCAGATTTGAGCGAACCGAATTCATAAGAATTCAGTTACCCATCAATCGAATTTCCAAACTCATTATCAGACCACACAGCGTACAGACCCAAGAACGATCCAAATTAGATCGTTTTGGTCTTAGTCTCAAGGGTTTAATCACAGAGTTAACATGAAATGAACATAATGATGGCAATAGACAAACTGAGGGATATGGTGTTTTGAACAATGGACAAGTCAAATTTACAAAAGTTGCATATGTGAATGGTTTGAAATATAATCTGATCAGTGTCGGCCATTTTTGTGATGATGGCTTTAAGGTTTTATTTGATGTAAGTCAAGGCACCATATTCAACAGAGATTGGAAGGTAGTACTGGTTGCACCAAGAAAAGGCAACATTTATGTCATTGATATGTAAAGTTCACCTAGTAAACAATGTTTCTATACAAAGGCAGATGAGGACACAAACTGGTTGTGGCATAAAAGATTATCCCATCTGAACTTCAAAAATATAAATAAGTTGTCAAGAAAATAACTTGCTGATGGGATACCTCCAATGTCTTTCAATAAAGATAAGCCATGTCCAGGATGTGAAATGGGAAAGAAGAAGAGAGCATCCTTCAAAACCAAACAAAACTTCAGCATTACTGAACCACTTCACATGCTTCATATGGATTTTTTTGGTCCTATGAACGTGCAGACAAGAGCTGGGAAGAAATACACCCTTGTGGTAGTCGATGAGTATTCAAGATATTGTTGGGTGATCTTCCTCAGAACCAAAAGTGAAGCTGCTGCTGAAATCATTGCCCTCATCAAACAAATTGAACTCAAGCATAAGCGAAAAGTACGTCAGCTCAGAAGTGACAATGGCACTGAATTCAGAAATTCCACTCTGGAAACCTTCTGCACTGACACTGGCATATCTCAGAACTTCTCCTCAGCACACACACCAGAACAGAATGGTGTTGTAGAAAGAAAGAATCGTACGCTGATAGAAGCATCTAGAAGTATGTTGAATGAATCAGGTCTTCCAAAATGTTTTTAGGCTGAAGTTGTTGCAACTGCTTGCTACACTCAGAATCGCTCAATTTATGTCAAAAGACATAAGAAGACTGCCTATGAAATACTCAGAAATAGGAAGCCTAATATTGGATATTTCCATGTATTTGGATGTCCAGTATACATTCTGAATGATTCCAGCAAGTTGAGCAAGTTTGATGCCAAGGCTGATGAAGGTTACTTCTTAGGATATTCAACAATTAGCAAAGCCTTTAGAGTCTACAATAAAAGACTTGAAAAGGTTGATGAGTCAATTCATGTTACCTTTGATAAATCAAATTCTGCAATCTTTAATAAACCAGTTTCTAAACCACCCTCAGAAGGTCCTATCAGTTTTGGTGAATCTGATCACAATGTTCAATCTGATCAATCACCTGAATGTGTTTCTGATTATCTCAGTTCTGAACCAATTAATATTCAGCAAAGCAACACTCCATTTTATCCTTTAGTCACTTTCAAACTACCTTCAGAAATGACTATTGGATCAGATGTGCGTGCTGCTCCTCAAGTATCAGTCTCCACTGAAGTACCTCAGAATGAAGAATTTCATGATGCAAATCATAATTTACAAGATGATGAAGATAATGAGACTGAAATAGTCTATTCTGAAGCATTTCCTGAAGTAAACCAGAGGAGTTCTTGCACTGATATCATTGTTCATCCTGGTCATTACTCTAAGTGGACTCGATCACATCCAATTGATCAAGTTATTGGCGATCCAAGTAGAGGGGTTCAGACCAGAAGAGCCACAAGTGATCAATGCTTAAATGTCAGCTTCTTATCACTGATAGAACCGAAGAACATTGACGAGGCTATGAAAGATCAATTTGAGAGGAACAATGTTTGGGAGCTTGTTCCGTGTCCCAACAATTTGAAGAAAGAACCAATTGGGACAAGATGGGTCTTTCATAACAAGGTGGATGGAGATGGCCGTGTAATTAGAAATAAGGCAAGACTAGTTGCAAAGGGCTTTGCACAAGAAGAAGGAGTTGATTTTGATGAGACTTTTGCACCAGTTGCTAGACTTGAAGCTATCAGAATATTGTTAGTATTTGCAGCTCATCATGAGTTCAAAGTCTATCAGATGGATGTTAAAAGTGCATTTCTGAATGGAGAATTGGAAGAAGTCGTGTATGTTTATCAACCACCAGGATTTGAATGCAAAGAAAAACCTCACTGGGTGTATAGACTGAACCAAGCTTTATATGGTCTGAGACAAGCACCTAGAGCCTGGTATGGTACTCTAACTCGAAATCTTTTAGATAATGGTTTTAAACGGGGTGCAATAGATAATACTTTATTCATCTTGCATGATAAAGGTAATATCTTACTTGTACAAGTTTATGTTGATGATATTATGTGAGAGTTTTCTAAAGTTATGTCTTCTGAGTATGAAATGAGTATGATGGGTGAATTGACATATTTCTTGGGTCTTCAAGTTAAACAAACCAAAGATGGTATTTTTATAAATCAAGAAAAATATGTCAGGGATTTATTAAAGAAATATCAATTTGACTCAGTTCCATCCAAAGATACTCCAATTTCTTCACCATTAACTTTGGACTCAGATCCTCATGGAAAACCTGTTGATTCCACAAAATATCGTGGTATGGTGGGATCACTCATGTACTTAACTACAAGTAGACCAGACATAATGTTTGCAACATGTCTTTATGCATGATTTCAATCTGATCCCAGGGAAGCACACCAGAATGTTGTAAAACGTATTTTCAGATACCTTAAAGGTGTCCCCAGACTAGGTCTTTGGTATCCCAAAGGCTTAAGTCTAGATCTCATGGGCTATTCAGATTCTAATCATGCAGGTTGTAAGATAGATAGGAAAAGTACCACAGGTGGTTGTCATTTCCTTGGTGGCAAATTAGTTAGTTGGACGAGCAAGAAGCAGACTGCAGTTTCAGATCTTATGGATGAAGAACCAACTAACTGATTATGGTGTTAAGTATACCAGAACTCCAATCTTTTGTGATAACACAAGTTCCACCGCAATATCTCACAATCCTGTCATGCACTCCAAGACCAAGCATATCGACCTCAGGTATCATTTCATTCGTGATCATATTATAAAATGTGATATTAAAATTCATTTCATTCCCACTGATAAACAACTAGCTGATGTGTTTACAAAACCTTTAGATGTTAAAACTTTTAAACACCTCATTAGTGAGTTAGGAATGATAAATCCTGTGTAGCATTTCAAGGGAAATTGACAAAAATATTTTTGTAAGAAAAGGAAATTTTTCTTTGAGGGGGAATTTTTGCCTTAGAAAATATTTTGTCTAAAATGGCTCAGAATCTGAGAAGACTTCAGAATTTTAGAAAATGAGATGGTTCAGATTGTACTTACTTAACCTCTCTCAGAATTTATTAAATCAAATTTGAAGTCAATCAGAACCTTTTATTATATAAAGGATACTTGGTGGACAAGTGGACACGTGATTTTACCGTACAAAGATACCTTTTTGCTGACGTGTCATACCACTTGCGGCGTAAAGAAAAATGATCATTTCTTTTGCATTAAAAACGGTTGAATACTTTTGGAAAATGTGGAGTCATGGTCGTTGTTGCATCAAATGCAGACATGTAACCAAAAATTATTTCGGATTTCAAACCCGATCAAAATTACCTTTTAATAAAATATTATTTCTTTTAATTAGGTTTGAATTTCAAAATTCTTTCTATTTTATTTTCCTTGGAAATCCTTTCATATTCCCTTCGAAAATATAAATTCTCTTTCCAAAAATCATTCCTTCATTTACTTCATTTTTCATTTACTCTTCAATCACCATTCTCTCTCATTCTCTCATTCTTCTCTTCCAAAATCCAAGCCCTAATTCATTTTCAGTATCATCTTCATCTTTCCAAATTAAATCATCATGGCAAAACAACCATCCCAAGCAAAATCTCTCATTACATTCGAATACAATCCTCCAAAGCCTGCAGTCAAGGCTAGTTCAAATTGGCCCGAGAAGTTTGAAGCCTAGGCCATTCGATTCAATATGAACAACTTTAAAGCTACTCTCAATGCTAAAAACAAAACTCTCATGGGTCGAATAAATAAATTTCGTAAGGAGTGTCCTCTTTCTTTTGCTTTGACTGTAGATCCAGAGATTCTTTTTCATAGATATCTTTTGGAATTCTGGTACACCGCCGAGGTGAACAAGGATGATAAATCCATTGCCTTCACTCTCAAAAATGGCACGAAGAAATGTGTCATCACTTTGGATGGATTCAGAGAGGCCCTCCATCTAAATTCTTTGCAAGAATCTGCTGCCTTGCAAAAAGGTTGAAAGGTGTAAACTTTAGGGAAGTATTGTTGGAGATGGGACATGACAATATGGTTGATAGTGAAGGAAAATTGAAAACTTCATGGCATATTTTCATTTCGGGGTTTAGAAATTGTTGGAGGTTTTTCTGGACTCACATAGTTGAGTGCCTAGGTGGTAATTATGGTGGCTTGGACCAGATCTCATTGGTGCAAGTGGAGATGAGTTATTATTTATGGAATGGGATAAATGTGGACTATGCTGAGATACTTTTCTCTCAGCTGGTGGCTAAGTCAAAAGGAAAAAGAAGTCCACATATCTCATTTCCCAAATTTTTGAGCGTCTACTTTATGCATATTCTGAGAGACGTATATTCTGAAGGGGGACCTGAGAAGTCAGCCACAGAGTTCTGCAAGGATCTATCAAGGCTTTCTACATCTGATCCAGAACCTGAACTTTCTGCTGCCATGGCTCAAGTAATTTCTAAAACTGACACAGCACAACTGGCTGGCTCAGAAAGGTCACTAGGCGGGTCGCAAAAGAGTTCTGCAACAGAGTTCTGCAAGGATCTATCAAGGCTTTCTACATCTGATCCAGAACCTGAACTTTATGCTGCCATGGCTCAAGTAATTTCTAAAACTGACACAGCACGACCGGCTGGCTCAGAAAGGTCACTAGGCGGGTCGCAAAAGAATGCGAGACCCACCGGTGCACCTGGTGACAAATTATTGAGGTTAGTTAAACCCAAACCAGCCTTAACCACCCAGTCACAACCCCCATCCGATGACCAACCTGAGGATCTCCCAAAAGATCCCTCGGGATCTCCAAAGGGCTTATTGAAACGAACAAAATTTAAGAAGTCCTCACAGCCCAAGGACATTAGCACCGAAGCACACCCTTCTGGTACCTCCCAAAAGGAACCAAAAGAATCGAGTCAAAGGGAAAACCCAAAAGCAACCATCTCCAAAATTTCTGTAGGAGAAGATGGTGAAGAAAACTTAAGTGTGTCAGCCCAACACACAATAGAAGTTGAGTCTGCACTTGCACCCCCTGAAACTTCACAAATCTTACACTCTTCTATTGCACAAACTGTTGATGTTTCTCAGGTGATACCCAGAGAGACTGAGGTTTCAACTTCTGCGGCCGATGAAGGGATTCTTGGAGATAGCACAAAAATTACTGAGGCAACCCCAGTATCGACTATTGCAGGCGAAGATGCTACGACGGAGCCTATCTCTATAACTGGTGACGATGCATCTGCTCTTGAAGTAGTTGTTGAACCAGTATCCGGAACTAACACCAGTGGTCAGGTCCAAGGCATATCTGATCTGGGTGAGGTATTGACTTCATTCTGGGATGAAGATGAGCCATTTCAGGGGAATCTTGATTCCCTTGCAGGACCTATTGGAGGAGAACCAGACGCTTGGTTCTTAGCCAACCTTCAACCTCGCAAACGTCCAACCTTCCTCAGAAAATCCAAATGTTGAACAACCATATATCCGTCCACCAATTTCACATTAACACCCCTTGTTTCCTGAAGGCTCAACACCAGCTTACATCACTTCTCCAACTTTTCAACCTCAACTACAACATCTTCACCCCCAAATTCAACAAGTCCCAAAGCCTATTAGTTATGATGAAGAAGCTGAGAAGGAGTTGGACTCTGACACAGAATCTGAGGGTCCAACAGAAATGTAAATTGATAATGTCTTGCAAGGGCTTGGGAATATCCAGTTTGTTGCTTCTGCTTTTGCACAACCACCTCCTCTTTTGAGTGTGGAAGCACAGTTAGAGAAACAAAATACCGAAGTCCAAAGCCTACTTCTCTAACTGCCAACACTAGCTCCATTGCTGATATGAAAGGTGCTCAGATCTTCCTTGGAACTGAGCTGACCAAAGTTGCTGGAAATGAGGGGCTAGTTAGTGAGAAGCTGAATGAACTTGTGATGGCTTGTAATAATATCAGCTCAGCCATCAGAGAACCCTTTAAACTGACCAAGAGGAATGTGCAGAATTCTGTTGTTGCCAATCTGACATCCAGTGTTGAACTTATGAAGAAAGAAGTCTTGGCAGTTGCAAAGGAGGTGAATGAGTTGGTTAAAAAGCCTGGGGTTGATGATGTAATTGAGAAGGTGCATTTGGAGTTGTCTCAGAATCTTGTAACACAATTGACAACTGCCATTGCAGCCAAGTTTGAGGAAAGGGGTCAAAGAGATGGTCGAAGACTTCACTACAAAGGCAAATGAAAGAGTGGACAAGGCTGTTGAGGAAATTAAGAATTTTGTGTCCACTCTTGACAAAACTGTCCAAGACCTGTCTCAAAAACTGGATGATATTCTGACCCTCCTCAGGAAGGAGCCTGGAGCTGTTGTTCCTCCTCCCCTATCATTTTCTGAAGATGATAGAAAAGTCTTAAAGGAATTACTTGAGCATGAGAAGCTAAACCTCAACTCTTCATTCAGGTTAAGGGCTCAGTTCTCTACTATGTCGAAGAGAATTTTTGATAGCATCACACAACAGAGTTAGGAACCTCTTAGAGGCATTCAAGCTGCCATTGAATTATACTCGAAGATGCCTGTAGAGGTCCCCAAAGGGGGAAGTGATGTACTTATTGGGTTGCTTGCTAGTTCCCAAGAGTTAATTGAAGCAACCAAGATGCAATCTGAGACTGAGGGGGAACTTCAGAAGAAGAAAGATTCTGAGATTGCCAAGGCTAAGGGAAAGGCTCAAATGGTGGAAAAACCCAAGTCCAAAGGAAAGAAGGATTCTGGACTTGTGGTTAGTGAAACGGTTGATGAACAAGGCTTTCTGCTTACTGATCCAAAAGCTGATGAAAACAAGCTGAAAGCCTTGCAGAAACAAGTGTCAAATCAGTTCATTGTCTTCAGAAAAAACAAGTTAAGAGAAAGAGAACAACATCAAAAGATAGGGACTCTTGATCACATTGATGTTGTAGCTCTTGGTCTCTCATTGGAGAGATATCAAAAAATCAAAGGAGATGTAAGAGTGCAGAAGGCTGTGGCTAACATGACTGAGTATGAATATGGGGTAAATTACTCACCTCTGGAACAAAAGCTGGACCATCTCACATTTCCGTTGTCGAAGGAAGACTTAGTAAAAAATAGAGAAAAAGAGATGCCAACCAAAAAGAAAAATATTATGGCTGAAGTTCTGAAGGTAGAAAAGCAACTGTTAAAGCCCCCATTAGTGCCCAAAGTGACTGGACCAAGGAGTTCAAGGAAAAATATTCGTGATTCAGATCTCTCCACTTTCAAGCCAATGTCTAAAGATGCTGTTGCAGCCCAAAAGAAAGCAGAATTGGCTCAGTATGAGCATTATCAGAAGCATAGATCTCATCCTACCAAGATCATTGACATGGAAATTCTGAAGAAAGATGGTTTAAGGTTGTTTGATCTGGTACTGAGAAGGGAAGGAAGAGTTCCATCAGAATACAATCAGGTTTCAGTTCACGAGTTTGGCATTTCTGAGCATCGAGAGATGATTCCCATTCTGAAGGTAAAGCCCAAGTCTCGTCTGATTGGCGCATAGATGCAAAGGATCCAACAAAAGATGCAAGCCAAGAATGAAATGGAGGCAAAGCTATTTGGGAAGAAAGACTCTCCTCTGAAGAGAAAAGCTGCTAATGCACCTGAAGGCTTAAGGGCTGCAAAGAAGTAGCTTTTACTCTAAAAATATCATGTACTTGTAAATATTTTCAATTTTATGTACTTGTAACATTTTCTGAAAGTCTGTACTATATATATATGTTGCAAGTCATTCACAACAAGCAGATGATAGGTTTAAGTTAGAAAAATCACAAGGCAAAATTCTGAGACATCAATGATCTATAAGATGTCTTCAAAAAATCTTTTATTTAACTTAAAAACTTGCATTTTAGACTTACAAACATGTATAGATAGAAATCTAAAAATGCATATAATATTTCAGAACAAATAAGGGGAATTTGTTAGGTCGAAAATCGACTAAGTATAATTTGTTCAGAAATATTGAAGTTCAGAGAAGATACTTGTACAGAAATTCTGAAGAGTCTTTCAGAATTAGTTCTCTGACGCTTCACCTCAGATCAAGATCAACACATCTGAAGACGTTCATTCTGAAGTCGAAGACTGAAGACTGAAGAAGGGAAACTTCTGAGAAGCAGAGCTCTAAGAAGATTCCATCTGATTGAAGATCTGAAGGCTCTCAGTGAAAAAGTATTTACAACACTTTTTCACTGATTACGAGGAAGTCTTTTTGCAGCCTTTAACTACCTTTACCCAGTTAATAACTTTATACCTGGTATTGTGATAGTTTTAGCAAAAGGTTAGGAATAAAGTATGTCAAGTCACATCAAAGAAACTTACTTACTTTACCTTAAACAAACATGTTATGGATTTGTCCTACAAATCCATAAATGCACCCAACCATATTTGTACGGCATTTGCCATGTCATCAAGACATGTTTGCCTATAAATATAAGACTTCTCGCACTTGCAAAAATGCTTGGAACTTTGGCATTGCAACGTGTGATATATAGTCTAAGTATTCTTACGAGTATTAATTTCCTTGTTGTTTAGATCATTTGTATTTCAAGGTTGTTTAGATACTTTCACAAATGTGATTATCTTTGTTCCGCAACAACCTTTGTATTTTGTTTATAAGAATAAATAAAATACTTTGAAAAATACATCTCGACTCTTTGCCATAATACTTGGTTATATATTGTATTTATATAGTTTCAAGCACTTGTTCTTGTAGATGCAGATTCGTTGTGACAATCGCAACAAAGATTTGATTATCGTTTATGTTTTAGGAACTATGTTTGTAATCATGTGAATAAGAACTTGTGTTGATATTTAATGATTACAGTTGAACTTCAATATTATATCTGTTTATGTTTTGTATTGTGTTTGTGTGTTATATATTGTTTTGCAGGTACAAGAACATAGAATCAAGGTTTATAAGTGTTGTAGAACACTTAAACGATGATTGGATGTTATGTACGAGCCAAACGAAGTCAAACAAAGCACCAAAGGGTCGAACCTCGTGCTGACGTCATCAGCATGAAGAACTGACCTCGTGTTGACGTTAGCACGAGGCATATCGATTGGTTGCTTAATCGGGCTTAGTACTTAATTAAGGCCGAAGCCCACACGATCCAATACATAACTAGTATAAATACAAGACCTAATCTACGGAATTAGGTTAATCTTGGTTAATCATTTTGAAAATATTCACGAATTTACGAATTCAAATCACTTGTTCCTTCGTGTGACCTCCTACACGAACCACAAGTGTTGTGCATCTCCTTAGGTTGGTTAATTACTCATTAATCAGCAAAAGGCAATAGCAATCTAGTTATCTCAAGATATTCTTGACATAATGAATCACGTCTTATTACGATCCACACAACAATAGGGTACCTTACAAGTGGTATCAGAGCCCTAAGGTTGATTACCAGAAGGTGTAAGATCGTTTGATTTTCTATTGTTTTCAAATTTGATTCAAAATTCGTGTTTAAAGGTATTTTCGTGCTCTTCTTCGTGTCACTTCGTGATTACATCAGCACGAGGTGAACTTCGTGTATTGCTTACGTCATCTGTTAGTTCGTGTCACGTGTGCCTCGTGTGACTTCGTGTGTCATCTCGTGTCACGTGTAATTCGTGTGACTTCGTGTCCTTCGTGGCACGTGTACTTCATGTGACTTCGCAACATACAAACTTCTTATGATTTCGTTTGATTTGATTTTCAAAAGATTCGAAATGACGACTATACCAGCTGCCGCAAATTCACCAAATGCCTTACTTATTAACCAGATGATCATGCACGATCATGAGGTTAGTCATGGAAACACACCTCCAAAGTTGTTCCGTATGGAAAATTATTGGATGTGGAAGAGACGTTTTGATGACTACATTCATCTCACTAACATGGACATGTGGCTAGTGATAACTCAAGGTTTTGATTGGCCTTTGTATGAGAAGAATGGAGTGATCGGTAGGTATACTTATGCTGATATGGCGATTGAAGAACGAAACAGATACGCAATTGAGGGAAAGGCCTTGTCCACTCTTACTATGGCCTTACCTCAAGATAGTGTACACTTGTTCAAGAAATATACTACTTCAAAGGACTTATGGGACGCTCTTGAAAGATATTGTGAGGGCGATGTAACCTTGAAGAAGAATTGTATCAAACTTCTGAAGCGCCAATATGAAGCTTTCAATGGACTGAAAGGAGAATCTCTTAACGAGATTATTATTCGATTCGGTCATTTGACTACTGAGTTGTCATATTTTGAGGTTGTTTATCCTCAAACTGAGCTAGTCGATAAGTTTTTGGACTCACTGCCTAAGACATAGACTAATTATGTTCATCAACTTCAAGATGATCAAGAATATGGCTCATGGGATTTTGAAAAGGTGGTTTCCAAGCTTAAGAACAGAGATATGAAAAGAAGAATTAAAGATACACACTCGGATTTCACTCAAGATTCATCATTGTATCATGCTCAGTCTGTTCATTTAACAAGTTCTAGCTCGGGAAACAATGCATTTCTAAGTAGATGATGAAGGTCTTGCTGGATATGTTGCTTATGACAATGCAAATACGAATGTCAAGAGCAATGTAAAATCTTTTCACTCTGCAATAAGTATGAGTTCTGCAGAAGGTAGAATGAGTGTTTACTCAGTCTTTTGTAATGCTCATGAAGCATTTATTGGAGGAAAAATTACTGATCCTGCAGTGATTAATGAGGATTATAATCAAATAGATCCTGATGATTTGGAAGAAATGGATCTACAATGGCAGCTAGCTATGCTCACTATTTGTAACACCCTGACAGCGGCGGAAAACTCGGGATGTAAGATAAAGCACACGCGCACATGGATGTTACATAGGAACAACTAAATGAGTGCATATGATAAGCATAAATAGTCGATTTCATAATCATATAAGCATAAGAGTAGTCATCACACATAGGTCCAACCAAGCATTCAATAAATTATTTGAACCTTCCTGATTTTTGTGTAGCAATCTATATGTGTCTTATAACTTTGTAAATTTTTACTTAACTTTTAGACATTGTTTGCTACCTCTAAAAATTTCCAAACTAAAACTGGTCAGAATGGTTGCTGTTGTACGACTTGAAATGTTTTATAAAAGTTCTTAATGATATGACTTTCAGAAAAATACCAAAAATTTATTTTAAGTCATGGACACATTGAAATTACTTTTCACCAAGTGTGACCTCCTGGAGCATTTTGGTTTAGGAGATAAAAATTGTCAAAGTTCACAAAATATTCATACAAAATTATGGTTTTGACCAGTTTCAGTAGAAAAATCATATCTTTCGTTTGGTTCAGTATTTTTCTCATACATATATTTGCTTATTATTATTTAACAATTTTATATACATAAGATTTATAAATAAAATTTTTGAGATGGCCATTATATTTTTGTACTCATATGTACTTTAATTAACTTGGTGTTTGAATTGTTGGATATCAATAAGAAATTTTTTGGGTTGATATTTCATCTTGTGAGTCTTGCATAGTTATTTTTATGATTTAACTTCTTGAAACTAAATATTTGGTTCGTTGACATTTTAATGAAGTTCAATTAGAACTAATTATAGTATGAGATTGTCTTGAATGATTATAGTTTTTGTTTATGGCATTTCTAAGGCATTTCACTGTACTAGAGGGCAATCATCACTATGCCCTAAATGTCTAGAAGGCAATTCTCTTAATAAACTTCTAGGGATAGATACCTAGATGAGTATAACTAAGTTGTCCTAGTCGAAAATTGAGGGTTGTTACAGTAGGTTATAGCAAAAATTCTCTATAACCTTGGCTCTTGATACCATTTTTTTCTAGTAACACCTCAACCAAGGCGGAAACACGAGATGCCACAGAACGACATGGTACAAAAGATTTAAATATAAAACATCAACAGAAGTTTTCAAATGACATTCAAACCCAGAAGATTACAAGTTCGAGATGATGTTTAAATCCATTACATAACCAAATTCATAATTAAAAGATCAAATGTTTGCGTTACTTGGCTAACCATACAACACACACATAACAACCAAGAGGCGGTCCCAAGCTAACTTACTACTTCTAAACCTGAAAAGCATGAAGAAAAAGTGTCAACTACGAGAGTTGAGTGAGTTCATAGGTTTTAACTAACAACACACACACACACACACACACACATATATATACCAACCATATTCAAGTATAATGAGTCATAAAACTTCCAAGTATTCTTTCAAATAATCATTTCCAAAGCGTATGTTCAACTTATAATATCCAACATAATAATATCAATATCATTTAGCCATATGGGCATAATTCAAATAAACTTTGATGAGTAAATACTTGAGCCGCTACTACTATCATTTTATCAAGTCCAACAATATATATATATATATAATCTGTTTCATAGCACAAGCTGTCAATCAAGTGTCGTATTAATAATAATAGGGTCGTGCCATGGAGACGACCATTTAAATTTAAGGTAGCTAGAGCACCACTATGGTCGGACTGGAAGTGAAGGTTGCCACAAAGGCAACCAAACTTCCACCGTTACACTTATGGGTGGGTGGACGAAACCTAGTTGCGCAACTCTCTAACTACAGGCCTCTACTTTCGGAGTAAATAGTAGTGTACCGAAAGAAAATGGGTTGACAGAACTCAAGCTCATCATAAAACATTTATCACATTGAACATACGAAACAATTTCATTTCATAATCATATTATCAACAATCATTTCATATATATATGTCTATAAAAAGCAATTTCATTTATATATCATGCTTTCCACCCCGATAGTTAAACACATAAAATAGTTTGAAAGGGGGCTATGACTCACTTGTTTCGAGAGTGAAAGGGGCTGATCAAACGCGAGATCTTTGACTAGTGGTGTCGTCCCTCAAGAAAGCCTAAACCATGGTATTTAAAATATACACAACGTAAGTGTGTGTTGCATGAACTAGTAAGCTAGATCATGAGACGTATGCTAGTAGACTTGCCCATCTTTGGATTTTGTTTAATTATGGAATTCAAGTGCATTATATTGTTCACATCATTTGGCGGTGAAGGTCATTTGTACGAGTTTATACGTTTATTGGAATTTCGGTAGTTTGACTTTGTTTTATATATAACTTCCATCGCATACTTTGTTTAATAATAATATTTGACAATTGTGCTTATATAATATGTATGTTGATATATTTTACTGATTTATTTTTTATTCATTAAATTTAATATTATTTAATTAATTAATTATTTATTTTATTGATTTATTAATTAAAAAAATTCCTTATAATTATTCTTAAGTTTTTAAATTTTCTTTAAAATTCATGGATAATTATACTTGGATTATATACTGATTTTTATGCCTTTTTATTTGTAATATTATGATTCATATATTTATTTATACATTATTTTTATTTATTTAATATTAGTGATTAATTAGTGATTTTTACTAAATAAATTACCTTTAAATTGTATGAAACTTGGTTCTTCACTTGTAACTATTTTTCTCCAGTAGGTTTTAGTTACTATTACCATTGGTGATGTAAATTTAGTCAAGTTCATGATTTATATAATTTATTTATTAATTTATATATCCTTTAATTACCATTTTAATTCATTAAATCATAAAAATACTTGGAAATCACCATACAAGCTTTTGTCCAAAAATCCCAGGCCTTTTTGGCAACTTTAATCAAGATAAATTTGTATCAATTCAACCTCTCTTGTGTATAGCTTAAATTGAGGACTTTATGATTAAAAATCATTTACCGAAATAGTGATTTTAGCCTCATTTTCCAAGCGATTTAAGTACATCAAATTGGTTTTTTGTGTTACACCCCGCTAAAGCGGAATATATAAGATGCACAGATAAGCACAATTGCACACAGTACAAGTTCCAACACAGCCAATAACATTAAGAAGAAAGAAGTATAATAGTTATTACAGAATATGGGGTATACCCAGAATAGTCAATAATCAAAAGACAGAACAATTGTCTTTAAGTACCAAGGTCTTGAACTGAACAAGCAAAGGAAAGTCTTTACAGCTCCTGATCTTGAACGCTCGAACAATCGCCAAATGAATGAGCTTAAAAGAAGAAGACTCATATGCTACAAGATCTAATAGCCTAGCCTGGAAAGCATGTAAGTTCAAAAGGTCAATTACGAAAGTAGTTGGTGACATTCACTCAAAGTATGATTTAATTTATATATTAATGATATGTAGAGTAAGAACAAGGTCATAAGATCTGTACGTTTAGCAAAAGTACTTTGTAATAGTAAGAACATTACAAGAACAAATAATGAACTATGAATGTATTGTCACTGCTAACCCGATTGGCCAGAACTGAATTGTAATGAAAAGAGATGCTCATATTATTCAAGTATGTCAAGTAAGATCTAGATCAGAACAAGAACAAGTAAAATGCATCCTCCAGAAATGCGGCGAATGAGGGTGGGCCTACCCTAAACAGCGCTGTCCATAATTACCTACGGTTCAATCCCTCAACTGTGGGATATGAATTGATAGCAGTGAATAAGAACTGAAGAAGAACAAGTACGAACTAGAACATGGTAAAGAACAAGTACAGTGGTATGAATGTATTTAAGGATCTTGCCCATTCAAGACTTAAATGTCATTGATCATAAATAAGTACGCATATTAGTTCTTGTGATTAAGTAATCACTGAGATGTCCTTGATGAACTGATGATTTGGTCCTTAAAGATCCTTGAACGTTTTGACTCAAAAGAGTTTGAATGAACTTAAGTACTGAACGTCATTGAACACACATATATGTAATTATAATGATAATGAGTTGAACATGTCCTTAATAATAATATTTAGTCTTAAGAACTTGATTTGTTTGTTCATAAAACTTGTACTTTAATAACTAAGATGATTCATAACTCTAAAGTACTTGATTGAGAACTAAGCAATGATCTTAGCTAGGATTCGAGTTTGAACTGGTCTAGTAGTTATGTACAAGATCTAGTCAATTTATGTTCAAGTATGTTATGTCTTAGAACAAGATCGTTTTAAGGTACGAGATCTTCTTAGTTCAGGATCGTCTTAGTGCTTTATGAGTGTAAAGATCGTTCTAGGGTTTCATTAGGTTCAGGGTCGTCCTAGGAATTCTAGGACCAAGATCGTCTTAGATATCTGAACAAGATCAGGATCGTTTTAGGTGTTGAACAAAGTCAAGATCGTTTCAAGTTACTTAGGTCAAGATCGTCCCAATGCTAGTTGAAGATCGTCTTAGGTGACTGAGTTCAAGATCGTTTTAATGTTCTTAGTCAGGATCGTTTTAGTAGGCAAGGTTCAAGTTCAAGAATAAGTGCATGGTCATTACTAGCTCATGAACAATTATTTGAGCGAAACCAATCTAAAAGATCAGTTACCCAATAAGTACATTGTTCCCAACCACAACTACGAAACAACATCACAACACAACACAAGATCAAACGAGCAAGCACACTATGGTACCTACGGGCTGACCTAGGACGATCTAGGCATCAAGATTGTCCTAGCAGGACCGTTTTGAGATCAAGAACATGTACAGGCATGACAATAAGGTCTAGATCAATTTTCGGACTTGTTTGGACATAGCACTAGTACATATATACACAATAACATCATTTACTAACACATTTACTGGTTTACAAGATCAATATATCACATGAACAAGTTGTGACTTCAAGAACAAGTTGTACCTTCATATTCAAAAATGGGTTTTGTAGATTAAAGCATGTTATGACCCAAATTTGTTCATACAAATGTTGGTAAACACATTTAGACACAAACCCATTAACTATTAACACGATTTTCATTCAAAATTGGACCAAATCATCAAGAACATGAACTTGAAAAAGTACATTTTTAATTTGATCAAAAACTCATCAAATGTTGTTGTTACCTGAGAAATGATTCAAGAAGTGTGTTTTGATTATCACAAGGATGCTAAAAGTACAAACGATTTCGATTGAAAGTATCAAAATCAAGAGATGCTCTTGTGTGTGCTTTATGGTGGCTGAGTGTGTGTTTTAGTGAGAGAGTGGTGAGGTGGAGAAGATGAAGAGAATGGGGTTTCTCTCTCTAACTCTCTATTTATAGTTTTCCAATATTAAATGAACTTAATAAGTGGGGACTATTTGCGAACATTTTGAACTAGAATTTTTATGAACACGAACGTTTATGAACCAAACTTTAATATTTCATCGTACTTAATCATAAACTTCTCAAGTAAATCAAGAATTAAGATCAATTTGACCTTCATATAAGCACATAATTGGGTTTAAAGCACGTTAAGAATTTAAATAAATTGAACTGTCTAGCCGTTCTAATGGCGAAAGTACAATTCAAAGAACTTATTTAGAACATTTCTAAGACGGTTGTTACATTCTCCCCTACTTAGAGGATTTCGTCCTCGAAATTAAGAGTCTTGTCGATACAAAAGATGAGGGTACTTCTTCTTAATGAAGTCCTCGCGTTCCCAGGTGTCATCATATCCATGTCTAGCACTCCAGCGTACACGAACTAGTGGTACTCTACTCTGTCTAGTCTGTTTAGCATCTCTGTCAATGATCTCGATGTGCTCTTCAGTGAACTCAAGCCCTTCGTCGATATGAACATCCTTAACAGGAATGACGGTCGGATCGTCAGCCAAGCACTTCTTTATATTGGACACGTGAAATGTGTCATGAACATTGCCAAGTTCTAGAGGTAGTTCCAGTTTGTACGCAACTGGTCCCACACGTTTAATGATCTTATAAGGTCCGATGTACTGAGGCGCCAATTTGCCTTTCCTGCCAAAACGGGCAGTACCTTTCCATGGGGAAACTTTTAATAGAACTTTATCGCCTACTTGGAACTCTAAAGGTTTATGGCATTTGTCAGCATAGGACTTTTGTCTGTCTTGAGCAGCTTTAAGCTTTTCTTTGATAACAGCAATTTTGTCTATAGTGAACTGCACGACTGGGAGCTTCATCCAGCTCCTTTCACCAGTGTCTAGCCAGCAAAGTGGTGATCTACACTTACACCCATATAAGGCCTCGAACGGTGCACACTGAATACTAGTGTGATAGCTCTTATTGTACGAGAACTCGATCAATGGAAGGTGTTTATCCCAACTTCCTCTTAACTCTAATGCACAAGAATGGAGCATGTCCTCCAAGGTCTGGATAGTATGTTCGCTTTGCCCGTCTGTCTGAGGGTCATAAGCGGTGTTCAAGTTAAGTCTAGTACCTAAAGCTTCTTGAAGTGACTGCCAAAAGTCAGATGTGAAGCGAGGATATCGATCGGACATAATTGATAAAGGGACAACGTACTTGGTCACAATATCTTCTATGTAAATCTTAGTGAGTCTCTCCAATGAATAGTCATCACGAATTAGGAGAAAACGAGCTGATTTCGTCAGTCTGTCTACTATCACCCAAATGGAGTTATGATTGTCTTTCGTACAAGGCAGTCTCATGATGAAATCCATGGTAATATCTTCCCACTTCCACAGTGGGACTTTTAATTGCTTCAACAAACCGAAAGGTTTCTGATGTTCGATCTTAACTTTAGAACATGTCGGGCATCTGCTGACGTACTCATAGATCTCTCTTTTCATCCCAGGCCACCAATAGTCTAGTTTCAGGTTCTTGTACATCTTGTCTGCACCCGGATGAATCGAGTACTTTGAACTGTGAGCTTCCTGCATGATGATCTCTCTAACAACATTAACTGCAGGGATCCAAACTCGGTTCTTGAACTTCTTGACTCCTTCGTCATCAACTTCAAGTTCTTGAGCGATTGGGCCTAACCGTTCTGCCTTTAAGTTTTTTGGCCTCAATCTGATCTCTTGATCTGCGGTTACACATTGTCTTAAGTATGTACGGTCTGCTTCCTTGATAGATAAGATTTTGACTCGTTCTTTTCTGCTTAGAGCATGAGCTACTACATTCACCTTTCCAGGATGATACTTGATGTCACAATCGTAATCATTTTGTAATTCCACCCAACGCCTTTGTTTCATGTTCAGTTCTTTCTGATTGTACACATGTTGCAAGCTCTTATGATCGGTGAAGATAGTACATTTAGTCCCATATAAGTAGTGCCTCCAAATCTTTAGGGCAAAAACAAGTGCTCCAAGTTCTAGATCGTGAGTAGTATAATTCTTTTCATGCACTTTGAGTTGTCTGGATGCGTAGGTTATCACTTTTCCTCTTTGCATCAGTACACAGCCTAGTCCCTAATGTGAAGCGTCACAGTACACGACAAAGTTTTCGGTGCCTTCTGGTAAAGCTAGAATAGGTGCTTCAGACAGTCTATCTTTTAGGGTTTGGAACGCTCGTTCTTGTTGTTCACCCCAAATAAGGTCTTTGGTCTTTTGAGTCAGTTGAGTCAAGGGTGGTGCGATTTTAGAGAAGTTCTCAATAAAACGAGGATAATAGCCAGCTAGTCCAAGAAAACTACGAACTTCAGTAGGAGCTTTCGGAGCCTCTCACTTTTTAATTGCTTCAATCTTGGGCGGGTCGACATGGATACCTTGCTCGTTTATGACGTGGCCGAGGAACTGTACTTGGCGAAGCCAGAACTCACACTTAGAGAACTTAGCGTACAAATTTTCATCGCGAAGAAGCTGAAGTATAGATCTTAAATGTTGTTCATGATCAGATTTGTTCCGAGAGTACACGAGTATGTCGTCGATGAACACTATGACAAATTTGTCTAAGAACGGACGACAGACACAGTTCATTAAGTCCATAAAGATCGCTGGAGCATTAGTTAGACCAAATGGCATAATGAGAAATTCGTAATGACTATAACGAGTACGAAAAGCTGTCTTTGGGACGTCACCATCCTGAACACGGATCTGGTGATAACCCGAACATAGATCGATCTTAGAGAAGTACGAAGCACCTTGCAATTAATCAAATAGATCGTCTATGCGAGGTAGGGGATATCGGTTCTTAACGGTTAATTTGTTCAGTTCACGGTAGCCTATGCACATTCTCATGGAGCCATCTTTCTTCTTGAAAAATAAGATAGGTGCTCCCCAAGGAGATGAACTAGGACGAATAAAACCTTTGCTCAAAAGTTCTTGTAATTGATTGGATAGTTCTTGCATTTCAGGAGGAGCTAAACGATACGGTGCTTTAGCGACTGGTGCTGCACCGGGAACTAGATCAATATTGAACTCGACTTGTCTAACAGGTGGAAAACCTGGTAAGTCGTCAGGAAAGACATCTGGAAAGTCCCGTACAATGGGGATGTCTTGAACTTTCTGTTCTTTAGCACTTTTATCGATGACATGAGCTAGGTACACAAGATGATCTTTCTTGTCCAAGTACTTACGGAATTTCATGGCTGAGACGATCTTAAGTTCGTTCGTAGACTTGTCGCCTTGCACAATTAAGATCTCGCCGTTCTGGAGCGGTGCATGAACTTATTTCTCGTGGAAACAAATAGTCGCGTGATGTTTGGATAGCCAATCCATTCCCACAATAATGTCAAAGCTACTAATCTCGACAGGGATTAGATCAATTGTAAAGTTCTTGTCTACTAAGATCAAAGGACAATCTAGAATAATTTCGTTAGTACCGTACTTTTGGCCATTTGCATATTCTACCACATATTTATCATTTAGTTTGCCAGTTATCATGTTAGTCTTATCTTTAAAGTCTAATGCAACAAAGTTGCGTTCAGCACCGGAGTCAAATAGTACAGAAGCATAATGATCGTTCAGAAGAAAAGTACCTGTCACAACCCGAGGGTTCTGACGAGCTTCCTCTACGTTCAGAGCAAAAACACGGGCGTTAGCTGGGCCTTGCTGGTTTTGCTGTTGCTGATTGATCTGCTGGTTCTGGTTCCTTGGCCCGCGTGGATAAGCAGCACGCTGAACTTGGGCGTTCTGGTTCTGGTTCCTTTGAACTGGGAGAGCAGGTGGTAGTGGAGGTCTGGCATTTCTGACTGGTGGAATTCTGTTGACTGGCGGTAGGTTGTTCCTGATCAAGTTCGCTGCGATAGCATTACAGTATTTGGCCATGTGCCCAATTCCTTGGCACTTATAGTAGACAAGACAAGCACCAGTGTGATGAAAGTTGCAGCAAGAACACTTAGGATAAGCTCCAGAGTATCTAGTCGTTTCAATAGCTATGGTCACCGCATAGTTCTTCAAGATCTTCCCCTTCTTACTTGGGGGCTCAACTTTCTTCTCCACTACTTCTTCAGCCTTCCTCTTCCCCATAACAACATTCTCAGTCAAACCTCCTGATCTGATTATGTCTTTGGTGAAGGTCTTAGCCAACATAGTTGCTCTTAACATGGTCTTAGGGCCCTTACTAGTGAGATCACGACGAATCTCCGGAATTAAACCCCAAATGAAACGATCGATCTTCTTCTCTTCAGTAGACGCCAAATGTGGTACAAGTCGGGCAAACTCATTGAACCTCAGAATATACTTCTCAATCTCCGAACCTTCCATCTTCAAATCCCAAAACTCTTGTTCTAGTTCTTGCAATGCATCTTTGGTACGGAATTCAGCTCTCATCATCTTCTGAAGTTCTTCCCAGGTGTAAGCATAAGCGGACTTCCTGCCAATAGTGGTGACGATGCCAGTCCACCAAGACCTAGTAGCTCCATCGAATTGGCTGGTCACGTGCTCCACCATCTTATCTTCAGTAGTCTCAGTGTGATACAGGGCTTCTTCCATGTTCTCAAACCACATCAACAGTTCTGCAGCACATTTCTCCCCTGTGTAGACTAGGGGTTTGCACTGAGTGAAGGTCTTGAACAGATACCCTCTGTTCGGGTAACTCTGCCTTCAGTAGTAGCTCGAGTGTTGATCTGACTAGCACCATCAGAATCATTGTTCACTTCTTGGTTCTGTTAAGGTTCTTCTTGAGTTCTCTTGTTCTGAGTGGCTCTGGTAGTTCTAGTACTTTTAGTTAGTGGAATTTCCAGAAGTTGAGCAACTTGAGTAGCAAGATTTGGCATCATTGCATTCATGCGGTCAGTGATGAGGTTTGCTACGTCTTCCAAGGTAAAGTTGACAATAGCATTAGCACTTGGTTCAGGTTCAGTAGGTTCAATAGCTGGTGTGACCTTAGCTTTTCTTCCACGTTTAGCCGGCATCTTTCCTTATACCTCCTAATAAGATGGAAAATATGAACTCGATTACGTTTCGCACAAGTCTATAGCTCCAAGCACGTAGTACGTTAATAAATGATCGTCGTTAGCACAATATACGCACAAGAACAGTCGTCGGTCGCACGATAAGGATCTATAGTCGTATAAGCTCTAAGGCCTATAATCGAAGCACTAAAACGTATGACTTAAGAGAAAGAATGAACTAGAACTGATATGATCAAGGACGAGATTGCACGAAGTTCTTAATAGAGCTCTAAGAAATGGATGACACCTTCAATGACATACCTTGAGGTCCTAGGTGCTTTTACCGCAATGAGATGTAGTTGATCAGGTTACATCTAATTAGGGTAAGAGTACCTACTACTCAAACCGGTCATATAAAGGATCACCTCAGAGTGGATTCAAGTTATAGCTCGAGTTTTCCTTAGGAAAAAGCTCGGTGTCCACTATAACCATGGCTCTGATACCAACTGTAACACCCTGCTAAAGTGGAATATACGGGATGCACAGATAAGCACAATTGCACACAGTACAAGTTCCAACACAGCCAATAACATTAAGAAGAAAGAAGTATAATAGTTATTACAGAACATGGGGTATACCCAGAATAGTCAAGAATCAAAAGACAGAACAATTGTCTTTAAGTACCAAGGTCTTGAACTGAACAAGCAAAGGAAAGTCTTCACAGCTCCTGATCTTTAATGCTCGAACAATCGCCAAATGAATGAGCTTAAAAGAAGAAGACGATTTAATTTACATATTAATGATATGTAGAGTAAGAACAAGATTATAAGATTTGTACGTTTAGCAAAAGTACTTTGTAATAGTAAGAACAGTACAAGAACAAATAATGAACTATGAATGTATTGTCACTGCTAACCCGATTAGGCAGAGCTGAACTGTAATGTAAAGATATGCTCATATTATTCAAGTATGTCAAGTAAGATCTAGATCAGAACAAGAACAAGTAATATGCATCCTCCAAAACTGCGGAGAATGAGGGTGGCCCTACCCTAAACAGCGCTGTCCATGATTATCTACGGTTCAATCCCTGAACTGTGGGATATGAATTGATAGTAGTGAATATGAACTGAACAAGAACAAGTACGAACTAGAACATGGTAAAGAACAAGTACAGTGGTATGAATGTATTTAAGGATCTTGCCCATTCAAGACTTAAATACCCTTTGTAAATAATTAAGAATCGTATCATAAGTATCTCATAAGTTCATATATTAGTACGTAAAATAGTTCAAGAACATATGTACAAGTACAAAATATTTTTCATGCGTTTCAGTCCCCGATAAAAGAACTTGGACAAAATGTACGAAAGGGGGATTAGTGAACTCACAGTGATCTGGTACAACCACGGTTTCTAAGCACAGAGATAGATAAGTTATATCTACCAAATTCCAAGCACGTCTTGATGGAAGCCTAAGTAAATGTCATTGATCATAAATAAGTACGCATATTAGTTCTTGTGATTAAGTAATCATTGAGATGTCCTTGATGAACTGATGATTTGGTCCTTAAAGATCCTTGAATGTTTTGACTCAAAAGAGTTTGAATGAACTTAAGTACTTTAACTGGACTCGTTCTGAACATCTTTGAACACACACATATGTAATTATAATGATAATGAGTTGAACATGTCCTTAATAATTATTTTTAGTCTTAAGAACTTGATTTGTTTGTTCATAAAACTTGTACTTTAATAATTAAGATGATTCATAACTCTAAAGTACTTGATTGAGGACTGAGCAATGATCTTAGCTAGGATTCGAGTTTGAACTGGTCTAGTAGTTATGTACAAGATCTAGTCAATTTATGTTCATGTATGTTATGTTTTAGAACAAGATCGTTTTAAGGTACGAGATCTTCTTAGTTCAGGATCGTCTTAGTGCTTTATGAGTGTCAACATCGTTCTAGGGTTTCATTAGGTTCAAGGTCATTAGGACCAAGATCGTCTTAGATATCTGAACAAGATCATGATCGTTTTAGGTGTTGAACAAAGTCAAGATCGTTTCAAGTTACTTAGGTCAAGATTATCTCAATGCTAGTTCAAGATCGTCTTAGGTGACTGAGTTCAAGATCGTTTCAATGTTCTAAGTTAGGATGGCTTTAGTAGGCAAGGTTCAAGTTCAAGAACAAGTACATGGTCATTACTAGCTCTTGAACGATTGTTTGAGCGAAACCAATCTAAAAGATCAGTTACCCAATAAGTACATGGTTCCCAACCACAACCACGAAACAACATTACAACACAACACAAGATCAAACGAGCAAGCACACTATGGTACCAAAGGGCTGACCTAGGACGATCTAGGCATCAAGATCGTCCTAGCAGGACCGTTTTGAGATCAAGAACAGGTACAGGCACGACAATAAGGTCTAGATCGATTTCCGGACTTGTTTGGACATTGCACTAGTACATATATACACAATAACATCATTTACTAACACATTTACTGGTTTACAAGATCAATATATCACATGAACAAGTTGTGACTTCAAGAACAAGTTGTACCTTCATATTCAAAAATGGGTTTTGTAGATTAAAGCATGTTATGACCCAAATTTGTTCACACAAATGTTGTTAAACACATTTAGACACAAACCCATTAACTATTAACACGATTTTCATTCAAAATTGGACCAAATCATCAAGAACATGAACTTGAAAAAGTACATTTTTAATTTGATTAAAAACTCATCAAATGTTGTTGTTACCTGAGAAATGATTCAAGAAGTGTGTTTTGATTATCACAAGGATGCTAAAAGTACAAACGATTTCGATTGAAAGTATCAAAATCAAGAGATGCTCTTGTGTGTGCTTTATGGTGGCTGAGTCTGTGTTTTAGTGAGAGAGTGGTGAGATGGAGAAGATGAAGAGAATGGGGTTTCTCTCTCTAACTCTCTATTTATAGTTTTCCAATATTAAATGAACTTAATAAGTGCAGGGACTATTTGCGAACATTTTGAACTAGTACCTTTATGAACACGAACGTTTATGAACCAAACTCTAATATTTCATCGTACTTAATCATAAACTTGTCAAGTAAATCAAGAATTAAGATCAATTTGACCTTCATATAAGCACATAATTGGGTTTAAAGCACGTCAAGAATTTAAATAAATTGAACTGTCTAGCCGTTCTAATGGCGAAAGTACGATTCAAAGAACTTATTTAGAGCATTTCTAAGACGGTTGTTACATTTCTAAGACACAAAATAAAGACTAGTGTGTGAAGAGTGTGAAGAGTGTGTGAGAAATGAGAGTTCCAAGACTAAAAAGAGTGCATGTAAATGCAAAATGGATTGTGTGTGTATGGGTGAAGGGGGGGACGACCAAGAGGGGGAATGAAGGGGTTTTTACTTCTTTTTTTTTATATAAGTGTTTGTATATATTTAGATGAGTGTTTGTATTATAAGTGTAGTATGTATTTGTTTGTTTGTATGAGTTAGTTAGTCTAGTGTTTATATATATGTGTGTATACATTTTTGGTGTTTTAATTTGTTACATGGTTCAATGGTTATAAATCTTGTGTTTATATTAAACATGTATACATATACTTTTTATTATTCAAGCATTTTATGTACATAAAGTACTTACAAATTTTTCAAGATGCTCCTACTATTTCCATGACCAAATATTATTTAGTTGGCTTGATCGTTAAATTGTTGGTCATTTATAAGTATTTTTGATTGCTAGCTCAACTTGTGAGACTTATATTATTATTTATAAGTTGATTAAATATTATTAAAATTTTTTGTTCAAAGACATTTTTTTAAATTGAACTTAACACTAACAATAGCTTTAGATTGCTAATTTAGGGGCATTATCTACTAGCTTCAAGTATAACTATGGCTTGCGGGATAATAGACAACCTAACTAGCACGTATATAATATTTAAAAAGTAGGGTTGTGATGTGTGAAAATCTAGTTAAATTAAAATCCTTAAAAATACTCCGAATTGAATACCACACACAATCGGGCAGTGAACCCGTCCGTATGCAATAAAGGTTCGTTCCACGGAGACTACAAAGAGCTAGCGAGTTTAAAGTAGTTAAAAAAGATTTTGGTTTTTAAAGACACCACGTCATCTTGATATTTATATCAAAAAGTTAGTTGATTGAAAGAGTTGGAAATTCCTAAGAATTTATCGAAAAGAAAATTTTCTTATATCAAATAAGATGAGAAGATCATCCACTTTCGACTCCATGATACACTAACTTAGGTTGCATTTAAATTAAGACCCAATCTAAATATGTTGAAAAGATAACCTAGACTCAAACAAAGAAACTCACTTGGTGGCCGACAAGCTTATAACTCTGTTCAAACCCATTAACTAATTAGTTCAATCCTAGAAAATTGGCACCACCAACGTTTAATAAGATTTACCCTAATTAATTAATTTGTTTTGGTTAAGTATTAAATATCATGTCTATTGGAAATTAATGTGACTCCATCAACTATTAAATCCAATTAACAAATCGTTTCCTATAGTTACTATGCCGTTTACTATCACTCCATGAACTAGCACAAATTACACATAGACAAATGATTGAAATCAAACTTATATACTTCCGACACAATCGACAAAGCATGTAAGGATCACCAACAAGCACAATAATATAGAACAAGAAAACAATTCATTAAGATCACGACATAACGTTAATAAAATCAACTTGGATTAAAAATATGCAACCATAGTCAATGTATCACTTCATCTCAGTGGATGACGAATTATTTAGCTACTCATAATCATAAACATAGCACAAAGAGTAAAAGTATAAGAGAACATATTGTACCAATGTGTAGAAACAAGTAGAAGCTAAGAAAATCGATAACCGAATGCCTTGAAGCTCACGAACAACCCTTGGAGTTTGATGGACGAAAAAGCTGCTGAGTATTCCCCCAAAGAACCCTAAAATCGACTAGAGGTGATTGTATATCGAATGGGAGGGTTTTGGTCTTGTATTTATAGGGAAAAATCAAAAACCTCCAGTGAAAAATCAAAAACCCTTCAGCCAACCTAGTTTATGTGCCGCACACAAGTTCTATGCGCCGCACAAACTCACAATTTCCAAATTTCAGAATTTCCTTGCCCTGATTTGCGCCGCATAAGCCTCCTGTGCGTCGCATGCCAACTTTTGCCAAATTCCCTGACCAAAATTATGTACTTCTGTGCGCCGCACACCACTTCCATGCGCCGCACGAGCTTCCAGATTTCACGAAACTTGTGTTTTTCAACTCGTCTTCACTCGTACTCGTCCAAGAATTATCCTAATGCATCTTTTAACCTTCCAAATGCCATTTCTAACCAATGTACCTGTTTTGAGCCTGCAATCACTAACAATACCATCAAAGCATCGAATATACATATAATTTGCACATTATTAAGCTTAAAACGACTTATAAACGATATGGGAATATGCATATAAATGGACATATCAAATCCCCCCATACTTAAGTCTTGCTTCTCCTCAAGCAAATTCAGATTTCAAAGCATTCATTCCCTTGGTTCTCAATTGCAAAACATGAAATTAATCAAAAAGAAGCAAAACCATAAGAATAGTTAAGCAGTTTTAATCTTAAATGAAAAATCAAAATGTTTGACAATGTTTGAATGATCCACAAACCTCGAAAACACGACTAAGCACTTTAATCAAATGAAAAAAGAATATCTCAACTAACTTTCTCCAACTAACAAACTATTGGGTTGAAATATTGTATCGATCACTCGAATCCTAGTCGTGATGCATATATTTTAACCATAGGCTTGGAATAGAATCGTCCCTATGTCGCCAGCACCATATAACGTCTATCAAAAGAGGTAATAAACACGGTTGTAATGTACAAAGGCTTACAAAGGTCATTAACAATGTGTATGGAATTTTAAGGTTATAATTGGTTTTAAAAGGAAATAACACAACAATTAACAAAGTTTTTACATATAGTCTAGTTCAACACAACCCATATCACTAGTTGCCATCTATCTAAACTCCAAAAGACATTCTCCCGACTCTACTCCCCAATAGAACGATAAAAACCGCCACCATTGTGGTGTATTACCTTCAAACGACTTCAAACCACCGAATCTTACCCATATTGACTTTAAACAAACATTGCCAACTTCAAATGAAGATTATAATCAATCAAAGAACACTTTGTTGGTTTAAACTTAGGTACCAACTCTACATTGATTTGCCAAATATGAGGGAAATACCAAATGACAGTCCAAGTTCTTTTTTCTTCTTTCATTTTTTCATTTTTCTGTCATTCATTCTTTTTCTTCTTTTTAATGAACTACTTTTACCCTGTCTAATTGGTACCCCCTTTTATAACTTTGAAATTTGTTGACAAATCATAACTAATACTAATTAGAACAATCTAGATTTTTCCATAATTATAACGAATCGATCCCATCAAAAGGAAATCTACCAACCCAACACAACCAAGACAACCCCAAATCATCCAACTAGTATAGGCAACTAATGATCAACCAAGGATTTCGACTATTGGTATGGTGAGGATAGGTTATATATTTAAGTGGATTTAAAACAAACGAAAGGTTAGGCTCAACAAGTTTTCTAAGTGTATCTTGCACTAAAAATGAGTGCAAACAAAGGTTAAACAAGGGAAATTCACTAACCAATGTGATTAGCTACTAAAACACATGCATACGAACATGGTTAAACAATGATAAACATAACAAATGGTGAATAAACAAAGAAAAAGGGTTTAATCCTAAATTTATCTCTTTATCATCTAGCAAACTACGGGACGATCAACTAAGACAAGTTCTAGAATCAACGCTATCACCGGCACACTCATATCAAATAAAGAAAAGCGGAAATGGAATAAATTAACCTCAAACTTGCACGTCATAGTTCAAAGCTCTAAAAGAGACTATTACTTTCGGATAAATCCAAAAGCCTATGAGAGGGGCAAATTTACTAGGCAACTAAACCAAAACCGTACACCTATTAAATCTATACATGAATCAAGATCTCACATATTTGGGTGTTTTATGGTAGAGTGTGCTAGTCATGTAATCAATCCCGAATGGATTTGCCTTAACGATCATTAAAAACACATTTCACAATTTTAAAACAGTTTTACCAAAGGGAATATAGCTCAATTACTTACTAGTATGATTAAATCTTAAATGACAAAGTAATTAAACTATAGGACAAGCAATCAAAAGTTAAAAATTTACTCAAAAATCATCAAAAAGTTCATGCAATTTTTTAATGAACTAAAAACATTCTAACGGGAAATAGGTAAAAGCAAAAATAAAAGAAAAGAAAAAGATCTCAAAAACTTGCCGGATGTAGGTAAATGTTTGTATGCTTGATAGAACTGTCAAAAATGAATGGGCGCTGAACTTACTGCCAACATATGCACATGAATTGCTCCTCTCCAAAAACATAAAACACAACCAAAACAAACTTAAACATAATGAGCATTAGAACATAAATCGAATTAAACTACCAACCACCCCGTCATACTTACTGTTCACTCTACATAAACCAAATAAACTACCCTAAATACGGGAAAAAAAAATGTTAAGGCGCCAACAAAGGCATTACAAACCAAACTTAAAACAAATGTGCAATGTCCCAACAATCCAACAACCAAGATGAACCACATATAACCACAATGACTCAATGCCCATGGAAACCGGCACCGCCATCAACCTCAATCATAACACATCAAAACTCAGGAGGATGGAAAATAGAATCCACACCGTCTCCTCTACCACGACCATCACCCTCAGAAAAGAAATCTTCACCCGGAATAATGTTTGGCGTACCCATAGTAGATTGCCCTCCAGCCTCATCTCCCACCGGTGTATGATAGCTAAAGTAATTCCCCTGATAACGGGGAGCACTGGTGTACATACCAAAACCCAAGGACTGGGATGCAGGGTCAAATGGGGGAGGTTGGAAGCGATATTGCTCCTGCTGGTATCCTTGCTGAGGGAAAAAGAAGTCAAAAGCACGCTCGCTGGCAGGCGTGATCGCTGGAGGAGTATAACCAACAAACTCGGTACGTTCAGATTCTGGAAGAGACTCATTCTGCTGCTTGTGATGTTCTTCCATCTGTCTCTCCCAAAGTGGAAGATAATGCTCCTGCTGGTCCACCACTCGATGTAACATACCAGTCATCGAGCGAGTCTGATCAAGTATCAAATCCATAGACCCCTGCATAGCAAAAAGATGACCCTACAAAGAAGAGAAGTCAAAAGCAAATGATGATGAAGAAGTGAACCTAGGCTCACTAGTACCATCCTCCCTACAATGCAAGAAACAAATGAAAGAGATAGAGGGAGAGAAATATACCCTGGATGTGCGAACCATGTTGAATAAACAAGAAAAATAAGAAGAAAATTCGAGTTAACAGGGTGGTAGTCGGTTTTGGTTTTTTGAGAGAAAACAAAGAACACTTGAAAGTTTTGAATGTGTTTGTTTGTGTATGTTCTCCAGCCATTCCAGGACCCAAACAAAAGAACAACTAAGATTTTCGTGGGCCCCACTTATCTAAATAAAATTCAATCCACTTAAACCCAAGTCAAAGCTCGGTCAACTCTCAATCAAAACACCCCATGCGGCGCACAAAATGAATTTTCAGAAATCTCTTTTGTAAAATAGGCCCGATATGCGGCGCATGAAACATATATGCGGCGAACAGACGCTTTTTCGAAATTTTCTTTGACAATTTTTCCATTCTATGCGGTGCACAACCAAACCATGCGGCGCACAGGCCCTTTTTCAAAACTAAAAATTTACCTTGGCTCGTTTTGACTTACCATAACACTTCTGGACACTTCGGGACCTGCACATCTCAACAAAAAGCTATAAAAACGAAAAATAAACATAACTACACTAACAAAAACAAAAATCTTTTTGGTTTTTAGATTTTTCAATATAAAGAACGAAAAATGAAATAAACTAAAATAAAAACACACGGGTTGCCTCCCGAGAAGCGCTTAATTTATTAAAGAGTCATTAGCTAGACTCATCCCCACAATCATTCATTAAACTCAAAGAAAGGGAGTTCATCAACTACAACTCCCTTCACATCCTCTTCTTCATGATACACTTTTAACCTTTGACCATTAACTATAAATGACGTTCCATCCGACCGATACAACTCCACATACCCCGTAGGATAAACATGTTTACTAACAAACGGTCCAATCCATCTAGAGGTCAATTTAGGTTGTTTAAACTTGTATCTAGAAAGAAACAACAACACTTTATCACCAACCTTAAAATCTTTCATCCTAAGCTTACGATCATGCCACATTTTAGTTTCTCTTTATAGAGCCTAGAATTATCATAAGCTTGCAATCGAAATTCATCAACTTCATGCAATTGTAAAAACCTCAACTCACCCGCCTCCACCAAATCCGTATTGCAATTTTTAAGAGCCCAATATGCCTTATGCTCTATCTCAATTGGCAAGTGACAAGTTTTCCCATACAACAACCTATAGGGTGTAGTCTCAATTGGAGTCTTATAAGCGGTTCGAAATGCCCATAAAGCATCATCTAACTTACTAGACCAATTTTTCGGGTTATCCCCTACGGTTTTCTCCAAAATCCTTTTTAAAGCCCTATTTGTATTCTCAACTTGACCACTAGTTTGAGGATGATACGAAGTAAAAAACCTATGTTCGACCCCATATTTTTGAAGTACTTTATCAAGTTGTGAATTAGCAAAATGACTTCCTCTATCACTAATCAAGGCTCTAGGACAACCAAACCTACTGAAAAATTACTTCAAAAAATTTATGACAACTCTAGCATCATTTGTTGGCAAAGCCTTTGCTTCGGCCCATTTTGAAACATAATCTACCCCCACCAAAATATATACATTCTTATTTGAAGGTGGAAATGGACCCATGGAATCAATACCCCAAATATCAAAAGTTTCGCAAACTTGGATATAATTTTGAGGCATCTCATCTCTCCTTCAACCTTTTCCAAGCATCTACCAAATCCTCACCACTATGTTGCTTAAACGCCCGGATCTCCAACTTCATTGTTTCAACCAATTGAGCCGGAAAGAACCGCTCAATGAATACTTCCCTCAACTCTTCTGATGTCTCAAATATGTTTTCATCGAGATTATTATACCATGTCGCCGCCTCTCCCGTGAGAGACAACGGAAACAATTCAAGCTTAACATGTGGCATTTGAGTCTACCCATACTTGAACAATCGACAAACCTTTTCAAACTTCTCCACATGATCATACGGATCCCACTTAACAACCCCGTCAAACTGATTTTCCTCAACCCCTTTTCAAATTAATTTGCCTTGCTTTTTACTCCTTTTGGCTGCCGAAAATGATGAAGAAAAAAAGGAAATTGAAAGAGTTTTTTGACAGAAAATATAGACTAGTGTGTGAAGAGTGTGAAGAGTGTGTGAGAAATGAGAGTTCCAAGACTAAAAAGAGTGCATGTAAATTCAAAATGGATTATGTGTGTGGGGGTGAAGGGGGGGACGACCAAGAGGGGGAATGAAGGGGTTTTTACTTTTTTTTTTTTATAAAGTGTAAGTATATATATAAGTGTTTGTATATATTTAGATGGGTGTTTGTATTATAAGTGTAATATGTATTTGTTTGTTTGTATAAGTTTGTTAGTTAGTCTAGTATTTATATATATATATATATGTGTGTATACATTTTTGGTGTTTTAATTTGTTACATGGTTCAATGGTTATAAATCTTGTATTTATATTAAACATGTATACATATACTTATTATTATTCAAGCATTTTATGTACATAAAGTACTTACAAATTTTTCAAGATGCTCCTACTATTTCCACAACCAAATATTATTTAGTTAGCTTGATGGTTAAATTGTTGGGCATTTATAAGTATTTTTGATTGCTAGCTCAACTTGTGAGACTTATATTATTATTTATAAGTTGATTAAATATTAATTAAAATTTTTTGTTCAGAGACATTTTTTAAATTGAACTTAACACTAACAATAGCTTTAGATTGCTAATTTAGGGGCATTATCTACTAGCTTCAAGTATAACTATGGCTTGCGGGATCATAGACAACCTAACTAGCACGTATATAATATTTAAAAAGTAGGGTTGTGATGTGTGAAAATCTAGTTAAATTAAAATCCTTAAAAATACTCCGAATCGAATACCACACACAATCGGGCAGTGGACCCATCCGTATGCAATATAGATCAAAGCAAGTAAAGGTTCGTTCCACGGAGACTACAAAAAGCTAGCGAGTTTAAAGTAGTTAAAAAGATTTTGGTTTTTAAAGGCACCACGTCATCTTGATTTTTATATTAAAAAGTTAGTTGATTGAAAGAGTTGGAAATTCCTAAGAATTTATCGAAAAGAAAATTTTCTTATATCAAATAGGATGAGAAGATCATCCACTTTCGACTCCGTGATACACTAACTTAGGTTGCATTTAAATTAAGACCCAATCCAAATATGCTGACAAGATAACCTAGACTCGAACAAAGAAACTCACTTGGTGGCCGACAAGCTTATAACTCTATTCAAACCCATTAACTAACTAGTTCAATCCTAGAAAATTGGCACCACCAACGTTTAATAAGATTTACCCTAATTAATTAATTTTTTTTGGTTAAGTATTAACAATCATGTCTATTTGAAGTTAATGTGACACCATCAACTATTAATTCCAATTAACAAATCGTTTCCTATAGTTACTATGCCGTTTACTATCACACCATAAACTAGCACCAATTACTCATAGACAAATAATTGAAATCAAACTTATATACTTCCGACACAATCGACAAAGCATGTAAGAATCACCAACAAGCACAATAATATAGAACGAGAAAACTATTCATTAAGATCACGACATAACGTTAATAAAATCAACTTGGATTAAAAATATGCAACCATAGTCAATGTATCACTTCATCTCAGTGGATGACGAATTATTTAGCTACTCATAATCATAAACATAGCACAAAGAGTAAAAGTATAAGAGAACATATTGTACCAATGTATAGAAACAAGTAGAAGCTAAGAAAATCGATAACCGAATGCCTTGAAGCTCACGAACAACCCTTGGACCTTGATGGACGAAAAAGCTGCTGAGTATTGCCCCAAAGAACCCTAAAATCGACTAGAGGTGATTGTATATTGAATGGGAGGGTTTTGGTCTTGTATTTAATCAAAAATCAAAAACCCTTCAGCCGACCTAGTTTATGCGCCGCACACAAGTTCTATGTGCCGCACAAACTCAGAATTTCCAAATTTCAGACTCTCCTTGCCCCGATATGCGCCGCATAAGCCTCCTGTGCGCCGCATGCCAACTTTCGCCAAATTCCCTGACCAAAATTATGTACTTCTGTGCGCCGCACACCACTTCCATGTGCCGCACGAGCTTCCAGATTTTACAAAACTTGTGTTTTTCAACTCGTCTTCACTCGTACTCGCCCAAGAATCATCCTAATGCATCTTTTAACCTTCCAAATGGCATTTCTAACCAATGTACCTGTTCTGAGCCTGCAATCACTAACAATACCATCAAAGCATCGAATATACATATAATTTGCACATTATTAAGCTTAAAACGACTTATAAATGATATGGAAATATGCATATAAATGGACATATCAGGTTGTTACACAAGAGGCTCTGATACCCCTTGAAACGGATCGTTAATAGTTTGCTCCAATTATTCAGAGGTGATTCACAACAAAGCCTCTAGATTATCTGCTGCCTCGCAGATCTTCTTGAGGCTAGCGGAACAACCCTTGACGACTATAACCTGCAACATATGCTTTATATTTCGACAAATGTTCAACCCTAATCTCTGTTAGGGTTCGATATATATAGGAATCATGCGACATGGGCTTCAGCGAGTCGACTTCGCATTTACTGCCCAGCTCGACACAATTACGAGGTCGAAATTGATGTCCTGCCTCGTAATTGACCCCGTAATTACGAGGTCGCATTTCCTCTATGAATTACGAGGTCGTAATTCATACTTAGCACATCTATTACACATTTAATACTTTAACTTAATCTAGTAATCTATGCATAATACAAAGTACATTAATGACAATCACATTACAAAGACATATCACAAATAAGCCCAATTAATCTAGACTGCTATTGACATCAACGTATACTTACAAACTATTAAGGCAGATAGACAATGCAACAAAGGATAACAAGCTTACACACCTGGTGAGAAGAACCTAACCCAACTTTGATGAAGCAGAACTAGATGAGCACCGAAGAAGGATACTCTCGAACACCTTGATCAATAAGGGACCCCAACATTACCACTTCGGTGGTCTTGATGTTCAAGGTTCAATAGACCTGGTGAATATAAAAGTAAATATAGGCAATGTGTGCCAAAAAAACATACAACTAGATACAGGAAGTGGACGCGATATAATCTATGAGAAAAATTGATATTGCACAAGGCACCATATTTAACAAGAATTCTCAAGTGGTAATGATTGCTCCAAGGAAAGAGATTGTGTACATCATGGATATGGAACCTGTTCTAAAAGAGCATTGTTTATATACCAAGGCTGATGAGGACACCAACTGGCTTTGGCACAAGAGGTTATCCCACCTTAATTTCAAACACATTAATAAGTTGTCTCAAAAACAACTGGCAGATGGGATACTTCTAGTTTCCTTTAAAAAGGAAAAGCCATGTCCAGGGTGTGAGATGGGTAAATAGAAAGGGCCAGTTTCAAGACAAGACAGAATTTTAGCATTACAGAACCTCTTCACATGCTTCATATGGATCTCTTTGGTCTAGTGAATGTTCAAACTAGAGCTGGCAAGAAATATACTCTAGTTGTGGTTGATGAATACACCAGATTATGTTAGGTGGTATTCCTCATCACCAAAAGTGATGCAGCTGCTGAAATCATCTCACTCATCAATAGAATTGAGCTCAAGTATACTTATAAGGTGTGTCAGTTGAGAGGTGATAATGGTACAAAATTTCAGAACAAGACACTTGACTCCTTCTACAATGACACTGGAATCTCAAAAAACATTTCTTCAGCTCACTCTCCAAAGCAAAATGGTGTTATTGAAAGGAAGAATCGTACTTTGATTGAAGCTGCAACAAGTATGTTGTCTGAATCTGGTCTTCCAACCAGTTTTTGGGCTGAAGCAGTGGCAACAGCTTATCACACTCAAAACATAAGAGACACAGGAAGACAGCCTATAAAGTACTTAGGAATCAAAAACCAAATGATGGATATTTTCATGTATTTGGCTGTCCAGTTTATATCTTAAATGATTCTAGTCATCTAGGAAAATTCGATGCAAAGGCTGATGAAGGTGTCTTTGTAGGTTATTCAGATGTTAGAAAGACCTTTAGAGTTTACAATTATAGACTCCAAAAGGTTCATGAGTCAATTCATGTCACATTTGATGAATCAAACGAAGCAATCAATAAAAGACCAAACCTTGATTTATCTCCAGTTGTTCCAGTTGATTTTGGTGTATTTGACTCAGTTCTTCAGTCAGTTAATATGCCAAAAGATATTTCCAATCATAAAGACTTGGAACCAGTTGTAAAGGATAACACCACCAGTGACACTCCATTTTATCCTTCCATCAGTTTTAATTTACCACAAAAATTGGTGATTGGATCTGATGTACGTGCCACTCCAATATCAGAACCAGTTCAAATTCCAAATTCTCCAGTTATTCAAGAACTGGCTCAATCTGAAGAATTTCATGATGCAAATCGTGATCTCTTTGACTCTGATGAGGATGTTGAAAAAGTTTGGACTGATCCTTCTCCATATGCAACAACTAGGGAGGCTCATCAAGTTACTTGCACTGATATTGTTGTACATCAACCTAGTCAATACACTAAATGGACACAAGCACATTCAATTGAGTAGATAATTGGAGATCCAAGTAGTGGGCTTCAGACTATAAGAGCCACAAGTGAGCAATGCTTGAATGTCACCTTCTTATCCCTGATTGAACAAAAGAAGATTGACGAGGCTATGGCAAACCCAAGCTGGCTAGAAGCAATGCAAAAAGAGCTTATCCAGTTTGAAAGGAACAATGTTTAAGAACTTGTTCCTTGTCCAACAGGGTTGAAGAAAGAACCCATTGGTATAAGATGGGTTAACCGAAACAAGATGGATAAAGATGGCGATGTTGTAAGAAACAAATCCAGATTGGTAGCCAAGGGTTACTATCAAGAAGAGGGTGTTGATTTTGATGAGACTTTTGCTCCAATTGCTAGACTTGATGCCATAAGAATCTTCTTGGCTTATGCAACCCATCTGGAGTCCAAAGTCTACTAGATGGAGGTCAAAAGTGCATTCCTGAATGGAACACTAGAAGAAGAAGTATATGTTAAGCAGACTCCAGGCTTCATTGGTGAGAAGCATCCTCACTTGGTATATAGACTGAACAAAGCTTTGTATGGTCTTAGACAAGCCCCAAGAGCTTGGTATGACACTTTAACTAAACATCTTCTCAAACATGGCTTTCAAAGAGGTGCAATAGATAATACCTTATTTATTTTGAAAGAAAAAGGTAATATCTTATTGGTACAAATTTATGTTGATAACATTATATTTAGGTCAACTGATGATGCAATGTGTAAAAAATTTTCAAAAATCATGTTAACTAAGTATGAAATGAGTTTAATGGGTGAATTAACATTTTTCTTGGGTCTTCAAAATAAACAAACCAAAGATGGTATTTTTATTAACCAAGAAAAATATGTCAGAGATTTGTTAAGAAAATACAAATATGATTCAATCCCATCGATAAATACACCAATTGCAGCTCCAATGAATTTGGATTCTGACCCAAATGGCAAACCAGTGGACCAAAAGGAATATCATGTAATGGTTAGTTCACTGATGTATTTAACTGCCAGTTAACCAGATATAATGTTTGCAACATGTCTATGCGCCAGATTTCATGCTAACCAAAAAGAATCACATTTGCATGTTGTTAAGCGCATCTTCGGATACCTGAAAGGGTGTCCTAGCCTTGGTCTTTGGTATCCCAAAGACTCAGGGGTAGATCTAATGGGTTATTCAGATTCAGATCATGCAGGTTGTAAGATTAATAGAAAATCAACCACTAGTGGTTGTCATTTCCTTGGACGAAAACTGGTAAGTTGGACCAGCAAGAAGCAGACTTCAATCTCTATGTCCAGTGTTGAGTCAAAGTATATTTCTGGGACCAGTTGTTGTGCCTAGATTCTCTGGATCAAGAACCAGTTGTTAGATTATGATCTAAAATACAAAAGAACACCAATCTTTTGTGACAACACCAGTGCAATTGCTATATCTCACAACCCAGTGATGCACTTCAGAACAAAGCATATTGACATCAGGTATCATTTCATTTGTGATCATGTTATGAAAGGAGACATTGAAATTCATTTCATCCCCACTGATAAACAATTAGCTGATGTTTTTACAAAACCTCTCGATGAGAAAACTTTTAAACACCTTATCAGCGAATTGGGAATGCTAAATCCTTAAAAATGGAGATTTTGTTATGAACGCATTAGTGACACTGATGAAGTTCTCCAGTTGAGGAGGTCCAAATGATCCTTGCTCGTTAGGCTATCGAATGCCTTTGTGATACTATCCTGGCACTAATTGATCTCTAGGTCATGATTCCAGGGGGAAAGACTCAAAATATTTTTCTGACCAAATTGTTTTTTGTTTGAAAAATTGCAACTAGAGAGTTCTCCAGTTGAAACTGGCATTGGATTAATACTCCAGTGTACATGTTTGATCTTGTCTTAAAACTGGAGGTCAACCAGATTTTCATAACAGTAAGATTACTTGGTCAATGTTTATGACATGTGAAGACACTCGACTGTTTTGATCCACTTACAACTATCACATGTCATGTCATGGCTTTTTGAGAAGAAAATGCACTTTTAATTGTGAAAATGAAAGTTATTGGGCACTTGGAGAAGTTAAGTCGTCGTAGAATTTAATGCTGACACGGAGATTTAAATGTTTTTCTTCAAAATTCAAATTTATTTTTACAAAATATCTTACAAATTTGATTTTTGCCATTAAAATAATCGTGGTATTTCTTTGGGATTGTAAATTCAACCTATAAATACCCCTTATTTACTCCAAACACATTTACATTCCCAAATTCTATTCAATTTCACTTTCATATTATAGAATAATGGCTCCTAAATCATCCCGCACCAGAGACATCAATTGGCTTTCTGATCCATATGCTCCAACACCAGATGTTAAACAAGCATCTGGTGCCCTATCAAACCCTAATTGAATCAAACTAAATCCAAATAATCCTTTGGCAAGTTTGGTGGGAACCTAGGGGCCGATACACTGATTGGGAGAATCCAAAAATTTCTCAAAGATTCACCTATCGGCCCATCCTTCTCTGCTAATCCACTCAAGATGTTTCACGACTACTTGTGTGAGTTTTGGTACACGACCAAACTCAATGAAGACTGTTCAACAATCACCTTCACACTCAAAAGTGGAACAGTTGAGTGTACCTTAACTGCAGAGACATTGCGGGATGCTCTTAAACTAAACTACTTGGGACATGGAGAATCTCCAGTAGTTTTCCCTTAAAATGTCAATTGCAGGTAAACCCTCCTTGAAATGGTTCACAAGGAGTGTCTGGAAAACGGTGTCCTCAAAACAAAAGGCTCCATGACAATGAAAGGCCTCACACCATCCTGGAGGTACAAGGTGGAAAGTATGGGTAGGAGTTCTAGTGGACTAGACTAGATTAACTCCTCACAAGCAGAGATAGCCTACTGCTTATGGAACGGATTGAGAGTAGACTTCGCTGACATTCTGTTTAGAAGTCTGATGCAGAAACTGAAGGGCACCATGGGATTATGCATCCCCTTCTCCAGGTATCTCTCTCTCTCTGTTTTAAACTGATCCTGGGCGGTGATGAATATAAAAAATACTACATCATCTTTCACTGTCCCATATTTGTTGAGGAATTTTGACTCTCTAGTATCTGAAGCTGGAGAGGTTAACATTCCAGATAGAATGCGGCTGGCATTCATTAAAACTGATGCACCATTACCAGGTGAGTCAGAAAGACAATTGGGTGGGCCTCAAAATAATGAGGGACCCACCGGTTCGTTTGCTGGAAATGTGACAGTTGCCGAACCTGGGCAATAGTCTAACCCCTCTAGCTCCAGCTTGTCAGTTCCCACCACTATCACTGGAGACCTCCCAACAGGTCTCAAGGTAATCAAAAAAGAAAAGTGTACACAACGTTCTAGGAAAAAGTTAGCACTTGCCACTGATAGTAGAAACCCAGCCAACCCTCCAGTTTCCTTCCAACCGGAAGCTGGAGATAGTTAAATGGGAACACAACAAGCTGTCACCCTCAAAATTTCTGTAGGAGAGGGTGGTGAAGAGATAACTGGGTCAACCCAACCCATAATAGAGTCTGTGTCAGCATTTCCCTTGCAAAGCCAAAGTTCTGACACTTCCATTACACGAACTGACGACGCCTTTGGCCAAACACTACTGGAGATTGAGGTTTAAATCTCTTAAGCCGATGAGGTTTTTGTTGAGGATAGAGCAACCACTACTGAGGCAACCCAGTGACCTCAATTCAAGCTGAAGTTGTTTCGACAACTAAACCACAAACTGATGAAACCTTTCAGGCAACTGAAGAAGGTCATCAGGAGTCTGGACCACACGTCTAGCTATCTCAGTCATTCATGGATCTGGGCCTGAATGTTGATGAATTCCAGTTGAAGTCTTCAAACTCTGAAGGGACTGCCTCTGATCAAGAGATGGTTGATTTCTCTTTACAAGATCTAGCCCTAGAAATAGCAACTGAAATGCCACCACCGCCACCATGCCCAAGATCTTTGATCTCCTCACTTTTTGTGCCTAGAAATAGGCACACTCCCCAACCGTCGTCGTTGTCCACACCTGAGCATTCTCAGCATGGACAACAAATTGATCTCTCTATTCCTTCTTCTTCTACAACCCCTTCTGTTTCTATCTTTGTTGCTGCTGGTCAGTCAACTGGGGAGGCTTTTTTCACTTTGCCTCCTCCAGTTGCTCCAGTTGGCCTTGTTGCTGGCACAACGACACCTTCCCCTCCATCACTGGATAGCCAATTTATCTTATTTCAAGCCGATATCTGAAATCTTCTTGCCAAGGTGGAGGATATTCAAAAGACAATTGACAAAAATACCAAGTCCCTCTCTAGATACAACAAGGGAATCTCTCATAAATCAAAAGGTTGTTGATCTGGGGATTAACAACTTTGCTGCAAATGAGGACTTGGTATTCCACAAGCTCAACGAGTTGGTCCAAAGCTGCAACACCTTATCAACTTCATTAAAAGAAGCTTTTGACCTTTCCAGTCAAAGGTTTCCACTTTTAACCCCAACTTGCTAAATACAACTGTTCGATCATCAGAGGTTGATCTGAAGGAGATAGAAAGACAGGTTAAGGCACTTTTGGAAAAACCTAACCTTAATGTGGCAGAGCTTGGGCAACAAGTGACCAATTCTATTGGCGAGAAAATTGAAGATATACTAGTTGGCAGGGAGGATGAATTGGTTAAAAAGGTAATGTCTGAGATTACCAAAATACCCCATCCTCAGGTTGATCTGGCCCCAATATCTGTTGAGATCAAACAGTTGAGGGGTGTTATAGATAATCTGACCACCCAGATGTCATCTCACACCACTTCGATTGACAAATTAGTCAATGAAGTGGAAGAAATAAAGAAGCAAGAGAAGGATTCCCCAGTTGAACAGGCTGGTATCTCTCCAGATCTGGCCAAATTATTAGAAGAATTGAAGAATGGTCAAGACCAAACTACTGCCAATGTCTTGACTCAATCTGGAGAGACCAACCATCTTTCAAGATCATTCAGAATGATGTACACAATCTTCAAAGAGTGCAAGGACATGCAATCGTGGCAGCCTCTTGACTGATTGCCCTTCCATAATGCAGACTGGGAAGCTGTACGGGCAAGTCTAGATGCTGCCAATGGGGAAAGGACTGTCCTTGCACCAAAGTTGCCTGGTGTAGGTACAATGCCACTGGTGGAAAGGCAGGTTGTTGTTGCTAGTACTGATGCCAGTCAACAAGTGATTGAAGAATTTGGGGATGTTAGTGATAGGGGGAATGTTGATAAGGGCAAAAAGATTGCAACTGATGAATCTTTGCAGATCTCCACTGATATACCTTTATTAGAAACTGGCAATTGTGACATGCTTCCTCCAGTAACTGAAAGTGAAAGTAAAAGATTGACAAGGATTGGTAATGAAATTAAAGAAAGAAAGAAACAAAGACAAGCTAACCAGTCAGTTGCTAGGTCACAACTTGAAAGATTAAAGTCACTGGATGTTAGTGATGCCAAATTGTTGGGCTTGTCAACAGGACAATACATGAAGGCAAAAAATGATGTCAGGATAGTGGGCATTTTAAATGAGTTGCTTGCAATAGAACTGGACAAACACTATCCCTGACAATGAAGCCGAGTTTGATGCTAAGAAAGTGAATATATCAGTGGAGAAGGCCAAGGAGAATAGAACAGGTGGGATCCAGAGAAGGATCGAGAATGATAATAAAGTGGTGAAAAGGTTACTTAATCCACCTAGGTCCAAAGGAAGAACAAAGCCACTGTCCAGGGATGCAGACCTAAGGACCTGGGTGCAACCAACTGAAGCTACAACTGAAGATATCAAAACTGCTGTACAAAAACTGAGCACCAGCCAGTTGAAACTGGCAAATGAAACTGAAGCAAGAGAGTATCTGGCCGGAGTACAACAGCAAAGACAATATCCAGGCAAGATTATTGAAGTGCAAGTAACGATCAAGCCTGGAACCAAACATTTTTATGTTGGTGTTAAGTATTCTAATGGACCAATGGTCTACACTGAAGATCGAGACATTCACCAGTATGGCCATGCAGAGCATCTGGAGATGCTGAGTCTTTTGGAAGGTAAGCAATTGAAGAACAAGTTCGAAAGGGGTTGGATTTTTGTGCTTCAAAGTCTCATCAATTTCAAAGAAAGCTGAACTTTGATGCAGAAGATAAACAACCTATTTCTTCAGTTGCAAAGAGAAGAAGAACTGGCGAAGGGCCATCTGATTAAGTTCTTCTTCAAGTTATCTACTTGTATTTTCATTTACTTTCTTGTAAATGTTGTAATTTCATTCATTTATATACAAGTTGCCAAATTGTAACCACAAGATGGATGACAAATTAGAACTAACAAACTTAAAAGTAAAACCCAAGGCATTTGACGATCTATAAAAATGCCTTGAAAAATTAGTTAGGTTTAATCAAACAAGTCCTTCAAGTTCATACTTGTATAGATACAAGACCTTTAAAAGACTTGGTAATATTTCAGGATAAATAGGGGGAATATGTTAGGACCAGTTTTGCTGAAAATTGGCCAGTCTCCAGTTACATCTGGAGACCAGAAGATTTGTCCAGATATATAGAAGTCCAGTTGCAATGTACAGGTTATGCAATTGACGACTTCCTCTGGTTGAAGATCTAACCAATACATCTGAAGACATTCCAGTTAAAGTTGAAGACCTCAAGTGGAAGAAGAAGAATGTCAATGGCAGCGAAGCCCAGTTGACTTTCTACCCAGATCAAGACTGAAGAGTATCAGTGTAAAGTACTTACAAAGTTTTACACTGATTACGAGGAAGACCTTTTTACTTTACGCACCTTTATCCTGACATTCTCAATTGTCTTTGATTTAAATACAAAAGTGCATAAAGTAGGTTGATAAAGTGACTCTATGTCTATACTTTATCCAGCATTTTCAAAGGATTTCAAATTGAATCCTTAAATGCTAGTAACCATATTTAGGCGACAAAATTGGAATCCCAATACCAACTTTGCCTATAAATAGAGGCCTTTGCACAACCAAGAAACAACTTTGCATATTCAGACTTTGCAATATTCTTGGTTACCTTGTGCAATATTCTCTCAATCGCAAAAATAAACATTTTACAAATCTAAATATTTTGATTGAAGAAGAGAATTTCCAAGTATAGATCAATTGTATTTCATAGGTTGTTAGGATATTTACATTCGTGTATTATCTTGGTTCCGCAACAACCTTGTATTTTATTTAAACATCAATAAATAAAATACACTTGAAAATTACATATTGTCTCACCAATATACTTTACAAGCACTTTACTTTATTGCATTGTGTTTACTTATTTACATTGTTACCTTAAAAAGTAACTTTCAGATTACTTGGTATATTACACACTGTAACTGGTCACGTCCAGATACAGTGTGTGTATTGTAAAGTATCTCACCATCGACATAGAGGTATCTTTAGTTAGTACCATCTCTTGAGTTGGGACTTACAGTTTTCTACTGTAGTGGATACGCAGAAACAAACGTCGTCAATATTACCAATTGGAAATATATATTTAAGATAATGTTTCTCCAGCTGTTAATACGAAGAAACACAATTAACTTAATGACTCTTTACATGTTTTGTCTAGAACCTGCAAAATACAAATAATAAACGAACATATAAACATAAATGGATCCCAATATGATCAACAATATATGCCAAGGTAATATTATTGACAAACGGTAATTACAAGATAAATTACAATACTTAAATATATAAAAATATATGTAACACATCTAGAATGCGTTTGTCACAGAGAAACATGCACCAACAGGGATCTGTGAACTTGACGAACAAACTCATTGTCAAGAGATACACGAAGAAGAAATAAACTCTTGATGGGATATATACACGCAATGATGAAATTACGACTTTAGCCAAACAAAGTGCTCCAAAAAAAGAACAAAGCATCTTAAACATAGCTCTCGAACCCCAGGTTATGCAGGTATGTTTTTATTTATTTTTATTTTTTAAAGTCTAATGCGATTTTCTACAGATAGAACCTCCCATCAGACTGGGGGGCTTGATGAGATACCCAATACGGAGCTCTAGTTCCGTATCCGAAGCAGATACGAAGGCACTTTTGTACAGGTAAAATTACTTACCTAGAACGGAGCTCGACTTCTGTCCAGTACAGTCACTCCAGAACTCCCGTGGTAACAAATACCCATTTCTAAACCAAAATACATTAAGAAGATCGGGTATAGATACTTTCTATGATTATCCGATCTTAATAACATATATATGGCTTCGAATATATCGGACACGTTTCGTAACAAGATTACCATCAATCTACTCAAGAATGAAATAAGATATTCATAAGGGGGGAAGAGATTTACCCTAATTCTCTTACCATCCTCTCCTAGTTTCTACCCTCTACCCTCTATATATAGAGGGTAGAAGCCATACGTCATATCATCATATACGCAATACACTAAAACCCTCAATCACCATCGTTTATTCGACCTCCGAATAAACCCTCGATAAAACCCTTAAAACCCAAGTCACATATAACGGCTTAGGATCAATAAGCAATAGGCGTAAAGCGGTCTTCGACCCTTCGTCCGGGAGGGAATCGCCAACAAAACACCCACGACCCTACTCACACCTTCGGTTGAGCCATAATGCGATTATTTGATCAAACAAATAGCAAGCTCAAACCACATTTAAACTTGCATCTCCCACAATTTTTTCTCCCTCCATTGGGCATTCCACAACTCTATACTCACCCCCCCCACCCCCCACCCATGATAATAATCTTAATCTTGGACTCTTGAAAGTTCTAAGTAAAAAGAAGGCCCTTTAATTTTTAAAGCATAAGGAAATTCTCAAGTAATGTTTGGAGCTGTTATAATGTTGAGTTAAGGCTGGGTTATTACACTTTTTTTTTATCAAGATTTCAAGTCCAAGTTCTTTCTATATTTAAGCAATAGTCATCAGTGATCTTCATCACGTCCTAATTTTGATCTTAAATCTCGTAAAATCGTCATGGTTGTAAGTGTTTCTGTGAAACCTTACTATGCTTTTCTCTATGATTGTAGAACTATATGTTATGCAATGAAATATTTGTCGACTTATTTATACTCAAATGATACGTATTATTTAAATACGTTAAATATCGCTTTACCAACAAGGAGTTAGCCTAATGGTAAGACAATCACTTAATGACCTTAAGGTCTCAGGTTCGATCCTCGCTTGGCACAAAAAGTAATTCCTTTAAGGTACCCATTACCAATGAATCCTAGACCCAAATGTGAATATTATATACGCGGGTTCGATCCTTCAGAGTGCCCAAATCATGTGGGGATTAGGGTCCCCTCCATTACCGTTTTTTTACGTTAAATATCGCTAATATCGAATTGTTGGCACTTTTGTACAAATACCCAACTCGTACCCCTACCCGTACTCGTACCCATACCCGTCCCTGATCCACAACCCCAAACCGAACCCGTAGCCACCATAGAAGTTGAAACTAGTGCCAGAGGTAAGTCGAAAGCAAAAGGAAAAAAGTCGACGGTTGAAAAAGGAATCAAAGAACCGAAAGTTCCATGGCCCGGGATGGAAAAAAAACTTTTAACCAAATGTTGGCTCGATGTATATGAAGATCCACCAGTCGGCATCTCATAAACAAGTGACCACTTTTGGAACAAGGTTTCCGAAAGCTACAATGCAGCAGCTACAATCAAGTGTCGACCCGATCAAATCACTGATAAATATTGTCTCATTAAAGAGCAAGTCGAAAAGTTTAACGCTTTTGGAACAATTATGATAGTGACCGACGTAGTGGTGAAGATGACGCATAAGTCATGGAACAAGCTAGGCGGGCATACAATTTGGAAATATGTTGACAGTTTAAAATGTACGATGCTTGGAATGTGTTGAAAGATAAACCAAAGTTTCTATCTTTTGGTGGTGTTGATGGCATGCTAAAAAAGATAAGGCTATCCCGCATCATCGAATCTAGAAATGAAGAACAAGCCCTAATCAACCTCGACGAAAATAAGCCACTCGATACCGGTCTCTTCGGTCCGGATGAAATCCCTCCCCTTCCCACAAAAGCGAAAGGCAAAACGTCACGTACATCGGGATCGTCGGATGCGACCTCATCTCGTTCAAGTGTCTCCAACTTGGCTACGCGTCTCGAAGAACTTGGAAGCTTGAAACAAAAGCTTATTGATAAAAGAAATGACGCCCTCACATCCATTCGTGAGGAAGAAAAAAATCATGCCATGTACACGGCGTTATCATTTGCGGGTCAATCAAACCCGACTCGTCGACAACGAAAGTTATTGAGTAGGCGATGGCGAAAGTGTTGGACGAGTAAAAAGACTGTGTTGAAGCGTCCAATGATGAAGACAACGAGTAGATGACTCGTTCTTAATAATGTAGGATCTTTTTTTTTTTTGCATTGTAATGTTTTTTTTTTTAGGATTCTTGAGTTTCTTTTTTTATGCATTGTAATATTTTTTAATGTGTTGTAATATTTTTTATATAATAAAATGCTATTTTTAAGTTTTAATATAACATTAATCGTTTACTTTTAAAAAAAATATTTGTGGTTTTATTTAATTAAGAGTGTAAAAATAAATATGTTGGAGTGTATTGTAATGTATTGGATGTATTGGGCATTGGGTGTGAATTGAGGGAAATGTATTGGAAAGAGATTTTGCTAATGTGGCGCTGAGTTGACAGTGTATTGGGTGTATTGGAACCATCAATTGATTGTCCTTTAACGGGAAGTATGTCATGATACATCAACCCACACTAGGCCTGGTAAAATGAGCAGGTCGGGTGGGTTTAATTTGGTAACGAATCAAAATGGCTACGGGTCAAAACGGGTGCAGGTCAAAACAGGTGCGTGTCTAAGCAGGTCATTTCAAGAATGCAGATCAAATGGGTGCGTTTCAAAGCGGGTCGGGTGCATGTCAACCTCGTATTTTTTTTTCTAACACAGAGCAAAAAATGATATTTGGTTTGCAAAATATGAATTCAATTATTTAAACCCAAAAACAATTTAAGTTTTTGTCAGCGAGCTGCAACTTTCATTTATTTTAAATAGCCTATATCCACATCGTATTAATAACTAGGATATATATATATATAACTAGATTATTCTTTCACGTAATACGAACATATATAATAAGTGACATGTTATCGTTTCATGATATTGTAATTTGATAAACATAGAAAAATGTTTAGAATTGGTTAATGAGTGTCATGATGCAAATAATACAAAGTAGAGTTAACTGCAAGATTAGTCCTTGTGGTTTGTACATTTTAGCAAGGGGGTCCTTTTTCGAGAATCATTGCAATGGGGGTCCCTATTTTGAGAATTTTTTGCGAAATCGGTCTAATTTTGACAGATCCGTTAAAGGTGGCTGTCAAATGTGCACACCAGCATGTGTGCAACACACGTGGGGGTATTTATGTACTTTCCACCCGATATGGACCCACATTGCTAAAATGAAAAAACCATAGAGACCAATCTTATAACTAACACCTTGATATCTTTTTTTATTTAATTCAAAAGATTGTAATATATAATTATATGCTGATTAGGTCTCTAATAGTAAATTTATGTATACTTTAAAAATTTTAATAATGGAGATATACTTTATATATTTTTATTTTTGAAAACTGATTTATATATAAACTTTTGCTAATATATAAACTTAGATAAATAAAATATTGTATGTTAGATATTTGATGTTTATTAAAAACAAAAAAAAACAAATCTGTTCGAATAATAATATATGGTATTTTAATTATCCATTCTCGTGTCAAATACACAGGAAGTCAACAACATTTTTTGAAATAAAATAACTTATTAAATAAATGCAAATAAAAAAACTTATAAATTTTAATTTACAAATATATGAGAAAACAAACTAGTAAATAGATATTTTCCTTCAAAAACAAAATCTTTGATATATTCTAAAAAGTATATATAAGTTATTATGTGAATTGAAGTTTACTCATATTTTAAAGTATCTATAAGTTTTAAAATTTTGAGTGGAAATATGTTTTTAGTAATTTAACAATAAGTAATCATGAAAAGCTAAAAAATGTTAAAACTATATTTAAGTTAATTATTTAATAAGATTTATTCTTTTATGGAAAAGTTAAAAAGTGTCATTTAGTGATCGATTTTTAAAATTTGTAAGTTTATAAACGTTTTCTACAAGTATTAATATAATGAACTTTATGATGCAGAAATGTCCAGATTCGTTGAACTGACCGTTGCCAGTGAGTTGAGCAAATCGACTAAACTGACTAGAATTTCTGAGATAAAAAAAGATTATGAAATGAAGTTAAATTTTGAGATGAAGTCCATTTCTGAGCTAAAGCAGAATTCTGAGCCATTGATGCCATCTGAGCAAGCCATGCTAATTCTGCCAGCGATAGCCCATTTCAGACAAGTATTCGTTGAACCAGTTCAGCTACCAGTCATAACACTTCTCCAGTGGCAAGAAGCTCTAGATACAATCATCAGAAATCCATCAGTGAAGTTCTCCACTGAAGCCCACCAGTCCACTAAAGCTCTCCAGTGACCACTTCCAATCTCCAGATGGATGCTCCAGATGTACGTCTCCAGTGGAAGTCCAGATTTCAGTTTTTTCAGATACCATAATAAAGTGTTTTGACGCACGCTTTGTGGGGTCCAATAAAGGAAGGATGACAACTGTACAAAGACGATGAGTACAAAGGAATTAGTGCCCACTTTATTTCTAACGGTTTGTGGGCCTTCTTGCAAAAGGAATCTTTCTATAAGCTTTATCTGTCCATTTCCCATTGGTTAATAAATTAGTGGTTGTCTTTTGCACATGAAAACTTTTAGATTATTTTATTATTATTTTGATAACTTATAGGAAATAGTTTATGTGGATATAAATATGGGTTGTATTTCTCATTATAAAAGTACGTAGTTTTTTGTTGAATTGGATGAAATTAATAGAGCAACCTCTGTTTTTTACAAAAATTTTCATTTACCTTTATATATCTTTGATCTTGGTAGTTTGGAGTGATCCCTTTATCTATAATTGTGGTGGTTCGTCCTTTATCAACTATAGTGGTGAGATCCAAAATCTTTGATTCATTTATCTGTATTTGTGGTGACTCGATCTATATCAAACATAGTGGTGGGTTGGAATGTTTCCTTTATCTGTATTTGTTTGTCTTGTTTTTGTTTGTTTGTATCATAAAACTCAGAAAATACCAAAAATAGAATTTCCCAATTATCATTAAATTCCGTTGTGCTTTGTTTTTACGTGCTTTACGCATCAGTTTATAATCAAAAGTTTTTTAGTTTCATATTTTTTGATTTATAATTTTAATAATGATATATGTAAATTTAGTTTTTAGGTTAACTAAGATTTTTTAACGTTAAGAAGCGGTTAGGCCAATAGTCTTTTATTATATATAAATAAGAGTTAGTTGCAAGATTAGTCCTTGTAGTTTTTCTATTTTAACAATGGGGGTCCCTGTGGGGTTGAAAGTACATAAATACCCCGCACGTGATGCACACGTGCACACTTGACGGCCACCTTTAACGGATTTGTCAAAATTGGACAAATTGTGCAAAACATTTTCAAAATAGGAACTCCAATTGTAATAATTCTTGAAAATGAACCCTTTCCTAAAATGTATAAACCACAAGGAACAATTTTTACAATTAACTCTATAAATTATTATCATTGTAAAAGAGTTAATATATAAATGAACAAATCTTATTGAGGATTATAACGTTTACAATCAAAGTTAAATATAAAGTAACACTACAACTGTTTGCATATAGAGAAACAAACATAGAATTTCATGATTTTGTTTTTCTATAAACAATTAGTAAAATTTAAGTGTTATTGTATTTTATACCCAGATATACTTAGTGAAAATATCATACAATATAATTTTCTTAAAAATTTATATTAAATTTTGTTAAATTAAACTACGTTATGAATTAACAATAATAATAATAACAATAACAATAATAAATTTTGTGGTGTCTGTTTTTGTACCCACACCTTTAGTAAGAATTGTAAACATGATGATGGGGTGGTAGCTCCTGCACCTTGTTTTGATGGAATTGCAATTTGTGGTATCCCTGTGCCTCCTAGACCCGATATGTGTATGGTTGTTAGTGACGAGTTGGCGGGTACTCTTGCTTCTAATGAGGTTGTTGTTGATAGTGAGTCCATTTGTTTTGACATAAACCTTCTTAGCCGTGTTTTCTCAAAGAAGTTGCGTACTATTAAATGCATTCCTCCTAGGTTAAGGCTCGGGTTTGCCAAGCTTTTTCGCAGTGCACTTGACAATGTCCTTGTGAGACCGGGGGATTTGGCAGCATGGGTGCAACTTTTAATTTTGCCATGTTGTGTTTTGTCCTCTTTTGTGCCCACTAATAGAGCTCAAAGGCGTTCTGGTGAAAGAGAACGTTGTCAGTTTGATAGCATTTCTCGTGCTATTGTTAGATGGAGTGTTCCAGCAGATAGGCTTGGTTTGGTATTGGATCGTTTGGCTGAAGTAACTCCAACCTTGAGTGGGGTTAAGAAATCTAATAAACAAGGTGATGCTAACTTGCTACAATGTAAGCGTAAATTGGGAGATGGGCACTTTAACGCTGCTATTAAAGTGCTCACGTCTTCTGGTGTTGCCCCACCTACTCCTGACACCTTGTATGAGTTGGAGGCCAAACACCCTTATGCCCCACCCCCCGCTCGGCCTTCTTTTCAGGGTGATGGGGATGCCCTTTTTGTTGAGAAAGAAATGGTGTTGAATAGGATCCACAGCTTTCCCAAAGGGACTTCATGTGGGCGGGATGGGCTCAGAGCACAACAGTTAATGGATATTTTAGGAGGGGCTGCTTCCGCGGTCGCTGATGACCTGTTAGGGTCTATTACTAGGGTCGTCAACCTGTTCCTTAGTGGTAATTGCCCAAGCGAGTTAGGAGAGTATATTGCTAGTGCCCCTCTAACTCCGTTGGTCAAACCGGGTGGTGGTATACGTCCTATTGCTGTTGGTACGGTGTGGCGGAGGCTTGTTTCTAAGGTTGCTGCTGTATCTGTTGGAAATTCTATGAATACTTATTTAGAGGACTTTCAATTTGGTGTCGGTGTTTCTGGTGGGTGTGAGGCTGTTTTGCATTCTGTGAATAGGCTCATTGAGTCTAAGGGTACTGAGGTTGGACTTTCTATGCTTTTGGTCGATTTTAAGAATGCGTTTAATCTTGTCGATAGGGGCATTTTACTTGAGGAGACTTGGGCGCGATGTCCATCCATTGCTCCTTGGGTTGAGTTTTGTTATGCTCGACCCGCTAGGCTCTATTATGATGACTCTATTCTTTGGTCTTGTCAGGGCGTTCAACAAGGGGATCCATTGGGTCCATTGTTGTTTGCCCTTGCATTACACCCTTTGGTTCACACTATTAATCAGTCGTGCGATCTTGCCCTTCAGGCTTGGTACCTTGATGATGGTACTATTGTTGGAGATACCCTTATGGTAGCAAAGGCGTTGAACATCATTAGTGCAGATGGACCAGCTCGTGGTTTACATTTCAATGTATACAAGACTGAACTTTTCAGGCCCGTGGAGGATCCTAGAAGTAGAACAAAGGGGGTTTTCCCTATAAAAATTTCACGCCCGTTAAAAGGTGTCAAGCTTCTTGGTAGTTCAGTTAGTTTGGATGGAGGTTTTTGTCAAGATTTGGCATTGAAAAGGGTCTCAAAAACCATCTCTTTAATGGAGGCAATTTAAAAACTTCAAGATCCCCAATGTGAGTTACTTCTTTTACGCAATTGTGTCGGGGTTGTGAAACTATCTTACTCTTTGAGGACATGTTCTCCCTTATTTTTATCAGAGGCCAAACTTCATTTTGATAAGGCGTTACGCGCCTCATTGGAAAAGGTGGTTACAGCTTCAGGGTCGGGGTTTGGTGATTGGCAATGGCGTCTAGCCACTCTCCCGATCAATTTGGGTGGTCTAGTCATCCTTTCAGCCGGGGACGTTATTCATTATGCTTTCCTCGCTTCTCGTTTGCAAACGAGCGCTCTGCAAGCTAAGATATTGGTGAAGACTGGTATTGATTCACTTGGTTCTTCTTTTCAGCATGCTTCCGATGTTTTCAACTCTAGATGCAATGGTGACATGATCTCTGTCACCACACGCACTTGTGCCCCCCAAATGATGAAGACCTTGGCAAAGTGTTATTTGGTGTCATTGACAAAGACCTAGCTTCTAAGTACTCTCTAAGTTCTCGCGAGCTAGCTATTCTTAGCAACATTCGCGCCTCACATGCTCAGGATTTTTTATTCACCATACCTATTGACGGCTTGGGGCAGAGGATGAACCATCGTCAGTTTCGTTGTGTCTTGAAATACAGGCTTTCGATACCGATGTTCTCTGAAGGTAATATATGCCCGAGTTGCAATGTGCATCGGATGGACAAATGGGGAGATCATGCGGTCCACTGTTCTAGTGAAGTAGGTGTAAAGTTCAGACATAACTTGGTACGTGATATTCTTGTTGACATGTGTTCGAAGGTGGGTATTATGGTGCGTAAGGAAGCTCCAATGGGGTTTTTCTCAGATAATGGCAAAGATCTACGCCCCGCTGACCTTCTACTGTTTAATTGGGTCCAAGGTAAAGATGCATGTTTAGATGTGACATGCATTTCTCCTTTTGCTGGTATGGGGGTCACTTCCTTGGCACCCGGAGTAGCCTTGCACAATGCCGTGGAGAAGAAAAAGAGGAAGTACGCATCTAAATGTGAGGAGAACGGACACAAGTTCATACCATTCGCTTTCTCTACGCTCGGGGAATTCGACAAGGATGTTTTGGACACACTCTCACGCATTAAGTCTATTTCTAGTAGTCATTCTAATAATGCTAGGAGCGGTAGATTTATCTTTCATAGATTATGTTTTTGCATCCAAAAAGGGGTGGGAGCATAATTAGTGTCTAGACTCCCATCCAACTTATGTAAAAGCTTTTATTCAATATAATATTATTATTATTATGGAAATTTTATGGCTTATGAATAAAGCAGTCTGTAACACCCCGCTAAAGCGAAATATACGGGATGCACAGATAAGCACATTTGCACACAGTACAAGTTCCAACACAGCCATTGACATTGACAAAGAACAGAAGTACGATTGTTATTACAGAACATAAATGAACTTAGAATAGTCAATATCTGGAAGACAGAACAATTGTCTTTTAAGAATAGAACTTGAACTGAAGTAGCAACGAAGGTCTTCATAGCTCCTGAACTTGTACGCTCGAACAATCGCCAAAAGGATGAGCTTAGAAAGGAAGACTCCTATGCTAACAAGATCTACTCAGCCTAGCCTGAAAAACATGTAAGTTCAAAAGGTCAACTACAAAAGTAGTTGGTGAGATTCACATAAAGTACGTTTAGTTTACATATACGTATATATGTATAATAAGAACAAGATCATAAGTTTTGTACGTTGGAATAAAGTACTTTGTAATAATAATAAGAACTAGATCAAGATCTGCACTTTGAACTTAGGTACATTATAATAATATGAACTAGGTCAAGATCTGCACTTTGAACGTATGTACTTTATAATAATGTGAACAGAACAAGAACATATGATGAACTTTGGATATAAGTTGTCACTGCTAACCCGATTGGCCAGAACTGCACTGTAATGTAGTAATGTGCTCATATAGCTCAAGTACGTCAAATAAGATCTATGTCAGAACAATGACATGAACAAGAACAAGTAATATGCATCCTCCTGAACTGTGGAAAATGAGGGTGGGCCTACCCTAAACAGCGCTGTCCATAATTACCTAGGGTTCATTCCCTGAACTGTGGGATATGAATTTGATAGCAGTGAACAAGAACTCAACAAGTACATGTACGAACTAGGACATAATAAAGATCAAGTACGGTAGTATAAATGTATTTAAGATCCTGCCCATTCAAGACTTAAATACTTCTTTAAACAGTTTAAGAAACATTTCATAAGTAGTTCAAGATCAAGCTCATAATATAGTACGTAAAATAGTTCAAGAACATATGTACAAGTACGAAAATAGTTTTCATGCTTTTCAGTCCCTGATACAGAACTTTGAACAAAATGTACGAAAGGGGGATTGAACTCACAGTGATCTGGTACAAGCACAAGTAGTATTAGCACAGAAAACAAGCACAAAGATAGATAAGTTATATCTATCTCAATCTAAGCACGTCTTGATGAAAGCCTAAGTACATATTGATCATAGATAAGTACATATATTAGTTCATGTGATTAATTAATCACTGAAATGTCCTTGATGAACTGATGATTTGGTCCTTTGAAGATCTTTTAACGTTTTGACTCAAAAGAGTTTAATTGAACTTTAAGTACATGAACTGGACTCGAACTGAACGTCTTTGAACTCACACATAAGTACTTATCGTTTTAATGAGTTGCACATGCCTTTATTAATGATCTTTAGCCTTAAGAACTCAATTTAGTTGTTCATAGAACTCGTACTTTAGTAATCAAGATAGAACATGTCTTATGTGTACTCAATTAGGGTTTTCACTTTGTACGTTGATTTAGATCGACTCATGAACTAGCTCGATGTTAATAAGTAGCCTTTAATGTGATTAATCGAGTGATAATGATGTTATGAACTGAATTGATGATCAATGATCAAGTGTGGTATGTTATAGAACAAGTACATGTTGTGTTATGAGTGCACAAAGTCGTCCTAGGGTTTCTAGCACAAGATCATTTCTCTAGACCATTTCAGGATCGTCCTAGGGCTTTTATAGTTCAAGATTGTCCCACTCATGAAGTACAAGGTTGTCCTAGTTAACCCTTGTTCAAGATCGTTTCAGGTAAAATGCTAAGATCGTTTCACAAGTCTATATTCATGATCGTCTTAGTGTCTTAGTTTAGTCAAGATCCTTTTTGGTGTACAATACTTCAAGATCGTCCTAATGGACATGAACAAGATCGTCCCAATGATTTCAATGAACAAGAACAAGGCACATGATCGATTGATTGAACAATTGTTTGAGCTAAACCAATCCAAAGGATCAGTTACCCATTAAACGTACCAACAACACCACAACACCACACAAGATCGAACGAGCAAGAACTAGGAACCAAGTGAGCTGCCCAGGACGATCTTGGGACAAGATCGTCCCATTTCAAGACCGTCCTAGGTTCCCCACGAGCTGAACAAGAACAGAATTATAACATGAAGATCTAGATCGATTCCGGGACTTGCTAAAACATAGAACTAGTACATATGTGCATAATAACATTAACCATTAACACTTTTAACGATTTCAAGACCATCTATAACATGAAAAAGCCATGGCACATCAAGAACAAGTTTTCCTTTACTTTCAAAAATGGCTTTTGTAGATTAAAGCATGTTATGACCCAAATTTGTTCACATAAATGTTATTAAACACATTTAGACACAAACCCATTAATCATTAACACGATTTCATATCAAAATTTGACCAAATCATCAAGAACATGAACTTGGAAAAGTACACTTTTAATTTGATCAAAAACTCATAATTTGTTGTTGTTACCTGAGATTTGATTCCGGAAATATGTTTTGACTATCACAAGGATGCTAAAAGTACAAATGATTTTGGTTTAACTATCCAAAATCAAAAGATGAATTTTGTATGTGAAAATTTGGCTGCACTATGTGTTTCTAGAGTGAGAAAGAAGAAAGAAGAAAGAGATGAAATATGGTTGTTCCTCTCTCTAGGTTTCTCATCCTTTTCTTTATATACCTTTCCCATATTAAATGAACTCAATTAATGCAAGGACCATTTGCGAACATTTTGGTCTAGAACTTTTATGAACATGAACGTTTATGAACCGAACTTTAATATTTCATTGTACTTAGTCATGAACTCGTCATATAAATCAAGATTTAAGATCAAATTGACCTTCATATAAGCACATAATTTAGGTCTAAAGTACGTCGAGAACTTAAATAATTTGAACTGTCTAGCCGTTCTAGTGGTGAAAGTACGTTTCAAAGAACTTATTTTAGAACATTCTAAGACGATTGTTACATTCTCCCCCACTTGGAGGATTTCGTCCTCGAAATTAAGAGTCTTGCCGATCAAAAAGATGAGAGTACTTCTTCTTAATGATGTCCTCGCGTTCCCAGGTATCATTATACCAGTGTCTAGCACTCCAACGTACACGAACTAGTGGTACTCTGCTCTGTCTAGTCTGTTTAGCATCCCAATCAATGATCTCGATGGGTTCTTCAGTGAACTCGAGCCCTTCGTCAATATGAACATCCTTAACAGGAATGACGGTCGGGTTGTCAGCCATGCACTTTTTAAGATTGGACACGTGAAATGTGTCATGAACGTTGCCAAGCTCTAACGGTAGTTCCAGCTTGTACTCTACTAGCCCCACACGTTTAATGATCTTATAAGGTCCAATGTACCGAGGCGCCAACTTGCCTCTCTTGCCGAACCGGGCAGTACCTTTCCATGGGGAAACTTTTAATAGAACTTTATCGCCTACCTCGAACTCTAGAGGCTTACGGCGTTTGTCTGCATAGGACTTTTGTCTGTCTTGAGCAGCTTTAAGCTTTTCTTTGATAACAGCTATTTTGTCTATAGTGAACTGTACGACTGGGAGCTTCATCCAGCTTCTTTCACCGGCGTCTAGCCAGCAAAGTGGTGATCTGCACTTACGACCGTATAAGGCCTCGAACGGTGCACACTGAATACTAGTGTGATAGTTGTTATTGTACGAGAACTCGATCAACAGAAGATGTTTATCCCAACTTCCTCTGAACTCTAATGCACAAGAACGGAGCATGTCCTCCAAAGTCTGAATAGTACATTCGCTTTGCCCGTCCGTTTGTGGGTGATAAGCGATGCTCAAGTTAAGTCTAGTACCTAACGCTTCTTGAAGTGACTGCCAAAAGTCGGACGTAAAGCGTGGATCTCGATCGGACACAATCGATAAAGGGACACTGTACTTGGCCACAATATCATCTATATAAATCTCAGCGAGTCTCTCTAGTGAGTAGTCATCACGAATTGGAAGGAAACGAGCTGATTTCGTCAGTCTGTCTACAATAACCCAAATAGAGTTTTGGTTGTTCTTTGTACGAGGTAGCTTCATAATGAAATCCATGGTAATATCCTCCCACTTCCACACCGTGACTTCTAATTGTTTCAACAAACCGGAAGCTTTCTGATGTTCGATCTTGACTTTAGAACATGTTAGACATCTGCTGACGTACTCAAAGATCTCTCTCTTCATCCCAGGCCACCAGTAGTCTAGTTTCAAGTTCTTGTACATCTTGTCTACGCCCGGATGAATCGAGTACTTTGAACTGTGAGCTTCCTGCATGATGATCTCCCGAACACCATTGACTGCAGGGATCCAAACTCAGTTCTTGAACTTCCTGACTCCTTCATCATCAACTTCAAGTTCTTGAGCAATTGGGCCTAACCGCTCTGCTTTTATGCTGTCTTTTGATCTCAAGCCGATCTCTTGGCCTTCGATCACAAGTTGTCTTAAGTTTGTACGATCTGCCTCCTTAATGGATAAGATTTTGACTCGTTATTTTCTGCTCAGGGCGTCAGCTACCACATTCGCCTTTCCAGGATGGTATTTGATTTCACAATCGTAATCACTTAGCAGTTCCACCCAATGCCTTTGTCTCATGTTCAACTCTTTTTGATTGTACACATGTTGCAAGCTCTTATGATCGGTAAAGATAGTACATTTAGTTCCGTACAAATAGTGCCTCCAAATCTTCAAGGCAAAAACAAGTGCTCCAAGTTCTAAATCGTGGGTGGTATAGTTCTCTTCATGCACTTTGAGTTGTCTGGATGCGTAGGCGATCACTTTGCCTCTTTGCATCAGTACACAGCCTAAACCTTGATGTGAAGCGTCACAGTACACGACAAAGTCTTCGGTGCCTTCTTGGAAAGCTAGAACAGGTGTTTTACATAGTCGATCCTTTAGGGTTTGGAACGCTCGTTCTTGTTGTTCACCCCAAATAAAGTCTTTGGTCTTTTAAGTCAGTTGAGTCAACGGTAGTGCGATCTTAGAAAAGTTCTCGATAAAACGACGATAATAACCAGCTAATCCGAGAAAACTACGAACTTCAGTAGCAGCTTTCGGGGCCTCCCACTTCTTAATGGCTTCAATCTTGGCCGGGTCGACATGAATGCCTTGATCATTTACGACGTGGCCGAGGAACTGTACTTGGCGAAGCCAGAACTCGCACTTAGAGAACTTAGCGTACAACTCTTCTTCTCGAAGAAGTTAGAGAATAGAACGTAAATGTTGCTCATGATCAGTCTTGTTCCGAGAGTACACGAGTATGTCGTCAATGAACACAATCACAAATTTGTCTAAGAACGGACGACAGACACGATTCATTAAGTCCATAAAGATTGCTGGAGCATTAGTTAGACCAAATGGCATAACGAGAAATTCGTAATGACCATAACGAGTACGAAAAGCTGTCTTTGGGACGTCACCATCTTGAACACGAATCTGGTGATAACCCGAACATAGATCGATCTTAGAAAAGTACGAGGCACCTTGCAATTGATCAAACAGATCGTCTATGCGAGGTAGAGGATACCGGTTCTTAACGGTTAGTTTATTCAGTTCACGATAGTCTATGCACATTCTCATGGAACCATCTTTCTTTTTAACAAACAAGATCGGTGCTCCCCAAGGGGATGAACTAGGACGAATAAAGCCTTTGCTCAAAAGTTCTTGTAATTGATTGGACAGTTCTTGCATTTCAGGAGGAGCTAAACGATATGGTGCTTTAGCGACTGGTGCTACACCGGGAACAAGATCAATATTGAACTCGACTTGTCTAACAAGTGGGATACCTGGTAAGTCGTCAGGGAAGACATCTGGGAAGTCCCGAACAATGGGGATGTCTTGAACTTTTAGTTCTTTAGCACTTATGAGCTAGGTACACAAGATGCTCTTTCTTGTCTAAGTACTTACGGAACTTCATGGCTGTGACGATTTTATGTTCGTTCGTGGACTTATCGCCTTGTACGATCAAGATCTCGCTGTTCTGAAGCGGTATATGAACTAATTTCTCGTGACAACAAATAGTCGCGTGGTGTTTGGATAGCCAATCCATTCCCACGATAACGTCAAAGCTACTAATCTCGACAGGGATTAGGTCAATCATAAAGTTCTTGTCTACTAAGATCAAAGGACAGTCTAAAGCAATTTCATTAGTGCCGTACTTATGGGCATTTGCGTACTCTACCACATACTTATCATTTAGTTTGCCAGTTTTCATGTCAGTCTTAGCTTTAAAGTCTAATGCAACAAAGCTACGTTCAGCACCGGAGTCAAATAGTACGGAAGCATAATGATCGTTCAGAAGAAAAGTACATGTCACAACCCGAGGGTTCTGACGAGCTTCCTCAGCGTTCAGAGCAAAAACACGGGCGTTAGCAGCGCCTTGTTGGTTTTGCTGTTGCTAATGGTTCTGGTTCTAGTTTCTTGGCCCGCGTGGATAAGCAACACGCTGAACTTTAGCGTTCTGGATCTGGTTCTGATTTCTTTGAACTGGAACAACAGGTGGTAGTAGAGGTCTTGCATTTCTCATAGGTGGATTTCTGTTCACTGGCGGTGGGTTGGTTCTAATCAAGTTCGCTGAGACAGCATTACAATACTTTGCCATGTGCCCAACACCTTGGCACTTATAGCAGACAGAACAAACACCAGTGTGATGAAGGTTACAAAGGTTACACTTAGGATAAGCTCCAGAGTATCTAGTCGGTTCAGGCACTGCGGTCACAGCATAGTTCTTCAAGATCTTCCCATTCTTACTTGGGGGCTCAACTTTCTTCTCAACCACCTCTTCAGCCTTTCTCTTCCCCTTTTCAACATTCTCAGCCAATCCTCCAGATCTGATGATATCTTTGGTCAAGGTCTTAGCCAGTACAGTGGCTCTTGACATGGTCTTGGGGCCTTTGCTGATGAGGTCACGGCGGATCTCAGGAATCAAGCCCCAGATAAAACGATCAATCTTCTTCTCCTCAGTAGAAGCCAAATGTGGTACAAGTCTGGCAAGCTCATTAAACCTCAAAATGTACTTCTCAATCTCCAAACCCTCCAGCTTCAAATCCTAAAATTCTTGTTCTAACTTCTGCAATGCATCTTTAGTACAAAACTCAGCTCTCATCATCTTCTGAAGTTCTTCCCAAGAGTGAGCATAAGCAGTCTTCCTGCCAACAGTAGTGACGATGCCAGTCCACCAAGACCTAGCAGCTCCGTCAAATTGGCTGGTCGCATGCTCCACCATCTTGTCTTCAGTGGTCTCTGTGTGGTACAGGGCTTCTTCCATGTTCTCAAACCACATCAATAGTTCTGCAGCACCTTTCTCCCCTGTGTAGACTGGGGGTTTGCACTGAGTAAAGGTCTTGAACAAACAACCTTTGCTTCGGGTAACTCTGCCCTCAGTAGCAGCTTGGGTGTTGATCTTGCTAGCTCCATCTGAATCACTGTTCACCTCTTGGTTTTGTTCAGGTTCTTTTTGAGCTCTCTTGTTCTGAGTGGTTTTGGTACCTTCAGTCAGGGGGGTTTCCAGGATCTGAGCGACTTGAGTAGCAAGGTTCGGCATCATCGCATTCATGCGGTCTGTGATGAGGTTCGCTACGTCTTCTAGAGTGGAGTTGACAGTAGCATTAGCACTTGGTTCAGGTTCAGTCGGTTCAACAGCGAGTGCAACCTTAGCTTTTCTCCCCCGTTTAGCAGGCATCCTTCCTTATATCTCCTGATAAGACAGAAAATATGAACTCGATTACGTTTCGTACAAGTCTATAGCTCCAAGCACGTAGTACGTTAATAAATGATCGTCTTTAGCACATTATATGAACAAGAACAGTCGTCGGTCGTACGATAAGGACCTATAGTCGTATAAGCTCTAAGGCCTATAACCGAAGCACAAGCACGTATGTCTTACCAGAACGAATGAGCTATAAGAGAACGAATGAACTAGAACATGAACTAAAACCGATATGATCAAGAACGAGATTGCACGAAGTTCTTAATAGAGCTCTAAGAAATGGATGATACCTTCAATGACACACCTTGAGGTCCTAGGTGCTTTTATTGTAATTAGATGTAGTTGATCAGATTACATCTAATTAGGATAAGAGTACCTACTACTCAAACCGGTCATCAAAGAATTACCTCAGAGTGGATTCCAGTTATAGCTCGAGTTTTCCTTAGGAAAAAGCTCGGTGTTCACTATAACCATGCCTACTGATACCAACTGTAACACCCCGCTAAAGCGGAATATACGGGATGCACAGATAAGCACATTTGCACACAGTACAAGTTCCAACACAGCCATTGACATTGACAAAGAACAGAAGTACGATTGTTATTACAAAACATAAATGAACTTAGAATAGTCAATATCTGGAAGACAGAACAATTGTCTTTTAAGAATAGAACTTGAACTGAAGTAGCAACGAAGGTCTTCATAGCTCCTGAACTTGTACGCTCGAACAATCGCCAAAAGGATGAGCTTAGAAAGGAAGACTCCTATGCTAACAAGATCTACTCAGCCTAGCCTGAAAAACATGTAAGTTCAAAAGGTCAACTACAAAAGTAGTTGGTGAGATTCACATAAAGTACGTTTAGTTTACATATACGTATATATGTATAATAAGAACAAGATCATAAGTTTTGTACGTTGGAATAAAGTACTTTGTAATAATAATAAGAACTAGATCAAGATCTGCACTTTGAACTTAGGTACATTATAATAATATGAACTAGGTCAAGATCTGCACTTTGAACGTATGTACTTTATAATAATGTGAACAGAACAAGAACATATGATGAACTTTGGATATAAGTTGTCACTGCTAACCCGATTGGCCAGAACTGCACTGTAATGTAGTAATGTGCTCATATAGCTCAAGTACGTCAAATAAGATCTATGTCAGAACAATGACATGAACAAGAACAAGTAATATGCATCCTCCTGAACTGTGGAAAATGAGGGTGGGCCTACCCTAAACAGCGCTGTCCATAATTACCTAGGGTTCATTCCCTGAACTGTGGGATATGAATTTGATAGCAGTGAACAAGAACTCAACAAGTACATGTACGAACTAGGACATAATAAAGATCAAGTACGGTAGTATAAATGTATTTAAGATCCTGCCCATTCAAGACTTAAATACTTCTTTAAACAGTTTAAGAAACATTTCATAAGTAGTTCAAGATCAAGCTCATAATATAGTACGTAAAATAGTTCAAGAACATATGTACAAGTACGAAAATAGTTTTCATGCTTTTCAGTCCCCGCTAAGAACTTTGAACAAAATGTACGAAAAGGGGATTAGTGAACTCACAGTGATCTGGTACAAGCACAAGTAGTATTAGCACAGAAAACAAGCACAAAGATAGATAAGTTATATCTATCTCAATCCAAGCACGTCTTGATGAAAGCCGAAATACATATTGATCATAGATAAGTACATATATTAGTTCATGTGATTAATTAATCACTGAAATGTCCTTGATGAACTGATGATTTGGTCCTTTGAAGATCTTTGAACGTTTTGACTCAAAAGAGTTTAATTGAACTTTAAGTACATGAACTGGACTCGAACGGAACGTCTTTGAACTCACACATAAGTACTTATCGTGTTAATTAGTTGCACATGCCTTTATTAATGAACTTTAGCCTTAAGAACTCGATTTAGTTGTTCATAGAACTCGTACTTTAGTAATCAAGATAGAACATATCTTATGTGTACTCAATTAGGGTTTGCACTTTGTACGTTGATTTAGATCGACTCATGAACTAGCTCGATGTTAATAAGTAGCCTTTAATGTGAATAATCGAGTGATAATGATGTTATGAACTGAATTGATGATCAATGATCAAGTGTGGTATGTTATAGAACAAGTACACGTTGTGTTATGAGTGCACAAAGTCGTCCTAGGGTTTCTAGCACAAGATCGTCTTGGGAAAAGATCGTCCCATTTCAAGACCGTCCTAGGTTCCCCACGAGCTGAATAAGAACAGAATTATAACATGAAAATCTAGATCGATTCCGGGACTTGCTAGAACATAGAACTAGTACATATGTGCATAATAACATTAACCATTAACACTTTTAACGATTTTAAGACCATCTATAACATGAACAAGCCATGGCACATCAAGAACAAGTTTTCCTTTACTTTCAAAAATGGGTTTTGTAGATTAAAGCATGTTATGACCCAAATTTGTTCACATAAATATTATTGAACACATTTAGACACAAAACCCATTAATCATTCACACGATTTCATATCAAAATTTGACCAAATCATCAAGAACATGAACTTGAAAAAGTACATTTTTAATTTGATCAAAAACTCATAATTTGTTGTTGTTACCTCAGATTTGATTCCAGAAATATGTTTTGACTATCACAAGGATGCTAAAAGTACAAATGATTTTGGTTTAACAATCCAAAATCAAAAGATGAATTTTGTGTGTGAAAATATGGCTGCACTATGTGTTTCTAGAGTGAGAAAGAAGAAAGAAGAAGGTGACGAAATATGGTTGTTCCTTTCTCTATGTTTCTCATCCTTTTCTTTATATACCTTTCCCATATTAAATGAACTCAATTAATGCAAGGACCATTTGCGAACATTTTGGTCTAGAACCTTTATGAACTTGAACGTTTATGAACCGAACTTTAATATTTCATTGTACTTAGTCATGAACTCGTCATATAAATCAAGATTTAAGATCAAATTGACCTTCATATACGTCGAGAACTTAAATAATTTGAACTGTCTAGCCGTTCTAGTGGCGAAAGTACGTTTCAAAGAACTTGTTTTAGAACATTCTAAGACGGTTGGTACACATTCTATTAACTTAAAACATATTGAATCTTTACCAACTATCCTTTTAAAGATTACCAACCTAATCCCTAAAGATATTCTTGTATGCATAACCTTTTATTTCTGAAAGGAAAATAATGTTATAAACATTATTCTATAAAACAAAGTGATATACTGATATCTTTAACTTAATTAATAATATAATTATTATATATTAACATTATAGTACTATTTAGATAAATCAACTTATACTTTGTCTAAATATATTAAACAAGATAGGTATCCGCACAATACGGCGGCGGTGGCGGCAACGGGTGGTGCTAGTGGTGGTGGTGGTAACGATTTGGTAATTAATCTAAAAATAATTTATGTAAATGGTAGTGTAATTATTTTATGATTAAGGGGTGTATCTTTTATAAATAACTTTATTAAGAATATTATAGAGATATTAGGTGAAAATATTTAAATTAATGAATAAAGGAGATAGATAGTTTTGATAAATATGAGTGTAAAATATTTTAGGCATATATTGTGTAGATTTAGTGTGTGAGTTAGGAATGTATTGAAAATTAAGGGTATTTTGGGTATTTTAAAAGTACCTAGTTGAAAAGAGAGGAATAGTTTGTTTATTAATAGAGTCTCGAGGAGCGTAAGCCCACCAGGCTAAAAAAAGTCAAACCCCGACCAGGAAGTATTAGCGGCGACGTTGTCGCTAATACTGCGGGCCCCCATGTCCGTAATGATAAATCTGGCAGAGAAAATAGCGGGCCCCCTGTCAGTGTCAGAGTATTAGCGGCGACGTCGCCGCAAATGCTTTGATCGTGTTGACTTTTGCCTGGTGGTGTTACTCTGTGCCTAGAGTATAGATAGAAGAATTAATGTTATGTTTGACCAATAATAAAGTCAATGATGACTTTATTATTTTGATGCAATGAGTTGTAATTAAAAGTTAAAACTCATATAATGATTTTGGAAAATGATAAATCCTTCTAACCAAATAGCTTAATAATCCTTCTAATACATTAAGAAGGTGACATGTGGTATACACTAATTCTCTTTTCACATGCCATTATCTCATAGTTAAGAGGATTATTAGACAATTTGGTTAGGAGCATTAATCATTTCCCAGTGACAGTTAAAACTAAATAAAGATACTTTAAAAGTCAAACTTAGAAATTTAAAGTAAGACGGATGGAGAATATTTTTAATGGGTATTTTTTGCCTAAATATATAAAATTAGGGGTGCTCGTGGTCCGGTTTGATCCAGTGTTGACTAAATCTCAAACCAAACTGGCATTCCCAATTTCAACATATATTAAACCAAACCAGACCAAGTATGTTGTTTAACCAGACTAAACCAAACCATGTAAACCAATATGATTTGTTCGGATCGACGATTTCAAGATCTTTATTTTTAATCTGCAAATAAATTATGCATTTTTGCATATTTATAACTTTTTTTTTATCACACATAGAGAAATCAGAAACTCTATAATCTTAATATTATTAAAAACATCGATAAAGTTAGAAATACCTTGTATTTCATACTTATAAAATATGAAATATTAAAGGTGATGGTGGACTCAAGGCTTAATATTTTGATTTTTGAGTGGAAACATAATAAAGGAATAAAGCTGAAAATATAAAAGGATAAAATGAAAATATGAAAGTATAAAAGTAAAAGTAAGTTTATATAAATAAATTAGTGTACATATATACATATATATATTTTTGGTCCGGTCCGATTTTTTGACGGTTAACTATTTACTCAAACCATAACCGGAACAAAGAACCCGATTTTTCAAAACTTAAATCATCGGATCAAAGTTTAACAACTCAATCCGACCAAACCAATCCAAATAACTCGGTTTGGTCTAGTTTTCATGGTTTGATGGTTTGTTGAACATTTCTATATAAAATAAAGGGGGTGATGTTGTGTTTGGCCAAAAATAAGTCAATGATAGTTTGAGGTAAATATTAACAGAACACGTCCGGTTTAGCAATAAGTTTATGCATCCAACTTGGTTGAAAAATCTCTTACATACAAATATCTTAACATTTTGGATAAATGTTTGGGCCCCCATTATTTTTATGGTTTAAAAAAAGGTATATGATAGATTTTTTACCCAACTTAAGTGTCTAACAACCTCATATTCCTTTCCCTTATTATATATATATATATATTTTAAAATCTATTGATGATTTATGTTTATTTTTGAAGTATAATATGATCTCTTATACTGTGCATTTAGTAATTTAGTATGTGGATTTTTAACCCTTTGATAGGTCTATATATGTGTAAGTTGTATTTTTTTTTAAAAATTTTTTATATTTTAGAAAATGTTTGATTTTTTTTAGAATGGGTTTGTGTTAAAAAAATATATTTTTTTTTCGAAAAAAAAAAGTTTAATTAAATACACAAAGTTTAATAATTTAAAGTAGAAAGACTAATGATGTGTTTATTTACTTAATAATAAATTTGACGAAGTTTGGTTATGTAAAGTAGAGACACTAATGTTGTGATTACTTAATAATAAATTTGGTAATGATATTATTAACTTAATCTTAGGGTTATAATTAGTAAAAGGTTACATGTAACGGTCTTTAATTTCTCATAAAAGATTTTAGAAATTTGTTATATATTGTAAATTACATATATATCTCTATTTTTAAAGAAATAAATTATTAGTATTATTTTAATAATTATTGTGTAGTGACAGTAGTATTAATTATACATGCAGGTGTCTCCCACTCTTATCAAAATGAGTGTCGGATGACGAATATACCGCGGAGACACTGTGATACCTTTTTTGTAATTTACAAAATCCACTATATATACTTGTTCATGACGGCTTAGAATACCCATTTGAACCTGCTATTCAATTTAGTTTTCACTCAATTAAACCCAAAAGGAGAAATATTTTACCCGAGTTTACCCAAATTTTTAAATTTCGGTAACAATTGTCATGTACGCCTAACCCACCACCAACCAATAGTATGTTGTCAAGTTATTTCAACCCATCAATTCAAAAACTGATCACCATATTTGTACCAAGTGTCATGATATAATTCATCATTCAATTTTATTTTTTTTTACATATACTAATAAACACTTATATAAAAAACACAACACTTCGTATTTATTAATTATAAAGAAAACAATTATAAAAAATATAAACATTTAATAGGAGTAGTAGATAATTTGTAGCAGTTCATACTAAGTGCAAATCTTGTATGAAAAGGCACTACCAACTCATTTTAGAAGCTTAAATCAGACAAAGGTCAAAAGAAGTTGGCAAGAAGTTTCGACTCGTGGACCCTTATTTATTGCAAATTAAAGAAAAAAAAAATGCCAGTAATCTATGCATATGACGAAATTGATTCCTTTGAACCACCAATAAGTTGCCACCTGCTCTTCTTGTTGACGGTTTCAGATACTCTAATACTCTATTAAGTAATCAACACTATGATGTTCCCATATAACACTAGTTTCATATGTATATATATAATCTACAAATATGTGACATACTAAATCTAAAAAAAAAACCATCATGGGAAGGTCTCCTTGCTGTGATGAGACTGGTCTAAAAAAAGGTCCATGGACTGATGAAGAAGATGACATACTCATAAAATACATAAATAAACATGGCCATAGCAGTTGGAGAGCCCTTCCTCGACTTGCAGGTACAAAACACACAAAATAACTACACCTTCGCACGCTATTTTATCAAATTGGATTTTTCGTTTATCATTCATTAATTTCGGTTTTTTCTAGGTCTAAATCGATGTGGGAAGAGTTGTAGATTGCGATGGACAAACTATTTAAGACCGGATATCAAAAGAGGAAAGTTCTCTACTGAAGAAGAGCAAACAATCCTTCACCTTCACTCGATACTTGGAAATAAGTATGCATCAATTTGTAACTATTTTTTGGTATATGTGAAAAGTGATGATACACACGTACAATATCTAAATTGTCCATATATAACCATATTTTATATTAGTATGTGGACAAATTAGGTGCAGGTATCACCACTTTGGCTGTGAACTGAACGAACTTGAACCATAGCTTGTTCATGTTCATTTGTTTAACTTAGTTCACGAACGGATAAATGAACGAAAATTAATTTTTGAGAGTTGTGTTAATCATACTAACTATTTGTGTATTACACGTATAGATGGTCAGCAATCGCAACTCATTTACCTGGAAGAACAGATAACGAGATCAAGAACTACTGGAACACACATTTGAAAAAGAAGTTGATTCACATGGGTATCGATCCAACAACGCATCGTCCATGCACAGATATCTTTGCCAGCCTTCCTCATCTCCTAGTTTTGGCTACCCTTAGGGAGCTAGTAGACCACCATTCTTCGTTCTCTTTGGACCAACAACTCTCCATGATATCAAACCTAAAAACAGAACAAGCGGTTCGCCCAATTTCTAACCTTGATCAGTACTTCCCTACACGAAAAACTGGTTTTACAAACGTTCTAGATCCGATAATAAACAAATTAAACGTTGGTGGAAGCAGCCTTCTTCAGCCAGCTCCACCACTTCTACTTTTACAATCTGGCCTCATGAATCGGCCACCAAATGTTAATAACGCTGACTACGTCAATCTATATGGATCCTTGTCTACAAGCGGAATATCAAATCTTGATGATCAAATGAACCTACCATTTTCTCACTTGCCCGACTTGCAGCTACACGAAAATTTCTTGTCGAATAATGGATGGCTAACAAACCCAAGTTCTTCATCGGCTGTGTTTTTGGGTTCTGCTCCATCACCGACAAAATATACTAGTGATGACGCGTGTAGCACTACTACTAACTCCGGTGGTGGAGGAGGAGCTCCGCCGAACTTTTGGCCAGAAGTGCTCCTTGAAGACCCTTTATTTCACGATATACTATAAGTATATATTTATTGAGTGAGATGTATATATTATGTACGTGTGAGTGCATATGGTTTGAAGTTTCACCGCTCTTTAATCATTAGATCAATCCTAGCTAGCTTGCACCAATCGTTAAATTCTACGTAATGTTTATGTATAGTATACAAAGTTACTTTTCTTTATATATGTATATATATGTTGATATGCCGATCATAATCAATGAAAAATGGCTAGCCTTTACTTGGATCAAGTTAAAAGTGTGTCAAATAATATTGTTAGTCCCTTCTACTCATGCAATGCGAGAGATACCGTTATGTTGAGTTTGTGAAGTTCATGTATATATACGCATGTAAAAGTAAAACTAAGTATATATCTTATGCGTAAATTACACGACAAACGACAGTCGAAGACTATTTTTGGTATTTTATAATTTTTAATGAAACAAAACAAAAAATACAAACAAGACAATAAACTAAAATGATATATAAAGAATCCACCATCAAGATTCGTAAAGACCAGGCCATCGGAATCAAGAGTAAAAGAAACACTTCAACCCACCACTATGTTTGATAAAGATGTAGTCACCACAAACATAGATAAAGTAATCGAAGATTTAAAGACCTTGCTACTATAATTCATAAAGGACGAACCACCACAATTATAGATAAAGGGGTCATTCCAAACCACCGAAATCAAAGATCTATGAAGGTAAATGAAGATTTTTGGATAAGAAATAGAGGTTGCTTTATTAATTTCATTCAACTCAACAAAAACTGATTTTACAATGAGAAATAAAGCCCCTATATATAGCTACATATAAACTATTTCCCTAGGAATTATCGAAATACAACAATAAAATAATAAAAAGTTGTCATGGGTAAAAGACAACAACTAATTTATTAGCCAATAGGAAATGGACAGGTAAGGCTTCTAGAAAGCTTCCTTCTACACATGGGCTCATAAACCATTATGATTATCGTTGTCACACATTCCTTTCTCCTTCCTGTTAATAGCAGTCGTTCCTTCTTTATTGGCCCACAAACTTGGAACTGAAACAAACTTTATTTGGGAACTGAAAACGAACATCTTGAGGTTCAACTGTAGGCTGGACGCTGGAGCAACCAAATGGAAAACAGCCAGTTGGATGCAGGTGGGTCTTTACAGTAAAATACAGAACAGATGGAGAAATTGAACGATACAAAGCTCGGTTGGTTGCTAAGGGATACACTCAGACTTATGTGATTGATTACTCAGAAACTTTTTCCTAGTAGAAAAGATGGATACTATAAGGGTCCTTTTTTCGGTAGCAGCTAATCAAGGATGGCCTCTTCAGTCTTCACCAATTTGATGTAAAAAATGCCTTCTTGCATGTAGAACTAAAGGAAGAAGTATTCATGGAAGCTCCACCTAGTTTCTCTCACAGTTTTGAGCCTGGAGAACTATGTCGATTGAAGAAAGCTTTGTATGGACTCAAACAGTCTCCCAGAGCATGGTTTAGTAAGTTTACTCTAGAAATGAAGAGGTATGGGTTCAAGCAAAGTAATTCAGATCATACTATGCTTCTTAAAACCAAAGGAAGTCGCATGACATGTTAGATAATCTATGTCGATGATATGATCATCATTGAGAATGATGAAGATGAAATTAAGAAGCTCAAAGAAGGGTTATTCACGGAATTTGAAATGAAAGATCTAAGAAATCTAAAGTAGTTCCTGGAATTGAAGTTTTGAGGTCACCACAAGGGATCTTCATTTGTCATAAAAAATACGTATTGGATCTCTTATCAAAAATAGGGATGATCAACTATAAGCCAGATGAAACGCCTATGATGGCCAACCAAAAACCGATTATGGAGGCTGAAGCCAAAATAGCTGATAAAGAAAGGTATCAACGGCTGGTAAGGAAACTGATTTATCTGTCACATACTCGTCCCGACATTGCATATGCTGTTGGGGTGGTAAGTCAATTCATGCATCAATCACAAGTTACACACATGGATGCAATTTTAAGAATTGTCAGGTATCTCAAAGGGACCGTTGGCCATGGAGTTCTGTTTAGACCAAATAGACACTTGAAGCTTCAGGTATATACATACGCTGACTGGGCTGGAGATAAACTGAATAGACGATCAACATCAGGTTACTTCTCTTTGGTAGGAGGTAATCTTGTCACATGGAGGAGCAAGAAGCAAAAGGTATAGCAAAAGGTAATCTTCTCTTCTCATTATCAAGTGCTGAAGCTGAATTTAAAGGTATAGCAAAAGGATTAGCAGAAGCACTTTGGATAAGCAAACTCATGTCTGAAATAGGGTTTCCTCCACAAGAAAGCACTCAGATTATGTGTGATAATGAAACTGCTATTCAAATCTCATAAAACCCTGTACAACATGGCAGGACCAAACATATAGAAGTCAACTGACACTTCATCAAAGAAAAATTAGAAGTAGGAATTGTTAAGCTACCTTTTGTCAAGTCCTTAGATCAACTTGCAGACATCTTGACAAAAGCAATTGGAACTGATATGTTTCACAGATGCCACCATTCAACTTGAGGGGGAGTGTTGGAAAAGAAAATAAGAAATGATTTGGAGGGTCAGCATTCACATCATTTCCTGGCTTAGAAGATATCACAAAATAATTACCAGCCAAGCATTCATAGTATTTCCGTAATTAGATTATCTTGTTTATGTATAAGAAGGGGACGTATCCCATATTGTAATCAAGACACAAAATTTCAATATACAAGATATATCATAAACTCTTTTATTCAACATGTACAAATGTGGTTGGCAGCTAGGGTCGGCCCTAGGGGTGGACGAGATGGGCGATAGACCTGAGCATCAAAAAAAAAATAGGGGCAGAAAACTCTCTCTTCTAACTCTGAGATGCTTTTGTTAATGGAAGAAATTTCTAGATATTAAGTAGCGAGAAAGAAGATATCATTTTCATTCTTTAATAGTACTAAGACCCTGAAATATAGATAAATATACCTTTTAAACCTTTTACTTTATATTATACTACTTTAGCCTCAACTTTAAGTGCCCATAAGCCCATATCTTCATTCGTTTTATGATTTGTTTTTGTTAACATAAATACTTTTTTTTATTTCAAAATTGTTATAAATCTTGATCTTGGATCAATAGATAGATAAATTAGGAGAAGAAATATTGGAGGAGGGAACAAAGAATGTATTAGAACAATAGAATGAATCGTTACAATGGTTAGGCTTAAGCCCCTTATATAGACTTGTACAAGGGTATAATAGTAAATACACATGATATATATATATATGTGTATATATAACACTCCCCCTCGAATATATATTGCTATGACGTTATACACTAGTTATGTTGCTTCATTAAAACCTTACTAAGAAAATCCAGTGGGATAAAACTTAGTTAAGGGAAAAAGAGTACAACGTCTATAATGCTCCCCCTTAACTCAGCAAAGGTCATTGAACTTTCGAAGCCCGATCTTGTGTGAGAACTGCTTGAAACTGCTTATAGCTACTGACTTTGTTAATAGCCAGTCAGGTTCTCACTTGACTTGATATGTTGTATATTTGTCCCTCATTTGATGTAGCTTGCTAGAGTTTGTTCTTTCTCCTTTGATGTTGCTTTTTCTAATATGATTTGTGCAACCAGCAACGTTGTCTTCATAAATGGTATTTGGGGTCTTCTTGATTGATTCAATTTCGTATGTATCGAATATGTGATTTATCATCAAACAATTTTCGAATATGTGTTATATTAGATTACTTGGGACTTGTTATTTTGATAGAGTAGACCTAGGTCTTGTGTCCCATAATAATATAAAAGCTTTATGTTGATCACATGCACTTCTTTCATGTTTCAACTCACGCCCAAAACAGACATACTACTGTCAGTTAAGAAGACAGGTTCGAACTAGATCAAAGTATGAGTCTGTGCACTTCCAAGGCATGTTATATAATTGTCATTTTCTACATTCCCGTATAAATATGTAACAATGACATCAAGTAGTTTCATATGTAGTCTTTCAGAGATTGTAAAGCCGATTAAAATCTATTTATATTTGCATATATTACGGGAGAATATGTTTCCTCATTACCCGGGATTTGAAAAAAACTTTGTGCAACTAATCGTGCCTTATATAATCTCATTCTTTTTAATTCAATCACCCATAACCTACAGGTTCGACATCTATGGGTGTGTGGCCTATAGGTCCGAAAGATACTGATATGCAAAATCGAGCTTTAAATTTGTAAAACTAGAACTACCTAAAAACTCACTACTACGCACTCACGGCCAGTGGACCAGATCGTTTGTAATATAGTTAAGAGATAAGTCCGCGTTCGTTCTCATGGATTGGAAATGACTAGTTGCTTTATGAAATGATTTGGAAAACGGGTGTTGCTTTGAAAATCCTCTTTGACAATTAAAGTAAAATTGATTTGCAAACTATTTGCATAAATTTGAAAATAACTTCAGACAATATAATTAAAAGTCATCTACCTTGACTTCACTCGACTTCAAATGTGATTGCATTTGATTAAGACCAAATTCTTTAGAAATCAAAGATAACCGTGACAATATTAAGATACTCACGTGGTACCACCAACCGTGAAAAATTTCCGAATCACCTAATTGCTAGTTGAATTACCCAAGCCGGTACCACCAAAGCAAAGACAACTGTTTCTAACAATTAGTTTATCTGACTATCGAATTATCAACTGAACCTATGTGACAACAACGTGGTACCACCAACCGCTATAAATCATGTTGACAAAATTAATCTTTTCTTAAAATGACATTCACTATCATACCATGAACTAGTGATAATTACTCATAGACAAGTAACCGTTTTAAAATCACATATACATTCAACTGGTACCACCAACAAAGAAATATATGCAACCAATATCATATAAATTATTAAAAAGTATTTAATTATCAAGATCACAGAACAACGATAATTGAATAAACCCTTTCGAATTAAAAATATTAAAATCACATTGATACTCTCATTACATCAAGGTGCATGATTAAACGTTTGGCCACTCATGATCAATCCACAATAATAATTAAAATAGAAGAGAAACATGATGTACCAATCGTTTGAGGAATTGAAATTGCAAGACAGTTTAATTAGATACGATCTAGATGGGTGCTCGTGAATCTTCAACGAATCCGCCTAAGAAATTATCTTGATTGGAGATTGAAGAACCCTTGTGAAACAGCTCCTAGAAAGATTTTTGATAATTTGGGAATTAGGGTTATGTTTTCTATTTATACTCTTAAAAATCTGATGCAGAAAACGTTCCAGGACTTCAGATCCCGTGTTCCCACTGTGGCGCAGTGGGATGTGCTTCCCCTCACTGCAGCGTAGTGGCCTGGGTTTGACTTTGACTTTCAAGTGACTGCGGCGCAGTGGCAATGGATACCTCCACTGTGGCGCAGTCCTTTTCCTCGGCTTGAATTCTTGATTCCTTGACTGCGGCGTGCAACCCCCACTGCGGCGCAGTGGGGCGTGTTCCAAACATATCTGTGGATATGGACTGCGGCGCAGTAGGGATAGCACCCTCCACTGCGGCGCAGTCACATACTTGTGAACACAATTCTTCCTTTACGATCTTGAACTCGCCGTTTCTTCCACTTAAAACAACTCTCGATTATGATTAATCACTTCTTGACCAAATATCTTCCGGAAATGTACCAAATGCACGAGTAACCTGTTTAGAGCCTGTAAACACTAACAAACACCATAAACGCGCCAAATGCACATAAAATAGACTTAAAACACATAAATAAATGGCCAATAATGATGTGGGTAATGGGTATATACTAACTGAAGACACCTCTATGTCAATGGTGTAAGGTACCCTATTGTTGCGTGGATCGTAATAAGACGTGACAAATGATTCAAACGATTAACCTAATTCCGTAGATTAGGTCTTGTATTTATACTAGTTATGTATTGGATCGTGTGGGCTTAGGCTTTCATCGAAGATTAGGCCCGAAACAATAAACCAATCGACTTGCCTCGTGTTGACGTCAACACGAGGTTGTTCCTTCATACTGATGACGTCAGCACGAGGGACGACCCTTTGGCTCTTTGTTTAGCTTCGTTTGGCTCGTACATAACATCCAATCATCGTTCAAGTGTTCTACGACACTTATAAACCTTGATTCTATGTTCTTGTACCTGCAAAACAGTATATAACACACGAACACAATACAAAACATAAACAAATCTATGTTGCAACATTAAATATCAACACAAGTTCTTATTCAAATGATTACAAACATAGTTCCTAAAACATAAACGATAATCAAATCTATGTTGCGATTGTCACAACGAATTTGCATCTACAGACTCCCCCTTGACGATTGCAACTAGATCTCTTTAAAGTCTTTGAACTTGAACTACAAAGCTATCCATTGAACAAAAGTCTTGTGCTATTCGCATGAATTCTCTCTTGCAAACAATGTGCGAGAATGTTACGATAGCGCCTTTCTTCAACTCTCCAAAATTCCACTGCTGAACAAGGTGTATCCAAAAGTCTTCTCTGATCACCTCTTGACAAATTGATAACCTGCATTGGATCATACATGCATAGCAACATTTGTTCCTGTGAATCATCAACAAACATCTGTGCTTCGCCTGACTTGATATCTATTTGCCAAAACGTCATCTCTGTCAGCATATCTTGATCCCATCTGATAGCGGGAACCTTCTTAACACATTTAATCCTTCGTTGTTCAAAACGAAATGTGCCATCTTGATTCTTAATCTTCTTCAAAGGTTTTGGCTTAATCAACCTCTCTTCTGGCTTCAGACCTCTATCACTGAAATTTCTAATTCTTTCATCTCTGAATCTATTCCAGTAGAAATCTGCAAGTCCATTGCTCTGAAGATTAACGAACCATCGTCTTCCCAAATCTATCATGTCAGAATCACTGAGAGAGTGGAAGTGTCTTTGACTCATCGACATGTACTGGCATCCCTCCTTTCTCTTGATAATAAACAATTTGATTCTATGATCATAGAACCAACTTTGTATCACTGAGAAGTACTTGGGTGCATCCTTGTCTGAGATAAACTCCCAAAACATTGATGGTTTCAAATTTCCACCCACATGAAAACCAGCACGAGTTACAACCATTGGAATCCTTCTATCAATAATGAACTCAGGATCTTGCTGCACCGGAGGCATATTGAATCTTCTAAGATCAATCTCTCGTGTAGCATCAATATTCCAGTATAAATCAAAAACATTGTCATGTCCTTCATCAATAATGTTTGCAGATACAGCAAATCTCAAACTTGCTGCATTCCTAGGTTCATCTGGACTGTCTCTGATTGGATTAAGATTGAGATGTTCTACTTCAGCTATTGGTTCAACTTGAATGACTTCATCTTCATTAAAGACACGATCAAAGTCATAAGGTATATCAAGCAACCTTTTTCTATCAGCTTCTGAAGTAATGAACTCTCCTTCTTCCATATCTTCACCATTGATACTTTCTAAGTCATCTTCAGCATCAAGATCGTCCAATGCACCTATCCTTTGAAGCTTATCTGCAATTCAAACAATTCACATATACAAAGATAAAGAACATAAATCATAAGTCAAGACATAATAAAATAGTATAAATACATAAAAGAAATTAAAATAAATAATACTATATCATAAATATAATGCAACAATTACATTAATATTTATCTTATAATCTTTATCTATTTTAACTTGCAACAATAATATGATATCATAAATATAATGTAACAAATACATTCATATTTATCTTATAATAATCACAAAAACAAAAATCATTAGCACTAAGGTTCATAATCCGAATCTGAATCCGAATCTGACTCTGACTCTGAAGATGTATGAGTTAACCCTGACTGTTCTTTCATTTGATCCCTAACTGATCCTGGATCATAATAATCATCATAATCCATAATCTCTGCTCTAGCTCTTATATGAGCTTGTGGATCATAACCCAATCTTTTTTCTAGTCTATGCACCATTAAAGGGTGCAAATCTGACTTTATAAAAGCATTGGTAGTAGAATCAGTCTTAGTTGACTCACTATCCTGAGTAGATTTTCCTTTGATAAGATTTTCTTTTTCTATATGATTATGAGGATCATTCACTAGCTTTTCTCGAATCTCCCTTTTCTATTCTATCATAATTAGAATCGGAGTTACCTGAATTGGAATCTTCCTCATCATCATCATTCGGATCATCAGGATCTGCATCTGGAGCAGCCATCACAGCTTTGCCTTTATCTTGAGTCCCAGAAGTACTAGCACCAGCTGTACCAGCAATCTCTGACTCTCTTTGTCTTGGCGACTCCCCCTGAATATTTGCAGTCTCTGTATCCATAGCATCATCAATAGCATCTTGATCTTGACCTCTATTCTTTGGCTCACCATCTGTTGGTTGTCCTTGGTTTGGACCTTGAGCTGGATCTTGATCTTCATGATCATCATCTCTTGTCTTCTTAGCAAGCTCATCATCCTTACAACCATCTTTATCTCCCCCTTTAGCCAAGAATTGGTCAAGTCTAGAACCAAGAGAATGAACAAGTGTTGTCATTAAGTCCATCTCTTCTTGATGCTTGGCAGCTTGGAGCTTTAGCTGATTCTCCAAAGTTGTAACCCTCATCTCTAACATCTTCTTCTCAGAAAACAAACGACTCAGCTGCACTTGAACAGGAGCAACTAGACGTGACGTAGAAGCAACATCAGATGTAGAAGTATGGGGTGGCATCGTAGCTTCAAATGAAGGCATACGAGCACTAAAAGTTCCTGTCGGAGGCATCTGAGGGTGTTGCAAAGGAGCCAACAAACGTCCCATTATAGTGGAAACAGGAACTGTAGCCTGAATAGGAGTAGACGAAGGCCTAGCAACAACTGTCAGCTCTGGCTCTTGACGAACTGTAGACTCCGGAACAGTAGGAATCGTAACAGTTGTAGCCTCAGTAACAACTTGTGCGCGAGAACCAATTCCTCTAATAATAAACTTTGGTCTCGACCTTCTCTCCCCAACAACAATACCAGCAGAAGTAGTAGACACAGAAACAGGAACATCAGAAACTGAAGCTCTTAAAGCAGCAACTGATGGAGTAGCTTGAGATCTCTCCATAGCGGCTTGATACATAGCAAAATCTTTATCAACTTCAGCTTGAGATCGCTGAGAAGTTGGAAGTCTTTCTACAGCGTCAACTCCTTTTCCTTGTCTTCTTCTTCGCTTCGGCAAACGTTCTTCCTCTTCTTCATCATCTTCTGAGTCATCACCAGCATTAACAGTAACTGGTAGCTCAGTAGGACCAACATCAACACCAACTGGAGCAGAGGTAGAAATAGAAACTCCAGAAGTTGATAGAACAAGATTTGTAGGATCATCAATATCCTCCATAAGAGCATCCATATCTGGATCATCTTCCAGATTTCCAGCATATAAAGGAACATCATTGAGTCCCTCAAACTGATCAACTCGCTCTTCCTGAGGATTATCTTGAGCCTGATCATCACCACCAGCAGCAGCAACAACGGGTTCTTCATCTTCCCAACCTTGTCTAGGTGCAACATCGTTTGGATTGATCAAATGTCCGAACAATGGTGAATTATCAACATGTATCGGATGATTTCTACCCGACAAGTGCTTCATACTTTCAACAAATGCCTTATAAGTAAGACGACCTAAATTGAACATAGGACCGTCAAATGGCAATTCCGCTGCAAAGTGACGAATGATTATCATCACAAATCTTGGAAACATAAAAAATTTCTTGTCTGTTGTACCAAATGACTTCAACTGCTTCTCTAAATTATCAAAAATGTACTGAGAAAAGCTGTATGGCTTGTTCAGCACCAAAGCAACCATCTGAGAAGCGTTCTGGATATTCATCTGGTCATAGCCTGTACTCCGATGACTAATGGACCTCAACAAATAGTAAGCTAGCAACTTTCATTTGCCACGAAGATGATTCCTGAAGTATGGGTGAGAAATAGCACCAGTATACCCCATACGACGTAGAGCACCGTCACAAAATTCCTCTGAAAAGTCAGTCGGACCTTGCTCTATCTCGACATCACCTAAGTGTAATATCGTCCGTAAGTCTCCAGCTGAGAACGAGAATGAACGTCCTCCAACAGTAGTGCGAATGTACATATGATCACCCATTTGCACTGAACAGGCTGAGTTCCAAAACTCCCTAATGAGACTTATCACCAACGGAGGGTTCTCTGTCACTACAAAATGTACACGAGAACGTGCAAGAAACTGTAGGAAACCATGAAATTCTGGTGTGCACCCCGTCTGAGTAATACTGAGATCGAGTGCAGCATTGTGCTCCTTGATGAACACACGAGCATTATTACCTTGTCCTGCCAGACCTGCACAAAAACAGACAAAAACGACAAGAAAACAAAAAAGTTAGAAATTAAAACCAAAAGTTAGGGTTTTTTGGGCTTCTGCTTCGTGATGACGTCATCACGAGGTCAAAACCTCTTCGTGTGATGTCAGCACGAGCTTCAAACAAAACCCAGAAACACGAGGCAAAAACATCTCCATTTGATGAGTTAATCAAATAAAATCATCAACGTGGACTTGTTTATGGATCGTGTATGCCCAGAAAATAAAAAATCGAAACAAATTCGATGAACACGAAGTGGTTCGTGTTCTTGATGTACTTCGTGTGAATAGTGACCGAATCATAATATCTTCAATTAATCTTGAATTTAAGTATGTTAATACGAAATTATTTTATATATAAGGTGTACAAACATCAATTAATCCAATTTTAAGTCCAAATCATCAAAAATTGAAGATTAAATTCTTGGTTCGTCCTAGTTACTGTTCACGCGAAGAGGATTCAAACATTGGACATTATAACGACTTGTAATCGTTAATTTTCATAGTCAAAACATCAATATCTATCCTAGATAGGAAATATACCAACAATCCTGGATGAAAAAATACAAAAAGTAGATGAAATCGATTGAAAATGGAACGGATGAATAGTGCGCATGAGGAAGACGAAGTTTGTGTGGTTATTTAGGGTTCATTTTCGATTAAAGGTAATTAATGAAAGGTTAAAACCCATATTTATATCCGGAGCTTCGTGGTCCGGGCCGAACACTGAGTTCGTGGGCTTCGTGATGACGTCAGCGCGAGGCATGCTGACGTCAGCACGAACGAAGTCGAATTTTCAGTTTTTTTAAAACACATGAACTGCTTTCCTTAGACAAATTTTGTAAATTCTCCAGAAAACTTATTAAGGAAAACTACAAAAATTCCAGAAACATAAACCTGTAGATACTCGTTACTAAAAACCTGTAGATACTCGAATATGCAATCATAAATCATACGTACTAACTTGTCATCACAATAATGTATCAAATAAATCTTACATTATTATCATGACATAAAATCGATCATTTCTTCATTGATGTTTAACTTTAAACAAATGCAAACTTACATCAAAACATATTTAATGTATAATGCATTACAATACATCAAGATATCATATTAACAACCTATCACATTACATCTTAGGTTGTGATCTTGATAATACAATTATAACCTATCACACTCAGTCTTAGGTTTATAAATACAAGGCAATCCATCCTTGTAGCACAGTTCGTGCATAGATTGTTGTCCGTCTCCATACATATAAAATGAACTCTGCAACCTGCACACTCAACAAACTTCATCAATGCATCAAGATCAACAAAAATTATAAATATGCAAAACAACTAAAATCTTAACCTAAAAATCATTACAAGATCTAAGGCAAGTCCAATCTTTGTCAAGTATACTTATCAACCAAAAAACAATTGAAATTTCAAAAATTTACTTGTAACACATTCAAAAATATTTTGACTTTTCAATTTTCAAAATCATTTCATTTTCTAAATTAAACAACTTATGTATTAATTAGAAAATTCATCTTTTAAACATACTTACCCTTAGCAACAAAATTCATATAATTTACTTAAGAATCATTAGATGCTTATCAAATCTCTCGTGCAATAAGAAGTAGTTTGACACATAAACTGACATTTATTAGTACAAAAAGAAAAAATAAAAATAAAAACCAAAATAACTAAAAAGCTAAACTACTTTATTTATTTACAAGAAATCTTAAGTTTCTGCAGATTAGATCAGATTAGCATTTACATAAGTCTGCAAGTGAGAAATAATTCTCTTATTATTAGTTATGAACAGTGACCCAACCACGATTACCGGTATATTTGTCCTCTTAAACACTCGGTACTTCCAGTTTCCTTTGAATTATGACACTTTCGACATACCCTAGCCAAGGACAGTCACCATGTAACCCGAGTAGCCTAATATGCCACTGAATAGTTTGCGAACTTAGGTGTTTCCCACAAGAACATTGTATAAATTAAGTTTAGATTTAAGGAAACCTTGCTACTTTGTGTCTACCAATATATCCCAAATTGTAATCACTGAATTAAGCATTTATATTACGATTAAGCAGACTTAAAAGTTAAGTATCCTCACTTCTAATCATCTCACAACATTAATTTAAATCTCTTCATATTTTTGTCATTTTCAAATTTTCGATATTTTTATGGTTTTTATGACACTAAGAACTCTTTTTGTATTTTTATGACTCTAGCTATTTACAGACACAAATTTACAAAATTAGTTCTTCGAGAGATTTAATACGAATCAGCATTCTTCATCCCATTGAGAAGAATTAACTTTTCAAATCGAGTCTTATCAAATGCTTTGGTGTACAGATCAGCTAAATTATCATCAGTTATAACCTTTTCCAAATGAATTAACTTCTTTTGGGCACACTCACGCAAGAAATGATGTCTAATATCAATATGCTTGGTGACCTTATTTATGACAGGGTTATTTGTAATGTCTATAACTAACTTATTGTCTATTCTAATAGGAGTATCAAGAAAATCCATACCGTAGTTACGAAGTTGTTGCTGAATCCACAATACCTGGGAACAACAGCTACCAGCAGCCATATACTCTGCCTCACATGAAGACTGAGCAACACATGTCTGCTTCTTGCACTGCCACGATACTAATCTTCCTCCTAACAACTGACAACCTCCAGTCATAGACTTTCTGTCATTGTTACAACCGCCAAAGTCCGAATCAGTATATGCAACAAAATCAAACGTTCCTCCCATTGGATACCATAGACCAAGCCCTTGGTTTCTCTTAAGATAACGAAGAATACGTTTTGCTGCAGTCAAATGTGACTCTTTCGGACTAGCTTGAAATCTAGCGCAAAGACAAACAACGAACATAATATCTGGACGCGAAGCTGTCAGATACATCAATGAGCCAATAATAGAACGATAATAAGTTGCATCCATAAGTTCATCTTTCGGATCAAGAACCCCTAAACCATGATTTTGCTGAATAGGAGTACCATATGTCTTGGACTCCAACATTTGAAACCTCTCCAAGATGTCATCGACATACTTAGACTGGCGAATAAAGAATCCATCTTTCCTTTGATCGACTTGCAGTCCGAGGAAAAATTGAAGTTCCCCAATAGCACTCATTTCAAATTCATTTTTCATGCTCATTTCAAACTCTTTGCACATCTTTATATTAGATGAACCAAAAATGATATCATCCACGTAAACTTGTACAATTAGATAATCTGGCTTCTTTCACTTGATAAACAATGTGCTGTCTATCGATCCTCTTCTAAAACCATTTGTCAACAAATGTATCGACAACTTTTCATACCACACTCTGGGTGCTTGATGCAATCCATAAAGAGCCTTATCCAAACGATATGCTCTTCTTAGATAGTTTGGATCTTCAAACCCTGGTGGTTGGTGAACATACACTTCTTCTTTAACTTCACCGTATAAGAAGGCACTCTTAACATCTAACTGATACACCTTTATACCTTTGAAACTTGCATAGGCTAAAAATAACCTTATAGCTTCAATCCTAGCAACTGGTGCAAAAGTTTCGTTATAGTCGTATCCTTCTCGTTGTGCAAACCCCTGAACAACCAAACGTGCTTTATTTCTAGTAACGATCCCTTTGTCATCTCGTTTGCAAATATATACCCAACGCGTTCCAATCGGTTCTTTACCTCTAGGCACATCTACTAACTCCCAAACTCCAAGTTTTTCAAATTGAGCTAATTCTTCTTGCATAGCTTCAACCCAACATGGATCTTGAAGTGCTGCCTTAACATTCTTAGGTTCTACTTGTGAAATGAAACCAGAATATAAACACTCAGTTATCAATCCAGTGTCTTTCACTTCACAAAACAAACTAGTCAGATCCTTATTCAATCGATTTCTAGTTTGAACAGGTTCTGTAGCATTACCAAGAATATTTTCAACTGGATGACCCTTATTAACTCGATATTGAGGAACCGAATCAACATTTAGACTTTTTCCTAAATTTGTTCTAATATAAAACTCAGGAGAGCTAAAAACATCTTCCGATTCTTCAGAAATAAGATCATCATCAGGCAATGAAACCTTTGACAGAGTAAGTGGTGTAGTGTTCTCGGGTTCACTATTATCTGAATCTAGTGTATTATTCTTGTCCTTACCACTTTTATCAACATCAGTAGTAGACTGAACTTTGGTTAGAGTAGTATCGACATTTCGAGTAGGTGGAGATGTAGAATTATTATCCATGTGATCTCTTAAAATAATCACATCATCAACTGTCTCATGATCTGAATAAGAATCAGGACCGTGTAGTGAACTAAACACACTATCGTAATCGAAGTTTTTGCCACTTCCAGAATGAATAGCGGGCTTATGACTGACAATCTTGACATTTGTACCCAAGTCAACTTTGCCGGTCTGTTTGTTGTAAACCCGTCGAATTAATGTTCTCGGCTTATAACCCATGAAAAATCCCTCTTCAACCTTTGGATCAAACTTTGACTGAGGTAGATACTTCAAGAAAGTACACGGTACACCAAATGGTTCAACATTCTGTAAATTAGGTTTATTCTTATGTAGAAGCTCATAACATGTCTTATTATGACGCTTAACTACAGTAACCCTATTTAAAATATGACAAGCTGTATTCATTGCCTCCCCCCAAAACATAGTAGGAAGCCCTAAATCTGCAAGCATAGTTTTGGTTGTCTCGATTAGAGTCCTATTCTTTCTTTCAGCAACTCCATTCTGTTGTGGTTCATACGGAGAACTGTATTGATGTTGGATTCCCTTTGACAAAGAAAAGACATCCATCACATTATTCTTGAATTCAGTTCCGTTGTCACTCCTGATTCTCTTAACACGAACTCCATAAATGTTTTCAGTTTCGACAAAGAAATTTATCAAAATCTGCAGAGTTTCATCTTTAGATTTAAGAAAGAATACCCATGAGAATCTCGAGTAATCATCAGTAACCACCAAACAGTAGTACATTCCACCAATACTTCTTACATTCACTGGACCAAATAAATCCATGTGAAGTAACTCGAAAGGATTGGCAATAGAGTTTTCTTGTTTCGGTTTATGTGCAGACTTTTTCTGTTTACCTTTTAGACAATGTACACATTTATCTTCCGTTCCAAACCGTTTCATGGGAACGCCTTCAACCAAACCATGTTTGACAATGTCATTCATCTTTCGGAAATTAATATGTCCCATTCTTCTATGCCATAACAAAGATTCAGATTCGTTTGCTTTTGTTAATAAGCAAACAAACTCCTTAGGATCATCAACACCTAACACAAGGCCATAGATGTCTCTCTTCCTAGGAGCTTTTAGCAGGATCCAGTCTTCAGGAATAACATATCTTGGTTTCAATATAAGTGCTTCTTTCTCAGTAAAATGGACATTGTTTCCCTTGACACAAATATGAGAAACACTTAATAAATTATGTGCTAACTGTTCCACATAATTGACTTTCTCCAGCGTAATCTTTCCATTGACAACATCACCTTGGCCCGAGATGTTTCCGCCCTTGGGACCTGCGACACTAACAAACGAACCATTTACATCTTCATAATTGGACAAAACATTCTTGTCCCTTGTCATGTGCCGAGAGCATCCACTGTCAACATACCAAAGACTGATAGGCTTCCTTGGTTCTCCCTGCACATCAGACAATATGATGGTTAGTTTCTGAAGGGAACCCAAACCTTTTGAGGTTTAGGTTTTCCGAATTCATCTCTAATGATCAATTCGGTTCAATGTGTAGTATACTACTTCATCTGGATTAAAATCTAATTTCGTTTGTTGGTGATCTCTTTGTAGAAGTAAATCAGAATCTTTAGTCTCGTTACTTTCCTTCTTAAGAATAACATTTTCAGTAGATAAACTAGTTAAATTTTCATTTAATTTTAATACCTCAAGTTTCAAATCTGACACCATTTTACAAACGTCAACTATAGAAAACAAAGAACAAGATACCTTATGATCTACAGCCTTGCAATCTGCCATGTATGCAACAAAGTCTTCAGTTGTCATACCTTCAAGTATCACGAAGTTCTTCATTTGTTCTTCAATGCTCTTCATAGAAATGTCATCAGCAGGACTCAATGACTCTTCCTTTTCTTCAGATGCTTTCACTGCTGTCATAGGTTCACTCTCAGATCTTACAGTCTCAGCAACATTACGTACATTTTGCTTAACTATCTCAGATGCACTTTCTTCACTTGAGTATACAGCATAATCAATTGTTGCGGCTACCTCATCATATAACTCTACCATGTAGGCATGATTCGAGGTATCATCATATTGTGTATCCCATTGATAAGTACCATCCGGATTCTGAACAACAACGGCCTTTGACTCCGAAAATGGTGACAAAACTGGCTGTTGTGGAGTAGCAGGATATGTAATCATTGCTTGAGTTTTCTGATTACTTGGAGTAATACCGCTTTGATTGTAATTTTGACGACCAGCAACGGTATTATCAATCCTCTTAGGTCATTGACACTTTCTTGCAAAGTGATCAAATCCATCGCAGTTATAACATTTCACCTTGGATTTGTCAAAGCCTTTAGTGCCATTACCTATAGGTCTCCCAGTTCTCTGAGTGAATCCTCTTACCTTAATAGTGAGCATAGCTAGCTGCCATTGTAGATCCATTTCTTCCAAATTATCAGGATCTATCTGATTGTAATCCTCATCAATTACTGTAGGATCAGTAATCTTTCCTCCGATAAACGCTTCATGAGCATTACAAAAGGCTGACTAAACACTCATTCTACCTTCTGCAGAACTCATACTCATTGGCATAGAGTGAAAAGATTGTACATTGCTCTTGACATTCGTATGTGCATTGTCATAAGCAACATATCCAGCAATACCTTCAGCATCTACTATTGGTGTAGCTTCTGCACCACTTAGAAATGCATTGTTCCCCGAGCTAGAACTTGCTAAATGAACATACTTAGCATGATACAATGATGGATCTTGAGTAAAATCCGAGTGAGTATCTTTAATTCTTCTCTTCATGTCTCTGTTCTTCAGCTTGGAAACTACCTTTTCAAAGTCCCATGTACTGTATTCCTGATCATCTTGAAGTTGATGAACATAATCAGTCCATGTCTTAGGCAGTGAGTCCAAAAACTTATCGACTAGCTCAGTTTGAGGATATACAACCTCAAAATATGACAACTTAGTAGTCAAATGACTGAATCGAATAATAATCTCGTCAAGAGATTCTCCTTTCAGTCCATTGAAAGCTTCATACTGGCACTTCAGAAGTTTGATACGATTCTTCTTCAAGGTTACATCGCCCTCACAATATCTTTCAAGAGCGTCCCATAAATCCTTTGAAGTAGTGTATTTTTTGAACAAGTGTACACTATCTTGAGGTAAAGCCATAGTAAGAGTGGACAAGGCCTTTCCCTCAATTGCATACCTTTTTCGTTCTTCAATTGGCATATCAGCATAAGTATACCTACTGATCACTCCATTCTTCTGATACGAAGGCTAATCAAAACCTTGAGTTATAACAAGCCACATGTCCATGTTAGTAAGACGAATGTAGTCTTCAAAACGTCTCTTCTACATCCAATAGTTTTCCATACGGAACAACTTTGGAGGTGTGTTTCCACGACCAACCTCATGATTGTGCATGATCATCTGGCTAATAAGTAGGGCATTTGGTGAATTTGCAGCAGCTGGAATAGTAGTCATTTCGAATCTTTTGAAATCAAATCAAACAAAATAACACTTAGTTCGTGTTGCACGAAGTCAAACAAAGTCACGTGGCACGAAGCTGTATGACTTACACGAAGTACACGTCACACGAAGTAAAGCACGAAGTACACGCGTCACGACCTAAGTCACGAAGGGTAGTTCGTGTTGCGTGGCACGAAGAGCAGTTCGTGCAGACATGGCACGAAGTGAACACGAAGTCACTGGATGACGTAAGCACAAACACGAAGTACACCTCGTGCTGACGTAAGCACGAAGTGACACGAAGAAGATCACGAAAATGGTAAATAACATGATTTTTGAACGAATTTGCAATCAATACCCAATCAAATGATCTTAAACCTTCTAGTAATCAACCTTAGGGATCTGATACCACTTGTAAGGTACCCTATTGTTACTTGGATCGTAATAAGACGTGATTCGTTATGTCAAGAGTGCGGAATCCTTTTGAGATAACTAGATTGCTATTGCCTTCTGTCAATTAATGAGCAATTAACCAACCCAAGGAGATGCACAAGGCTTGTGGTTCGTGTAGGAGATCACACGAAGGAACAATTAACCTTAATTCGTAATTTCATGAATATCTTCTAAGATTTACCAAACGATTCCAACGATTAACCTAATTCTGTAGATTAGGTCTTGTATTTATACTAGTTATGTATTGGATCGTGTGGGCTTAGGCCTTAATCGAAGATTAGGCCCAAAACAATAAACCAATCGACTTGCCTCGTGCTGATGTCAGCACGAGGTTGTTCCTTCATACTGATGATGTCAGCACGAGGGACGACCCTTTGGCTCTTTGTTTAGCTTCGTTTGGCTCGTATATAACATCCAATCATCGTTCAAGTGTTCTACGACACTTATAAACCTTGATCCTATGTTCTTGTACCTGCAAAACAGTATATAACACACAAACACAATACAAAACATAAACAGATATAATATTGAAGTTCAACTGTAATCATTAAATATCAACACAAGTTCTTATTCAAATGATTACAAAGATAGTTCCTAAAACATAAACGATAATTAAATCTATGTTGCGATTGTCACAACGAATCTGCATCTACAAATGGTGAGATAAGTTTGCAATACATTCACTGTATCTGGACGTAACCAGTTGCAGTGAACAGTATACCAGGTTACTGGAGGTTTATTTATCAAGGTGACAAAAGTAAATAAGTAAATACAAATCAATAATGTAAAGTACTTGTGAGTAAATTGGTTAGACAATATGTAATTTTCAAGTGTATTTTATTTATTGACTTTAATTCAAATAAAAGGTTGTTGTGGAACCAAGATATAACATGAACGTAAATATCCTAACAACCTATAAAATACAATTGATTTAAAAGTTGGAAATTCTCTTAACAATCGAAACACTTAAAGTTGTGAAATGTTCCTTTTTGCGATTGAGAGAATATTGCACAAGTCACCAAGAATACTGCAATGTATGAATATGCAAAATTGGTTTCTTAGTTGTGCAAAGACCTCTATTTATAGACAAAGTTGGTATTAGGATTCCAACTTTGTCGTATAGATATGATTGGCAACATTTAAGGTAATAAGTTGAATTCCTTTGAATTGCTTGATAAGGTAAGTCAAGATGTTATTTTATCCAACCTGCTTTATGCACTTTTGCACTTTAATCATAGACAAATGATATTGTCTACATAAAGTTGCATAAAGCAAAAAGGTCTTCCTCGTAATCAGTGTAAAGCGTTGTAAAGGCTTTTAACTAATGCTCTCCAGTTTCTATCTGAGTATAGTAGAATGTCAACTAGGCTTCGTTGCTATTGTCATTCTCTATTTTCCACTTGTTGTCTTCGACTTTAATTGGAATGTCTTCAGGTTTGATCAGATCTCAACTGGATGAAGTCTTCAGTTGCGTTAGCTGTACATTGCAACTAGATTTCAGATATTTCTGGACAATTCTTCTGGTCTCCAGTTACAACTAGAGAGGCTCTAGTTTTCAGTGAAACTGGACCTAACAAATTCCCCTAATTATCCTGAAATATTGCTAAGTATTTTCAAACTTGTTTTTATACATGTATAAGTTTGAAAAACTAGTGCTTGATAAAACCTATTAATTTTCCAAGGCATTTTTATAGATCAAATGCCTTGTGTTTTGTTTTAAATGTTTGTAGATTTTATTAGTTATCTATCTTGTGGCTTACAATCTGGCAACTTGTATATACAACAATTTTCCAAAAGTTACAAGAATTGTAAATAAAATTACACGCAGATAGATAGAAGGGAAAACTTTAAACAGATGGCCCTTCGCCAGTTTTCCTTCTTTTGGCAACTGAGGAAATGGGTTGCTTGTCTTCAGGATCGAAGTTCAATCTTTCTTTAATGCTCTCTTTGAACTTGATCAGGTTTTGAAGCACATGAATCCAACCTCTTTCAACCTTATTCTTTTGTTGTCGTGCTTCCAACAGATTCAGCATCTCCACACACTCTGAATACCCATACTGATGAACATCAGGATTCTCAGTTGAGAGCATGAGTCCATTGAAGTATTGAATTGTAACCACAAAGAGCTTTGCTCCTGGCTTGATCGAAACTTTAACTTCAGTGATCTTGCCTGGATTATATCTCCGTTGTAGCACTGCAGACAAGTATGTTCGAGCTTCAGATTCATTTGCCAGTTTAATCTGGCTAGTACTCAGTTTTTGCACAGCAGCTCGGATATATTCAGATGTAGGCTTATTGGGTTCCAACAAAGTTCTCAGGTTTGCATCCCTTGGAAGATTTTGGCTTTGATTTTCTTTTGGACTTGGGTAGGCTCAACACTTGCTTGAAAACCTTTTTAACCTACTCAATCCTTCTTTAAATCCCACTGATTCTACTTTCTTTGGCCTTTTCCACTGATATGTTTAAGTTTCTGGCATTGTATTCAGCTTCATCATCAAGATAACGCTTGTCAAGTTCAACTTCCAACAATTCTTTCAGTGCATCAACTATCCTTGCATCATTTCTGAACTTTTTGTAATCCCCAATTGACATACCCAAGAGAAGGGAGTCACTGGCATCAAGCAATCTGGGGAGTAATTTTCTTCTCGATTCAGCTTGATTTATTTTCATCTGTTTCTTTCTTTCTTTAATTGCATCCCCAATTCTTACCAGTCTTTTACTATCACTCTCTGTCACTAGAGGAAGCTCATCAACGTTGCCAGTTTCAAATAATGGCATATCAGTGGTCGGCTGGGCAGATTTCTCAATTGCAAGTTCCTTGCCCTTATCAACATTCCCCTATCAACCAGATCCTCAAACTCTTCAATCCTTGGCTCACCAGCTTTAATACTGGCAGCAATCATAACCCCACTTTCCTACTGGCTAGCATCAGTACTAGCACCAGCAACCACAAGTTCTTTTCCTGAACTTGGAGCTTCAACAACAGTGCAAGGTGCACGGACAGATCTTTCCCCCTTGGCAGCATCCAGTCCTTGCCTTATTGCTTCAAAATCGATGTGACTAGAGGCTGCCATGATTGCATGTCCATGCACTACTTGAAGACTGTGCAGATCATACGAACTGTCCCCCACAAATGATTGATTTCCTGAGACTAAGTCAAGACGTTTCCAGTTGTTTGGTCTTCACTAGTCTGATTAGCTTTACGAATTACAAGATCATCTGGAGAGAGCCCAGTTGCTACGAATTCCTTCACCACCTCCTTCTCTTTGTCCTTTCCAACTTCAGTTGTCAGGTTTTCAATAGAAGTGATGTGCTCAGATACCTTGGTTGCTAATGTATCAAGACTGCCCCTCAACTGATTGATCTCAGATTTAATTGGGGTCAGATCAACCTGGGGAGAAGCAATCTTGCTGATCTTAAACATCACATTTTCAATCAATTATTGTTCTCTGGCAGCCAAGGTATCCTCAATCTTCTGACCAACTGAAATGGCCAACTGTTGCCCAAGCTCAGTCACACTGAGACCAGGTTTTTCAACAAGACTTTTAACCTGTCTTTCCAGTTCCTTCAGGTCAACCTCTGATGATTTAACAGTGTTGGTCAGCAGGTTGGTGATGGAAGTTGTGACTTTAGTTTAAGTTAAGTCAAAAGCTTCCTTCAAAGTTGTTGCTAATGAATTGTAGTTGGTGACCAAGTCATTGAGCTTTTTAAAGAACAAGTCTTCATTGTCAGTAAACTTGTTAATCTCAAGATCAACCACTTTAATATTGGTTAGATGATCCTTGTGGTATCTGGAGATAGAGTTTGCATTTTTGTCCAGTGTCTTTTGGATATCCTTACCCTTGTGAGAAGGTTTAAGATATCGGCCTGGAAAGACACAAACTGGTTGCCCAGTGATGAAGAGGAAGGTGTCACTGGACCAGAACGATAGGTTACTGATGCAACTGGTGGAGGCAAAGTAAGTGATGCTTCCCAGTTGTCAATTCAGCAGCTATAGGAAGAGAAACATAAGTGGTTGTAGAAGAAAGCTCAAGAAAAACAAATTGTCGATCATGCTGAGAAAGCTCAAGTGTGACCAACGGTGGCGGTAGGATGTGCCTATTTCTAGGCACAAAAAGAGAGTTTAAGAGGGATCTGGAGGGATGTGGTGGTATTTCAGTAAACGTTTGTAGACTGGGTGAAACTGAAACAGATGGTTCTAGGGGTTGATCAGAAAATGAAGGGAGTTGATCATGTGCAGATGCATCAACTATCTCCTGATCAGATTGTGTTCCTTCTGGATCCGAAAACTACAGTTGGAACTCATCCTCATTTATGCCTAGATCCATAAATGTTAGGGATGGCTGAACATCAAGCTCAGACTCCTGATGACCAGTTCCAGTTACCTGGATGGTTTCATCAGTTGAGGGATCCATTGCCAAAGCATCTTCTTCCTGGAAGAGGTCACTGGTGCCTCAACTATAACTGCTCAATCCTCAGTCATAATATCATGGGCCATAGAGTCTGGAACATTGATCTCTGGCTGTGACTGGCCAGAAACTTCGTCAGTTCGTGCAATCAGAGTGTAAAAAATTTGGCTCTACCAGTTTTGTGCTGACACGGACTCTAAGTTGGGTTAGCTTGACCCAATATCACCTTCACCACCCTCACCTAGAGATGTTTGGAGGGTGGTTGCTTGCAGTTTATCCCTTTGACTTTCTCCAGTTGCTTGTTGGGAAGCAACTGAAGGGCTGGCATGGGTACTATCGTCAGTGGCAAGTTCTGACTGCTTCCTAAGTGGCTTTTTTTGTTGTACGTTTTGCCTTTGGAAACACCTGAACAGCTGTTGGGAGATCTCTTAGGATAAACGAGCGGAGGAACTGACAAGCTGGAGCTAGTGGGGGCAGACTATTGCCAAAGTTCGACAACTTGCAAAGTACCAGCAAACGAACTGGTAGGTCCCTCACTATTTTGAGGCCTGCCCAGTTGTCTTTCTAACTCACCTTGTACTGGTGCATCAGGTTTTGCGAATGCCAGCAACATTCGTTGTGGAATCTGGACTTCATTTATATCAGACATCAAAGTGTACAGATTCCTATGAAGTTCAGGGACAGAGTAAAGAGACTGAGTATTTTGTAGATGCAGATTTGTATGACAATAGCAACATATATTTGATTATCGTTTATGTTTTAAGAACTATGTTTCTAATCATTTAAATAAGAACTTTTGTTGGTATTTAATGATTACGTTTGAACTTCAATATTATATCTGTTTATGTTTTGTTTTGTGTTTGTGTGTTATATATTGTTTTGCAGGTACAAGAACATAGAACCAAGGTTTATAAGTGTCGTAGAACACTTAAACGATGGTTGGATGTTATGTACAGGTCAAACAAAGTAAAATAAAAACCAAAGGGACGACCCTCGTGCTGACGTCATCAGCATGAAGGATTGCCCTCGTGCTAACATCACCACGAGGCCGATTGGTCTTTTGTTAATTAGGCTTATGGACTTCAATTAAGGCCTAAGCCCACACGAACCAAAACCCTATTAGTATAAATACAACACTAATTCACGAAAATTAGTAATGAACTTTTGACGAATTTACAAATTAAGTTGATTTGTTGTTCGTGTGTTCTCCTACAGGAATTACTACTACAAGTGGTATCAGAGCCCTAAGGTTGATTGCTAGAAGGTGTAAGACTGTTTGATTTGCTATTAATTGCAAAAACGATTCGAAATTCGTGTTTTCTTGAAGTTTTAATTCGTACTTCGTGCGACCTCGTGCTTACGTCAGCACGAGGTGATCTTCGTCTTCGTGCATAAGTCATATCAGTTGACTTCGTGTCATCCTCGTGCCACGTCTGCACGAACTGCTCTTCGTGCTTAAGTTCGTGATAAGTGTCCTTTAGGTTTCACTTCGTGTCACGTGCACTTAGTGTGACCTCGTGTGACTTTGTGCCGCATGAACTACTTGTTATTTTGTCTGATTTAATATTAAAAGATTCGAAATGACTACCATACTAGCTGCTGCAAACTCTCCAAATGCCTTACTTATCAGTCAGATGATCATGTATGATCATGAAGTTAGTCATGGGAACACACCTCCAAAGCTGTTCCGTATGAGAACTATTGGATGTGGAAAAGACGATTTGAAGATTACATTCGTCTAACTGATATTGATATGTGGGTTGTGATAACTCAAGGACTTATGGAACGCCCACAAAAGATATTGTGAGGGTGATGCAACTTTGAAGAAAAATTGTATCAAACTTCTGAAACACCAATATGAAGCCTTCAATGGACTGAAAGGAGAATCTCTTGATGAGATTATTACTCGATTCAGGCATTTGACCACTGAGTTGTCATATTTTGAGGTTGTCTATCCTCAGACTGAGTTAGTTGATAAGTTTCTGGACTCACTACCTAAATCATGGACAGATTATGTCCATCATCTACAAGATGATAAGGAATATAGTTCTTGAGATTTTGAGATGGTAGTATCCAAACTTAAGAACAGAGATATGAAGAGAAGAATTAAGGATACTCACTCAGATTTTTCTTAAGATCCGTCTCTATATCATGCCAATTCTGTTCATTTTGGAAGTACTAGCTTAGGGAATAATGCATTTCTAAGTGGTGCTAAAGCTACACCAATAGTAGATGCAGAAGGTCTTGCTGGATATGTTGCTTATGATGATACAAATTCGAATGTCAAGCACAGTGCACAATCCTTCCATTCTACGCCAATGAGTATGAGTTCTGTAGAAGGTAGAATGAGTGTTTACTCAGCTTTTTGTACTACTCATGAAGCATTCATTGGAGGAAAGGTTACTGATCCTGCATTGATTAGTGAGGACTACAATCAAATAGATCCTGATGATTTGGAAGAAATAGATCTACAATGGCAGCTAGCTATGCTTGCCATTAAGGTTAGGAGACTCACTCAGAGAACAGTGAGATTTTTAGGAAATGGCACTAAAGGTTTTGACAAATCCAAGGTGAAGTGTTATAATTGCGATGGATTTGGTCATTTTGCTAGAGAGTGTCAACGACCTACGAGATTTGATAATACCATTGCTGGTAGACAAAACTACGATCAAGGCGGTATTACTCCTTCAAATAGTCAGAAAACTCAAGCCATGATAACGTTACCTGATTCTCCACAACAAGCAAGTACTCCTCATTTTATGGAGTCAAAGGCAATTGTTGTACAAAATGTTCGAAAAGTTGTTGAGACTGTGAGATCTGAGAGTGAAGTTGTGACTGCTGTTAAGACATCTAAAGAAAAGATGGAGTTAACTAAGCCAGTTGATGACATGTCTAATAAGAGCATTGAAGATCAAATGAAGAATTTTGTGATATCTGAAGGTATGACAACTGAAGATTATGTTGCATACATGGCAGATTGCAAGGCTGCAGATCAAAAGGTATCATGTTCGTTATTTTCAATCGTTGATGTTTGTAAAATGGTGTCAGATTTGAAACTTGAGGTGTTCATTCTGAATAAATCAGTCATTAACTTAACTAGTCAAAATTCTGCCTTTAAGAAAGAAAATGACTCTTTGTTTGCTAAAAATTCTGGCCTTGTTAAACAAGAAAGTCTTTATCATGATAAAATTTGTGCATCAGATAAGGATATTCTAGTTTTAAAAGAAAAATTAAGAGAGTCAGTTCTAATGGAAAAGGTAGGAAATGAACAATATGCTCAACTAATTGAAGACCTTTCTAAAAAGGAGAATGAATTAGTTGATGCAAAAATTGAAGTAGTTAAGCTTAATACAAGACTGGAACAAATTAGAGGATCTGAATTAATAAGATCAATACAGTTGCAAACAGCTATACCACAGGATTCAAAAGATAAAGGTGGTTTGGATTTGGATTATAAAGAAGTTAGAGGTCCTTTTAATGATAATTATACAGAGTCTCTAACACAACTTTCTGAGAAGGTAGAGGTTGATGAAATTGCTCCACCAGTCTCAGAAAACCAAAATGTTGATCTTAAATCTTCTAAAGAGTCGATTGATAAGATAAAAGAGCTAAACAAGAAACATAAGCTTAGAAGTTCTTTTGTTAAACAAGTAGATCCTAAAAATGGAGTTTATGATGCTAGTGCTCCACTAGGGTCTAGTCAAGGGAGCTTAACTTGTCCCGATGAAAAGAATATTAAATGCTTTACAATGAAGGGATGTGATACTGTTTATGCATCTACTGAAGTTGAATTTAAAAAGATAGATCATGAAAAAATTGATAAAGTATGGAATAAGGATGAATCTATATCAAGTGGATTCACTCCATACTCGACTCATAAAAACTCTCAAAAGAAAGTACATTTTTCAAATTATAATGAGTCAACTGTTTTGTCAAAAGAAGAGTCAGCCACAATTCAACTTATGGAATGTTTAGGCGTAACTTCAGCTGAGTTTGATGTTAAAGCTAAGAAAGCAAGGGCGAAAAAATCATGTTTTATTGTTATGAAGTAGGTCATGTATACAGTTGCTGTCCTAATAGGAAAAGAAGATGTCCAGATAAGGGTATGTCCATTAGAGCATCTAGTGACTCAGACATTGTTGCTCATAACAATAGATCTAAGACCCCAGAACGACAGGGACCTTCACAGAATACTACTACTAGTAGTGGAAGTCCAGTTGTTCCCGTACACCTCAAAGGAGTAATTCACCTAGGAATAAGATGGCTCAACAGAACTGATCACCCCCTTCTAGAATTAATAGTTCGTCTAAAATCTATGATTGATTCGAAAGTCAACCAAGATATGGTACTAATTCACCAAGGAATTCTCCTCCTAAGGCTCGTTTCAGTTCACCTAAGAAACAGTCTATGACACCATCTTCATCCAAGGCTCCATTATAGAGCGATGGATATTGGACCGAATTAATCATTAGAGATGAATTCGGCAAACCTAAACCTCAGAAGGTTTGGGTTCCTTTCAGAAACTAACCATCTTATCATCTGATGTGCAGGGAGAACCAAGGACGCCTATCAGTTTGTGGTATGTTAACAGTGGATGCTCTCGGAACATGACAGGGGACAAGAAAGTATTGTCCAACTATGAAGATATAAATGGTTTGTATGTTAGTTTCGCAGGTCCCAAGGGCGGAAACATCTCGGGCCAAGGTGATGTTGTCAATGGGAAGATTACGCTAGAAAAAGTCAATTATGTGGAACAGTTATCTCATAATCTTATGAGTGTTTCTCATATTTGCGACAAGGGTAATCATGTCCATTTTACTGAGAATGAAGCACTTATTTTGAAACCGGGATATGTTGTTCCTGAAGACTGGATCCTGCTTAAAGCTCCTAGGAAGAGAGACATCTATGGCCTTGTGTTAGGTGTTGATAAACCTAAGGAGTCTGTTTGCTTGTTGACTAAAGCAAATGAATCTGAATCGTTGCAATGGCATAGAAGAATGGGACATATTCATTTCTGAAAGATGAATGATATTGTCAGACATGGTTTGGTTGAAGGTGTTCCCTTGAAACGGTTTGAAATGGAAGACAAATGTGTACCTTGTCTGAAAGGGAAACAACAAAAGTCTGCCCATAAACCAAAGCAAGAAAATTCTATTTGGTGGTTAAGTTAATGTAAGAAGTATTGGTGGAATGTATTACTATTTGGTGGTTACTGATGACTACTCGAGATTCTCATAAGTATTCTTTCTTCAATCAAAACATGAGACTCCACAGATTTTGATCAACTTCTTTGTTGAAACTAAAAATGTTTATGGAGTTCGTATTAAGAGAATCAGGAGTGACAACGGAACTGAATTTAAGAATAAGACATTGGAAGTCCTTTGTTTGTCCAAAGGAATCCAACATCAATTCAGTGCACCGTATGAACCACAACAGAATGGAGTTGCTGAAAGAAAGAATAGGACTCTAATTGAGACAGCCAGAACAATGCTTGCCGATTCAGGGCTCCTTACTATGTTTTGGAGGGAGGCAGTGAATACAGCTAGTCATACTTTAAATAGGGTTTCTGTAGTTAAGCGTCATAATAAGACATGTTATGAGCTTCTACATAAGAAGAAACCAAATTTACAAAATGTTGAACCATTTGGTGTACTGTACTTTCTTGAAATATTTACCTCAGTCAAAGTTTGATCCAAAGGTTGAAGAGGGATTTTTCATGGGTTATAAACCGGGTACTCCAATTCGACGGGTTTACAATAAATTGACCGGCAAAGTTGACTTGGGTACTAATGTCAAAATTGTCAGTCATAAACCCGTTGTACATTCTGGAACTGGCAAGAATTTCGATTATGACAATGTGTTTCGTTCATTACACGGTCCTGCTTCCTATTCAGATCCTAAAACAGTGGATGATGTGATCATTTTAAGAGATCATATGGATTATTCCACTACCTCTACATCTTCTCCTGCTCAAAATGTTGATACTACTCCAACCAAAGTTCAGTCTACTATTATTGGTGAAGGTAGTAAGGACAAGAATAAGCTAACAGATTCGGATGATTGTGAAACCGAGAAAACTACACCACTTACTCCGTCAAAAGTTTCACTGCCTGATGATGATCCTATTTCTGAAGAATCAGAAGATGATTTTAGCTCTCCTGAGTTTCAGATTAAAACAAATTTAGGAGAAAGTCTGAATGTTGATTCGGTTTCTCAATATCGAGTTAATAAGGATCATCCAGTTGAAAATATTCTTAGTAATGCTACAAAACCTGTTCGAACTAGAAATCAATTGAATAAGGAACTGACTAGTTTGTTTTGTGAAGTGAGAGACACTGGATTGATAACTGAGTGTTTATATTCTGGTTTCATTTCACAAGTCGAACCCAAGAATGTTAAGGCAGCACTTCAAGATCCATGTTGGGTTGAAGCTATGCAAGAAGAATTAGCTCAATTTGAAAAACTTGGAGTATGGGAGTTAGTAGATGTGCATAGAAGTAAAGAACCGATTGGAACTCGTTGGGTATTTAAATGCAAATGAGATGACAAAGGGGTTGTTACTAGGAATAAGGCACATTTAGTAGTTCAGGGGTTTGCACAACGAGAAGGATATGACTATAACGGAACTTTTGCACCAGTTGCTAGGATTGAAGCTATAAGGTTATTTTTAGCCTATGCTAGTTTCAAGGGTATAAAGGTGTATCAGTTAGACGTTAAAAGTGCCTTCTTGTATGGTGAAGTTAAAGAAGAGGTATATGTACACCAACCACCGAGGTTTGAAGATCCTAACTATCCAAGAAGAGTATATAGATTTGATAAGGCTCTTTATGGATTACATCAAGCACCCAGAGTGTGGTATGAGAAGTTGTCGATACATTTGTTGACAAATGGTTTTACAAGAGGATCGATAGACAGCACATTGTTTATGTGGATGAAATGAGCATGAAAAAAGGAATTTGAATTGAGTGCTATGGGGGAACTTTAATTCTTCCTCGGACTGCAAGTTGATCGAAGGAAAGATGGATTTTTCATACACCAGTCTAAGTATGTCGAAGACATCTTCGAGAGGTTTCAAATGTTAGAATCCAAGACATATGGTACTCCTATTCAGCCGAATCATGGCTTTGGAGTTCTTGATCCGAAAGATGAACTTGTGCATGCAACTTATTATCGTGCTATTATTGACTCATTGATGTATCTGACTGCTTCACGTCCAGATATTATGTTTGCTGTCTGTCTATGTGCTAGATTTCAAGATAGTCCGAAGGAGTCACATTTGGTTGCAGCAAAACGTATTCTACGTTATCTTAAAGGAAACCAAGGGCTTGGTCTATGGTATCCTATGGGTGGAACGTTTGATTTTGTTGCATATAATGATTCGGACTTTGACGGTTGTAACAATGACAGGAAGTCTACGACTAGAGGTTGTCAGTTTTTAGGAGGAAGATTAGTATCGTCGCAATGCAAGAAGCAGACATGTGTTGCTCAGTCTTCATGTGAGGCAGAGTATATGGCTGCGGGTAGCTGTTGTTCCCAGGTATTGTGGATTCAGCAACAACTTCGTGACTACGGTATGAATTTTCTTGATACTCCTATTAGAATAGACAATAAGTCAGCTATAGATATTACTAATAACCCTGTCATACATAAGGTCACCAACCATATTGATATTAGACATCATTTCTTGCGCGATTGTGCCCAAAAGAAGCTAATTCATTTGGAAAAAGTTATAACTGATGATAATTTAGCTTATCTGTATACCAAAGCATTTGATAAGACTCGATTTGAGAAAGTAATTCTTCTCAATGGAATGAAGAATGCTTATTCATATTAAATCTCTCAAAGAACTGATTTTGTAAGTTTGTGTCTGTAAATAGCTAGAGTCATAAAAATACAAAAAGAGTTCTTAGTGTCATAAAAAACCATAAAAATGTGAAAAAAAAATCAGAAAATCAAAATAAATATGACAGAGATTTAAGTTGATGCTTTAAGACGATTAGAAGTGAGGATACTTAGCTTTTAAGTTTGCTTAATCGTAATATAACTGCTTAGTTCAATGATTACAATTTGGGATATATTGGTAGACATAAAGTAGCAAGGTTTCCTTAATCAGAACTTAATTTATACAATGTTCTTGTGGGAAACATATTCAGATATATGGTTGAGAATGTTTGCTTTTCAGTAATGAATTGATCTAGTCCTTAAATTTTGTGAAAGATCTAGCATTACTATAGGATTTGTTCAATGTATAGGCAAAAACCTCTAAAAATCATGAGCATGAAAGTTAAATGTGATATTGTTTATGCAAATGAAACGAATGTTAATTAAGGGGCTAATGTGGTCTTTGAGATTCGGAAAAGTATGTCCTCGGGGTGTCTTTGTATACCTAGCCTACCTAAAGCTTCCAACTTGGGATAGGTTGTCAGAAAGTTCGCTACATGGGTCTCAAAAAATCACGGGTTCCTTATAAATAATGAAACGCAAAAGCAAATAATGTTAAATCACAAAGTAAGTAAGTTTTGTTATCTAAAAAATGTCTCATGGTTTGTTTAAGGATGTTTTTGAATATATATTGAATAAGTGTTATCTTAGTACTTATATCGATTATGGAAGTATATCTGAATGTGGGTCACATAAGTTTGCAAACTATTCAGTGGCACATTAGCCTACTCGGGTTAAATGGTGACTGAAAGTAAATGGTGCAAGTGGACAAATGGTGCAAACTATTCAGTGGTGCAAACTATTCAGTGGCCAGGGTATGTTGTAAATGTCACAACTCAAAGGAAACTGAAAGTACCGAGTGTTTAAGTGGACAAATATACCGGTAATCGTGGTTGGGTCACTATTCATAACTAATAATAAGAGAATTATTTCTCACTTGCAGACTTATGTAAATGCTAGTCTGATCTAATCTGCTGAAACTTAAGATTTCTTGTAAATAAATAAAGTAGTTTAGTTTTTATTTTATTTTTATTTTTATTATTTTATTTTGAATAATAAGTTTCAGTTTGTGTGTCAAACTAGTTCTTATTGCACAAGAGATTTGATAAGCACCTGATGATTCCATAGGAAATTATATGATCTTTAGTGGGTTGTATAAGTCTTGTTGCTTACGGTATATGTGTTTAACAGATGAATTTTCTAATTAATACATGAGTTGTTTAATTTAGAAAATGAAATGATTTTGAAAATTCAAAAGTCAAAATATTTTTAAATATATTTCAAGTAATTTTTTTTTTATTTTTCAAATGTTTTTGGTTAATAAGTATGCTTGACAAAGATTGGACTTGCCTTAGATCTTATAATGATTACTAGGTTAAGATTTTTATTGTTTCGCATATTTTTGTTATTGTTGATTTTGATGTAGTGATGAAATTTGTTAAGTGTGCAGGTTATAGCTATCAAATTTCATTTGTTTTTGAAAGTGCAGTTGGACTGGTTAATTTGTGACCAATTCAACTATGAAAGTGTGGAATGCATCATGTCATTTTAGGGAAAACTCATTTACGTGAAATATTGGTATTCATGTAAATCATGTTGATTTATGAAGATCATAACCTAAGACTTAGTGTGATAGGTTATAATTGTATTATCAAGATCACAACCTAAGATGTAATGTGATAGGTTGTTGTTATGATAATTTGATGTATTTGTAATGCATTTGTTAGAAATTCAAAAATAGTGATAAATTGTAATTTAAATTAGAGGACTTACTTGTAGTTAGGTTATAGGTGTATGATTACTAAGGTTGAGGGACCTGTGATAATTAGCATATTTGTGTATTTAGGTATAAATACCCTCATACTTTAGATAATCATTGCCATTTTCTAATTCCATTTACACATTTAATCAAATCAGACTTTCAACACACACACTTTCTCTCTCAACACACACACTACACAAATCTGCCATTGTTAAGCTCGAATTCAGGCGAGAAATCGTGTTATTACATTTGGTATCAGAGCAAACAACAATCTGTTGACGATCCAGAAAAATTTCATACAGATTTGTGCTAATTTTGTTCAAAATTTGAGAATTTGTGTTCTTAACCATAACCGCTCCTGTTTCTTCATTTTTCACCTATCAAATCACATAAAATCATAGTTTTTTGTTCAATAGATTCCTGATAGTCTAAAACATAATCCTGTCAAGTTTCAAGTTCCAATTCAATCTATAACTCGAGATTGAATTTTTTAGTTTTTGGCGCTAAAATTTGGGATTTGATTCTGTTGTGTTTTTTGCTGAATTTTGTTTAAGGATTTGTTGCGGAGGTGAAAACAAACATTTTACAAGTTATTTCAAGTCATAACTCCCAGTAATTTGAAAGATATTGAAGCTTTTAGAAGTCATCAATGGAGTTTTTGAAAATACCAGTTCTTATGATGAAGAAGATGATGCTAGGACGATTCTCACTAGAACGATCTTCATCAGATCGTCTCAGTGCTTGAAATTTCACTTTTCATACTTTAAGCCTTGTGGCTTGTAGGACGATCTCCTCAAGATCGTTCTGGCAAGTGGTTGTGGTGTGAAGTATTTGTTTGTGGCTAATTAATCCGAAAGGATTGGTTTGGTCAATTCAAATACTTGAAAAGTATTTGATACTTGAAAATTTTGTGACAGAAAGCTAGGACGATCTCCTCAAGATCGTCTCAGCTCACTGATTCTAGGACGATCCTGACAAGATCGTCCCAGTTTCTTTGAAAAGTTGTTGTGGTTTGGTTGATCATTTGAAGTCGTTGTGATTGGGAATCACACACTTCCTGGGTAACTAATCTCATTGATTGGTTTTGCTCAAACTTCTTTCAATCCATTTCATACTTCACTCTATCCAATTTTTACAAAAATACTTAGAAAATTTCTTCAAGTATTCAACTCTAGGACGATCTTCCTCCAAGACCGTTTCATTTCCATTAATTCAAAACGATTCTCTCAAGATCGTTTCATTTCAATACATTTCATTTCATTTCATTTCTCAAATTCAATTCCAAAACTTACTTCAATTTCAATTTCATTCCTTACTTAGCCAAATTTCTTTCAAAGTTTCCAAGACGATCTCATTCAAAATCGTTTCAACTGTCTTTCACTCAAGACGATCTTCATCCTAGAACGATCTTCTAGGACAATCTTTCCCTAAATCGTTTCATTTTCTGATTTTTTCAACTATTATTTCATTTCAAGTTTCAAAGCAAATCTCTTTCAAATGGCTTCTCGTGAAGCATTGGCATTGGGTTCAGATACAAGACCTCCAGTTCTCTACCGTGGTTCCTATGGACTATGGAAGAAAAGATTTATGGACTATGTGGAATGTCAACCAAATGGTCACCTGCTTAAAGATTTCATTCTTAATGGACTTGCAGTTCATCGCCATCCCACTACTGGTGCAATATTGACTCTTGATCTTTTGAATGTTGAACATAAAGATAGAACAGCTGCAGGTAACAGAGCTAGATCATGCTTATACAAAGCTCTACCGGATGAAATATATGGCTCTGTTGATTCTTATGATACAGCCAAGGAAATATGGGATGAAGTGGCAAGACAAATGGAAGAATCTGACGTGACTTCAACAATAAGATTGACAAATAGGTTGACTGAGTTTGACAACTTCAGCAAATTGCCAAATGAATCTCTGGAGGCTGTCTACTGTAGATTCTGCAATGTCATAAATGAACTTAGGAAGAACAATGTCAAGAAATCAGAGATTGAGTTAAACATCAAATTCATCAAAGCTCTTGGTCCAGAATGGGAAGATTTTGGAACACAGATTAAGCAACATCAAAATTTGACCAAGTTCACCATCCATAATCTTCAAGAATCTTTCAAACTCAATGAACATCAAGTTCTAAACAAAGCTTCATCAAACAAAATGGCAGAAGTTGTATCTTCTGATCCTTTGGCATTGATTGTTGAAAAGAAGGTTTCTGAAGCTCTTAAAAGGCAAATGGTAGTTGTTTCTTCATCTGATGAGGAGGGAGATGATATGATGGCTACAAGAGATGGTGTTTCAGATGAACTATATCAAGCTCTTGCCGTGGTAACTAAGCATTTCAAGAAGAAATTCTACAAAGCGAGGCCAACAAACAACAATCTCCGCACCTCTTCTACAAGTGCATTTCCAAAGAAGGAACACTATCATTCAAAGAGTTATGAGCATGGTGAAGTAAGTGGATCAAAGCATGGTGAGAAGAAAGAAGGATTTGAGAAACCAGTTGTTGAGAAGGGGAAAACATCAGACAAAAAGTGCTACAACTGTGGAATTCCTGGTCATTTTGCTATTGATTGCAAGCAACCTCGAAAGCGGAACTATGAGTACTACAAGCAGAAGATGCTTTTAGCCAAACAAGTTGAAGCAGGACATGCTTTGCTCGCTGAAGATGACAAATGGCTATTGCTCTCCGATGATGAGGATGAAGATCTCTCTGCTAATGTTTGCTTTATGGCAAGGATAGCCAAGGACAAGGTTTTTGAAGCAGAAAGCACTGATGATGAGTACCCGGATGATGAGGTAAATCTCGACTCTACTTTTTCATCAATTAAGGATAAAGAGTCATGTAGATTAGCTTTATCAAACTTGACAACTCATATTAAGTCTTTCGCCAACAAAAAGTTGCAAAATAGTATTTCATTGTCTAAAAGTGAATTTTCAAAACTTCTTGAAGAATATTCAAAATTACTTTTTGAACATGATGCTATTAAACAAGACTTTCAATCATATAAAAACCAAGTGTTGGTTAAAGAATGTGAGTTAAATGCCTCTCCTGATTCTAAGTTATTACAAAAATGTTATAATCTTGAAAAGACCATTCAAGATCTTGAAAAAGCCAATCAAGATCTTGAAATTCAAAAGACCAATGAATGGCTTCAGGCAATTGCTAGACAAATGGATGTTGATATTCTCAATAGGAAGCTTCAAGAAGCTAAACCAAACAATGTTGAACTCGAAAGGAAGATTTCTGACTTAAATCATACTTGTTTTCTAAAAGGCGTTGAAATTGAAAATCTTGAAAAACAAGTTGAGGAATTTAAAAAGAATATACTTTTCTATCAAGAGAAATTATATAAAGTTGAACAAAACCCTTTCTTGGATTTCACTGCCTATTTTAACAAGTCAAAAATTGCAAAAGAAGATCTTCTTCTCGGGTTGGGATTTGATAATATCACACCATTGCAAAAAGCCAAGGATGAAATAGAACCTTTGTATGATGAAAAATTTCTTCGACTTGGTATGGTACGACAATTTATTCGTCCATTGGATAACGAATTTGAGACCGATAAAGTTGAGAAACCAAAAGAAGAATTTTTGGTTAATTTATGATGCTCTAAATGCTTCTTACGAAACAAACGAGCTTCAATTTTTAAATTGGAAGAAATTGCATCGAATTTTCAAAACCAAGAATCTGTCAGTCCTCTACCTAAACCAACTAAAATGTATACTCCATCAAAATTTTTGGAAAAACAAATAGAAGGTTTACAACAAAAGGTAGATTCTCAACAAAAAGTCATTGATCATCTCAAGTCTCAAAGTCCAAATTCAGAGGATAAATTGGTTGTTGTACATGCTAAGAAAGTTTGTAAGAATGCTTCTACTCAAACCGAACTAATTGATTTAGTAGAACATTCAACCCAAACTACTTGTGTTTCATCTACAAATTCCTCCACTCAGACCTTGACTGATTCTCTTGGATGTACTTATCAAATGATTATGTGCAATCTGGTTTATCTTATGACGAACTTGCGCATAGTTTAGTTTTGGTATGGTACTTTTATAGGTTTTTGACATGCAATAATCTTGATGAGTTAGTTGTTCACCCTAAGCTTAGTACTAATATAGGTGTTGATACTTCTATTCAATTTTCTTGTGAGACCAAAGATGTGTCAGTTCAAGTTGACCTAATTTCCGAGACCACCCGTGATGTGAAGTTGGACACCAAGATTTCTAATTGTTCAAAACTTTTGAAAATATCTAAAATAAATCACTCTCCAGTGCAATTTAATTTTGCAAATGATTTCACTAAAGATGATTTTGATAAATTCATGGAGGGAGAACATGTTTTTGATTCAGAAACAGAAAAAAAGATTGAATCTACCAAAATAAAAGTTGAAACAAAAGAGAAATCTAAACCTCGGAATCCATTTTTCAAAGCTCCAACTTCATATTATTCAAAGGAACGAGTTAAGCCCAAACTCGTCAAGACTGAAACAGAGAATCATACCCCAGTCAAACATGTTAAGAAGAAACAAGTTGAGACCACACCAAGACCAAAATATCATAAAGTGAAACTTCCGAAAGACTATCCCAATGCTTCTCCATCTAACTCTCAATCTAGTCCTTTACCTAAGGTGTCTAAGTCTAGCTCAGGGTTGATAAATAAGGACACATCGAATGGTTCAACTAGATATAGGGATAGATATGGATGGTTTTCTCATGATAAACCAAAGAAGCAAGAAGTTTCCTTACCTGCAAAAGAGACCAAAAAGATGAAAGTGTTTAAAACCCCTCGTTCTAATCTTCTTAATTTCAATTAAACAGGTGGAAAAACCATATGGGTTGCTAAGTCATTAGAACCTAAGATCACTAGTAAACATGTTGAGGAAAAGAAGAAGAGGAGGAGGAGAAAGAGTCATAATAGGAAGAAGAGAGTTCCTATTGATCTGAACAATTCATCTTTGAAAAACAATGTTAATAATACCAAGGCAATACCTTGTGGGTCTGTAAACAATTTTAATTCTCGTGCTTGTGTGAATTATCTGAATGCTGATAGACATGTTACTTTTAATTCTAATGTGAATGTGTGTACCTTTTATCCAAATGTGCTTATTGATGATGTGATTGTTAATGCTTATGTTGATTCTAAAACATGTTTGTATGCATTTCCTAAGTTATATACCCTGCCTGTGTCAACTAACCACAAAGGACCCGTCTTCAAGTAGGTACCTAAAGTCGGTTAAATTTCTTTGATTGCAGGAAATAACCATCTGTGTTTGGATACTCGATTCTGGGTGTTCAAAACACATGATTGGCAATAAAGCATTGCTCAAGAACTTTATCGAACGATTCATGGGAACTGTTTAATTTGGGAAAAACAATTTTGCTCCTATCTTAGGTTATGGAGACATTGAACGCAATGGAATTGTCATCAAGAAAGTTCATTATGTTCAAGGATTAAGTCATAACTTGTTCAGTGTTGGACAATTCTGTGACAACAATCTTCAAGTTCTTTTTTGGCAATCTCTTTGCAAAGTCAAAACTCTAGATGGAGTTGACATTCTTTGTGGCGACCGTGATGATAACCTTTTTACCGTTAATCTCGATAATAACCATCCAACCGATAATATTTGTATCATTTCAAAGGCTACGTCAAAGAATTCTTGGTCATGGCATAGAAGGCTTTCTCATCTAAATTTTCCAACAATCAATACTTTAGTCAACAAGCATCTTGTTGAAGGCTTACCAGACTATAAGTATGAAAGTGAGCATGTCTGTCCTTCTTGTGCTGTTGGGGAGATTAAGCGAGCTTCTCATGAACCTAAGAAATCTCCAAATTTGTTAGCACCGCTTCATCTGCTTCACATGGATCTTTGTGGGCCGATGAAAGTACAAAGCCAAAATGGGAAGAAATACATCTTGGTTATTGTTGATGATTATTCAAGATATACTTGGGTCAAGTTTTTTGCAACCAAAGATGAAACAACTCAGATTTTGATTGATTTCATCACTTCTACTACTACCAGTTCGTTACATCCGTTCGGATAACGGTACTGAGTTCAAGAATGCCGTTTTTGATGAGTTTTGTAAATCCAAGGGCATTACTCACCAATTCTCTGCGGTTCGTACCTCACAACAAAACAGTGTCGTTGAAAAAAGAAATCGAACGTTAGTGGAAGCAGCAAGGACAATGCTTGCTTATTCCAAGTTACCATCAAATATGTAGGCTGAAGCTATTGACACTACTTGTCACACTCAGAATCGGTCCATTGTTAATCAACATTTCGAGAAGACTCCTTATGAGGTTGTTAACAAACGCAAACCCAACATCAACTATTTTCATATCTTTGGGTGTGTTTGTTATACTTTGAATGATCGGGAGAACCTTGGAAAGTTCGAGAAGAAAGGTGATGAAGGTTACTTTGTTGGTTATTCCAAGACTTCAATTGCCTACCGAATCTACAATCGCCGAACAAATACAATTCAAGAAACAATGAATGTTTGGTTTGATGAGATGTCAAGCATGATCTTTGAACAAGAAAGTTTGCTACCAACAAGTAATGATCCAAGTGTTTCAAGTACTTCTACAAGGACTTCTACTTTAGCATCTAGATTCAAGAAGCGATGAATTAGATATTCTTTTTGAAGAATTAGATATTCTTTTTGAAGAATTCTACAATTCCAAACCGATTCATGATGAAGAACCTCGAGTCATCGTTGAACCATTTCAGACAAATAATCCAGTTCCTGACAACAATCATGAATCATCATCAAGTTCTTCTGAGCAAGGTGCTACATCTTCTAGTCGTAGTTGTTCATCCTCTTCTAATGATTCTTCTTCACCACCCTCTTCTAATAATTCTTCTCAAGTGAATGTTCAAGAACAACCTACCCAATTTACTTAGACAACAAATCTGATGAACACTCCAAATGTGTATGTGCCACTTGACTTCGATCATCCATCCTATGAGGAAGCATATCTACCAAGCTATGATTCCATCTCTCAACTAAACTCAGGTTTTAATGATGATTATGTTGATATTCATCAACAAGATTCTCTTCCTCATGATTGCAAATGGTCACGTATACTGAAAGATCATCCTACTGATCAAATTATTGGAGATCCACAAGCTGGTGTAACTACTCGTACTTCAATAAACAAGTGTCTTGTTGCACTTTCTCTCAGCAACATCGAACCCAAAACTGTCTCTGAAGCTCTTCGTGATCCAGAGTGGGTTAAGGCAATGCAAGAAGAACTCGCACAGTTTGAAAGACTGCAAGTATGGAGATTAGTTCCAAATCCGCAAAAAGCTGAGCCAATAGGAACAAAGTGGATATTCAAAACAAAAAAGATGGGAATGGAGTGGTAGTAAGGAACAAAGCTCGACTTGTTGCAAAGGGTTATTGCCAACAACCTGGTGTTGACTTCGACGAAACTTTTGCTCCAGTTGCAAGAATGGAGGCCATTCGGATTTTCTTAGCTTATGCCGCATTCCGAAACTTCACTGTGTTTCAAATGGATGTGAAGACAGCTTTCTTGAATGGTGACCTCAAAGAAGAAGGTGAACAACCAGAAGGTTTTGTTGATCTTAAAAGGCCAAACAATGTCTACAGGTTAGACAAGGCTCTCTACGGTCTTAAGCAAGCACCTCGTGCATGGTATGATTCCTTAACTACTTTCTTATTAAGAGGTGGCTTTACCAAAGGCACAATTGACCCTACCCTGTTCATTCGTAAACAAGGTAGACATGTTCTTCTTGTCTAAATATGTGTTGATGACATTATCTTTGGGTCAATCAGTCAAACATTTTGTCGAAACTTTTCATCTCTTATGGTTAATCATTTTGAAATTAGTATGATTGGGGAAATGAATTACTTTTTGGGTCTTCAAATCAAACAACTACCAAATGGTATTTTTATATCACAAGGTAAGTACATAAAGGATATGTTGAAAAAGTTTGATATGACTACATGTTCTTCAATTTCAACCCCAATGGCTGCTCATACAAACATTAATGCTGATAAAAATGGGAAACCATTTGACCAAAAGAGATATCGAAGTATGATTGGTTCATTGTTGTATCTCACAGCATCTCGCCCAGATATAATGTTTGCAACATGTATGTGTGCTAGGTATCAAGCTGCTCCAACTGATTTACATTTTCAAGCTGTGAAACGAATATTTCATTATTTGAAGGGTACACCCAATTTAGGTCTCTGGTATCCAAGGGATACTGGATTCAATCTATCTGCTTATTCAGATGCAGATCATGTAGGTTGTAAGCTTGATCGGAAGAGCACTTCCGGTACTCTACAATTTTTAGGTGATAAAATTGTGAGTTGGTCTTCCAAGAAACAGAATTGTGTGTCACTATCAACAGCTGAAGCTGAATATGTGGCTGCGGCTAGTTGTTATGCTCAAGTGTTGTAGATGAAGACACAACTAACTGATTATGGTCTGAAATATGATCATATCCCTATCTATTATGATTCTCAGAGTGCCATTGCTATTGCTATCAACTCAGTAAACCACTCTCGATCAAAGCATATTGATGTTAGATATCATTTTCTCAAAGATCATATTGAGAAAGGTGACATCGAATTCTACTTTGTGGGAACTGGCTATCAACTTGCAGATTTGTTCACCAAACCATTGGATGAAAAGAGGTTTAACTTTCTTATCTCCAAGCTTGGCATGCTAAATCTTGAACCTTAAATTATTTTGTTCTTGAAACATTCTAGAAAAACAAAATACAAAATTTGAAAAAATAAAAACAAATACAAAAATAGAAAATCTTGAAAAACAAACAAAAAGATTTTTTTTCAAAATGGTTTACATATATCATGTATGTAATCCGTACTTCATTGTTTTATTTATTTCACAGTGGCTTATACATACTTTGTGTATAACCCGTGCTTCATAGTTTTATTTATTTCAAAGAGGCTTACATATACTCTGTATGTAACCCGTTCTTCAAATACTTTATTTAAAATTATGAAATTTTAAATCTTCATGAATTTTTCATTTTTAAGATTCTGTTGTTATACATATAGATTGATATAAGAAAACAAGGAATCAAACGCCTTTGTGTACCTCCAAGTGATCTTATATCAAAGTGTATGTGTCATATCAGTTGATTGGTTACAAAACAAGTTTACTTAAATGTTTTGTTGCATCCAACTTGTTGATGTAAGATGCAAAGGATCGAACGCCTTTGTGTACTCCCTAGCATTCTTATTATTAACATTGTTGATGAAGCAAAACTGTGTATCTCAATTGAAAAATCTTGTTCACATTAGACTCTCAAATTTTTCTATATATCACAACCAAGATTTTACTCTTTTTGATTTCACAAAAAGCAATTTTTGCTCTACCTTTCTATGAAAAACATTTTGATCTATTCTTGCATAGATTAAGGGGGAGTTTGTGATTTCAAAACTTTCAAAACTTCAAATGTGTTTTAAATCTTTTCATACGCAACGTTTGATGTTTTTCCAAAATGACTTTTCATCAATTGAAGTTCGGTGATTAGTTTGCACATGAACGATTAGTTCACTCCATGAACTTTATCATCGCCGATGAGTTATAACCCCGGAGTATTCAGTTCTTTCACTAGATTGTAAAGGTATTTTGGGTGATGATGGTTTCGTGCAAATAGGTTGGAGGGAGTAAAGTCGAAAAGTGAGAGGTTAAGGTGATATGTTGTAAGAAAAGGGGTTAAAAGAAATGATACCCTTCCCTAAATTCTCAAATCGCCGGGTTAAACACGTTTCTATCGGATGTCATTTGTTGATATCTTGATAAAGACTTCATGGACCAAGTGAAGCAATGCACATCTTTACCTAACCAATCAAGTGTTTCTTAACAAATACTTGTTTCAATTCTCACGGAGATTTTCATATTTCTATTGACTTTTCAATTGGAAGAAGTTGATATTGAATAAGGGCGACATTCTGCTCCAGTCCCCGACTTCATTTGATCACGTTGTGTCTAGAGCTATCTTGATTGATCATTCATTTGATCATTATTCATTTCTTTAGGACACATTTAAGTCATATCTTTGTGATATTATTGCTTATCTTTGTGATATAGCCGGAACATTTGTAGTGATATCTTTTGATATTCCACAATGATCAAATGGAAATCCTACCAATGCTAACATCTTTTCCAACGGTGAACGTAGGTCTCATAATTACATTTATGTGATTATTGAGTGAATGAGAAGTCTAACAGTGACTTCGGTTTTTACCTAAACGTCTTTAGGGATAATAGATTGTGGTTATCGAACGCTTCGGCTGTACTAACCATGATTTATATTCTTTGGAGCAATCTTGTGGTTGAAAAGCCGCAGACCGAACTATGTTAGAACATTGCTTTGTGCATGTCTCAATGATACATAGGAAATCTGAAAAATGTTATACATTTCTATCAGTCGTTTCATTAATCCTTTTTATTTTTAAACATGTTAACGGATCATTCTTGTCCGGTTTCATTTCTCATCTCACAAACACAAAAAGCACCAACACCTTACTATAACGTTTGTATCAACAACTTCAACCTTACATTTTAGTTACCCTTAGGATTCTTTGGGTTGGCCTAATGGTTTGGGTTGATGCGTTGATGATTGACAGTTCTCCATGTGCAATACATCTAGTTTTGGATTGTGATATTTCTTTTAGTATTTTGTCAATCAATGTTTGCATAATGACGTTGGTTTTTAACTTTGTCATTATGAGGGAGAGAAAAAGATTATGATTGATTAGGAAAGAAATAAGAATGATTTGATGGAGAAGAGTTTGTGCTTGGTTTGTGTAATTATGGAGTTAGTATGTGAAAATTACACAAAATCGAGCTATGGATCGTTCAGGTTAATGTGTCAAAGATTCAGTCAATTGAGCTCAAATGTTCAATAGATTTTAGTTGATTGAGATCTTGACTTGAAAAAGAAGAACTGAGATGAATACAAAGTTAATTATGAAACCGAAAATGAAAGAATATTCTCTCAAGATGGAACAAATGTTCAAAGATGCTCCAACAAGGTTTATTCTCATGAATTGAGGGGGAGCATGAGTACTTCATAAAAGACTTATCCAAACTTCATTATGTTTACTCTCCAAAGTGTTCAAGTCAGTATGACAAAGATCAAAGCTGCAAAAAGTTGTAAGATTGGTTAGAAGATTCAAGACAAAGAAGTAATGCTTCAAAAGAGTCTTCATCAACATACTTCATTGAAGATCTTCAAAGTCATACAATAACACTTGTTCAAAAAGCTCCAATGCATATATCAAGGGGAAAGTACAAGTTCATTTCAAGAAGTTGAATTTTATTCAAGAATTGAAGATTGAAGAATCAAAGACAAGTTCATATCTTCCGCACCTCAAAAGACAACTCTGATTCATGATTCAAAAATCTTCAAAGATTCAAGATACACACACACATTTTATTCTCTATTCAAAAGGAACATTGAGAATCAACACATGAAAAAACTTCAGGAAGTCCAAGACCAAGAATGAAACAAGTTCTCCAAAGACAATGAGAAAGCTTTGAAGACTTGATTCATCACACCAATTATCTGCTCCACCAGGCTCATCAAATTCATTCCTACAAGACAACATAACACGTACTTCATTTATTACAATATATCACTAATGGGGAGAATGTTAGAAATTCAAAGATAGTGATAAATTGTAATTTAAATTAGAGGACTTACTTGTAATTAGGTCACAGGTGTATGATTACTAAGGTTGAGAGACTAATTGTGATAATTAGCATATTTGTGTATTTAGGTATAAATACCCTCATACCTTAGATAATCATAACCTTTTTCAAGTTCCATTTACACATTTAATCAAATCAGACTTTTAACACACACACTTTCTCTCTCAACTCACAAACTTACACCAAGAACACACACACTACATACACTACACAAATCCGCCATTGTTAAGCTCGAATTCAGGCGAGAAATCGTGTTATTACAGCATTATACATTAAATGTGTTTTGATGTAAGTTTGCATTCATTAACTTAAACATCAATGGAGAAATGATAGATTCCTTTGATACATTATTTTGATGACAAGTTAGTACGGATGATTTACGATTGCATATTCGAGTAGATATAGGTTTTTGATAATGAGTATCTACAGGTTTATATTTTCTGGAACTCTTGTAAATTTTCTATGATAAGATTCTAGAAAAATTGACAAAATTTGAAGGTCGTAGCTCGTGTGTAATTAAAATTCAAGTTCGTCGGTGCTGACGTCAGCAAGCCTCGTGCTGACGTCAGCAAAAAGCCCACAAAGAACTCTTTCGGCCCGGCCCACGAACTTATGATATAAATACGGGTGATGTGACCAATTTATACCTATCGCTCACATCGTTATTGGCCAATTTATTAATTGTTTTAAGTCGATTTTGTATGCATTTGGTGCGTTTATGGTGTTTGTTAGTGTTTTCAGGCTCTAAGTAGGTTACGCGTTCATTTGTCACATTTTCGGATGATTTTTGGTCAAGACAATGATTCATGATATCGAGAGTTGTTTCAAGTGGAAAAGATGGCGGAAGTCTGCATGTATTCAAGATGGAAAAGAAATTTTTGGACTGCGCCGCAGTGAGGGGTGACCAAGTCCACTACGCCGCATTCAAAAGAAGAAGAAACAGATCCATGGATTTGGACTACACCGCAGTGAAGGACATCCCATCCCACTGCAATGCAGTCACCTAAAGAAGAAATCAAGTCGTGGATCCTCACTGCGCCGCAATGAGGGAATGCACATCCCACTGCGCCGCGGTGGGTGCACGGGATCTGAAGCCTTTGGACGATTTTTGCATCAGATTTTTGAAGAGGTATAAATAGAAAACAAAGCCCTAATTCCCAAATTATCAAAACTCTTTCTAGGAGTTGTTCTATAAGGGATTTTTCAAGGATCAAGAGCAAGATATTCTTCCATCGATTCATTGAAGATTCACGAGCACCCATCTAGATCGTATCTACTTTTATTGTCTTGCAATTTCAATTTCTCAAATGATTGGTACATCATATTTTTCTTTTCTTTTAATTATTATTTCGAATTGATCATGAGTGGCTAAACGTTTAATCATCCACCTTGATGAAACTAGACGAATGATGTGATTGCTATATTTTTAATTCAAAGAGTTGATTTCAATTATCATTGTGTCGAGATCTTGATGATTTTAATTCCTTTATATATATTATTTTGATATTGGTGGCATGTGTGTTTTTCATTAGTGGTACTAGTTGAATGCATATGTGATTTTCAAATGGTTGTTTGTCTATAAGCAATTATCACTAGTTCATGGTATGATAGTGAATATCATTTTAATGAAAGGAATATGTTGTCAACGTGTTTTATAACGGTTGGTGGTACCACGTTATCCTCACATAAGTTAAACAAACTAAATGTCGGTAAGGTTGTCTAGGCATTGGTGGTACCGGCTTGGGTAATTTAACTAGCAATTTAGGTGATTAGGTAATTTGTTCACGGTTGGTGGTACCACGTGAGCACCTTAATCCTTTTACGATTATCTTTTCAACTCAAATGAATTTGTTCTTAATTGGATGCAATCATGTTTGAAATCTAGTGAATTCAAGGTGGATGATCTTTATTATTACTGTCTGAAATTTTTCCTTACTTTTATGCAAATTGTCTTTTAAATTTCTTTTAATTTATTTGTCAGGAGAGAATTGAAGCAACATCCCTTTTTCCAAACCATTTTACCAAACAACTAGTCTAAATCAATCCCCGAGAGCGAACACGGTTTTATCTCTTAACTGTATTGCAAACGGTCGGGTCCACTACCCGATAGTGTGTAGTAGTGAGTTTTTAGGTGATTCTAATTTATAATTTTTGAACTCGATTTAGCACATCAACGAGTTTAACCTTAATTAATTACTTTTATCCAAAATTAAATCCTAAAATTACCACACGAACTTGCCTCCCTCGCGCGAACTATTCATTCGTTCCTATTTTCGATCAATTTCATCTCCTTTTCGTGTTAATCATCCAGATTTGTTGGTAAATTCATAATCTAGGATCGATAATTGATGTTTTGACTTCGAATATCATTGAATTGAAGCCATAATAATGCCTGATTTTTGATTTTACTTCGTGTGAACAGTACCACGAAGTGATTGGACTTTTAGATCTTCAATTTTTGATGATATGGACTAAAATTGGACTTACAATTGGATTAATTGATCTTTTTACACCTTAAATCTAACATAAGTTCGTATTAACATGACTAAAATCAAGATTACTTGAAGGTTTTGTAATTTGTTCACTATTCACACGAAAAACATCAAGAACATGAACTACTTTGTGTTAATCGAATTTAAACTCGAATTTTGAGTTTCTGGGCATACAATTCAATGATATTAACGATTAACAAGTCCAAGATGATGTTTATGATTGGTTTCACACGATTTCGATATCATATGGAGATTTTTTCTAGAATTTAATGATCAGCTCGTACTGACGTCACACGAAGGAGTTTCTCCTCGAGCTGACGTCATCACGAAGCAGATCAGAAAATTATTCTTAATTTTTAATTTTCGTTTTAATTTCTTGTCGTTTTTGTCTGTTGTTGTGAAGGTATGGCAGGACAAGGTACTCGTGTGTTTGTCAAAGAACATAATGCTGCAATTGATATCAGCATTACTCAGTCGGGATGCACACCAGAGTTTCATGGTGTCCTTCAGTATCTCGCACGCTCTCATGTTTGCTTTGCACTGACCGAGAATCCTCCGTTGGTCATAAGTCTCATTACTGAGTTCTGGAACTCAGCCAGACTGGTGCAAGTTGGTGATCATACTATGATTCAGACTACTGTTGTTGGACGTAACATTCAGTTTACTGCTGGAGACTTAAGGACTATTTTGGACTTAGGTACTGATGATATGGAGCAAGGTCCTGTTGAGTTTGAAGAAAGCTTTTGTGATGGTGCTCTCAAGCGTATGGGATATGTTGGTGATATTACTCATCCTTATCGCAAGAATCGTCTTCTAGGCAAATGGAGATTGCTTGCCTACTACTTGCTGAGGTCCATTAGTCATCAGAGTGCAGGTCATGACCAGCTGAACATTTTTAGTGCTTCTCAGATGGTTGCTCTAGTACTGAACAAGCCTTACAGCTTTTCTCAGTACATATATGATAATTTTGTTAAGCAGTTGAGAGCATTTGGAAGCGATAAGAAGTTCTTTTTGTTTCCAAGATTTTTGATGATAATCATTCGACACAGCATAGCAGATTTTCCTTTTGATGGTCCTACTTTCAATTTGGGTCGTCTGACTCATAAAGTGTTTGTTGAGAGTATGAAACACTTTGCAGGTCATGGTGTTCCTGATAATGTTGCCAATCCACCATTGTTAGGATATCTTATCAGTCCTAACTATGTTGCACCTTGACAAGGTTGGGAAGATGATGTACCTGTTGCTGTTGCTGCTGATGATGATGATCAGGCTCCAGAAAATCCTCATAAAGAGCGAGCTAATCAGTTTGAGGGACTCAATGATGTTCCTCTGTATGTTGGAGATCTGGAGAATGATCCAGATATGGATGCTCTTATGCAGGATGTTGATGATCCCGCAAATCTTGTTCCACCAACTACTGGAATTTCTACTTCTACTCCAGTTGGTGATGTTGTTGGTTTTTCTGAATTGCCAGTTACTGTTAATGCTGGTGATGATTCAAAAGATGACGAAAAAGAAGAGGCAGAAGGATTGCCAAAAAGAAGTAGAAGACAAGGAAAAAGAGTTGATGCTGTTGAGCGATTACAGCGATCTCAGACTGAAGTTGATAGAGATTATGCTATGTATCAAGTTGCTATGGAGAGGTCTCATGCACCTAATGTTGGTGATACTCCATTAGTTGCTGCTTTAAGAGCTTCTGTTTCTGAGATTCCGGTTTCTGTGTCTACTACTTCTGCTAGTGTTGTTGTTGGAGAGAAAAGGCCGAGAATCAGGTTTGTAATAAGAGGAATTGGTTCTCAACCTCAAATTGTCACTGAGGCTACAACTGTTACGATTCCTACTGCTCCGGAGTCTACAGTTGTTCCTGTTCAAGTGCAGCTGAGTCATATGTTTTCAGAGAAGAAGATGTTAGAGATGAGGGTTACAGCTTTGGAGAGTCAGCTTAAGCTCCAAGCTGCTAAGCATCAAGAAGAAATGGACTTGATGACAGCACTTGTTCATTCTCTTGGTTCTAGACTTGACCAAATCTTGGCTCAAGGGGGAGATAAAGATGGTTGTAAGGATGATGAGCTTGCAAAGAAGACAAGAGATGATGATCATGAAAATCAAGATCCAGCTCAAGGTCCAAACCATGGATAACCAAAAGATGGTGAGCTAGAGAATAGAGATCAAGGTCAAGATGTTGATGCTGCTATGGATCTAGAGAATGCAAATATTCAGGGGGGGTCGCCAAGACAGACAGAGTCAGAGATTGCTGGTACAGCTAGTGCTAGTACTTCTGGGACTCAAGATAAAGGTAAAGCTGTGGTGGTTGCTCCAGATGCAGATCTTAATGATCCAAATGATAATGATGATGATAAGGAAGATTCCAATTCACGTAACTCCAATTCTAATTCTGATAGAATAGAAAGGGAGATTCGAGAAAAGTTAGCAAATGATTCTCATAATCATGTTGAAAAAGAAAATCTTAGCAAAGGAAAATCTGCTCAGGATAGTGAGTCAACTAAGACCGATTCTACTACCAATGCTTCTACAGAGTCAGATTTGCACCCATTGATTGTGCATAGACTAGAAAAGAGATTGGGTTATGATCCACAGGCTCATATAAGAGCTTGAGCAGAGATTATGGATTATGATGATTATAATGATTCAGGATCACTTAGGGATCAAATGAAAGAGCGGTCAGGGTTAACTCATACTCCTTCAGAGTCAAAGTCATCTTGTAAGTTAAAATAGATAAAGATTATAAGATAAGTATTAATGTAATTGTTACATTATATTTATGATATAGTATCATTTGTTTTAATTTCTTTTATGCATTTATACTATTTATTATGTCTTGACTTAGGTTTTATGTTCTTTGTCTTTGCTATTTGAATTGTTAAAATTGCAGATAAGCTTCAAAGGGTAGGTGCATTGGATGATCTTGATGCTGAGGATGACTTAGACAGTATCAATGATGGAGATCTGGAAGAAGAAGAGTTCATTACTTCAGAAGTTGATAGGAAAAGGTTGCTTGATATACCTTATGCCTTTAATCTTGTTTTTAATGAAGATGAAGTCTTTTAAGTTGAACCTATAGCTGAAGTAGAACATCTCAATCTTAATCCAATGAGAGACAGTCCAGATGAACCTAGGAATGCAACAAATTTGAGATTTGTTGTATCTGCAAATATAGTAGATGAAGGACATGATAATGTATTTGATCTATTCTGGAATATAGATGCTACACGATAGGTTGATCTTGGAAGATTTAATATACCTCAGGTACAGCAAGATCCTGAGTTTATTATCAATAGACTGATTCCATGTTCTAGAGGACATACTGGTTTGGTAATACGTGATACGTATAAGCCATCGATGTTTTGGGAGTTTGTCTCAGACAAGGATGCACCTAAGTATTTCTCGGTGATACAAAGTTGGTTCTATGATCAAAGAATCGAGTTATTTGTTATCAAGAGAAAAGAATGATGCCAGAATATGTCAATGAGTCAAAGACATTTCCACTCTCTCAGTGATTCTGATTTGTTAGACTTGGGAAGAAGATGGTTCGTTAATCTTTCAACAAAATGGACTTGCAAATTTCTACTGGAATAGATTCAGAGATGAAAGAATTTGGAATTTTAGTGATAGAGGTCTGAAGCCAGAAGATGGGTTGATTAAGCCTACACCAAAGAAGAAGATTAAGAATCCAGATGGCACATTTCGGTTTGTCCAGAAAAGGATTAAATGTGTTAAGAAGGTTCCCGCTATCAAATGAGATCAAGATATGCTGACAACAATGACATTTTGGCAGATAGATATCAAGTCAGGCGAAGCACAACTGTTTGTTGATGTTTCAAACAAACAAATGTTGCTACGCATGTATGATCCGATGCAGGTTGTCAACTTGTCAAGAGGTGATCAAAGAAGACTTTTGAATACACCTTGTTCAGCAGTGGAATTTTGGAGAATTGAAGAAAGGCGCTATCGCAATATTATCGCTCATTGTTTACAAGAGAGAATTAATGCGAGTAGCACAAGACTTTTGTTTAATGGATAACTTTGAGGTTCAAAGACTTTAAAGAAATCTAGTTGCAATTGTCAAGGGGGAGTCTGTAGATGCAGATTTGTATGATAATAGCAACATAGATTTGATTATCATTTATGTTTTAGGAACTATGTTTGTAATCATTTAAATAAGAACTTTTGTTGGTATTTAATGATTACGTTTGAACTTCAATATTATATTTGTTTATGTTTTGTTGTGTGTTTGTGTGTTATATATTGTTTTGCAGGTACAAGAACATAGAACCAAGGTTTATAAGTGTCGTAGACTACTTAAACGATGGTTGGATGTTACGTACAGGTCAAACAAAGTCAAACAAAGGGATAACCCTCGTGCTGACGTCATCAGCATGAATGATTGCCCTCGTGCTGACGTCAGCACGAGGCCGATTGGTCTTTTGTTAATTAGGCTTATGGACTTCAAATAAGGCCTAAGCCCACACGAACCAATACCCTATTAGTATAAATACAACACTAATTCACGAAAATTAGTAATGAAATTTTGACGAATTTACGAATTAAGTTGATTTGTTGTTCGTGTGTTCTCCTACACGAATTACTACTTCATGCGTGACCTTAGGTTGGTTAATTGCTCATTAATCGACATAAGGCAATAGCAATCTAGTTATTTCAAGAGGATTCCGCACACTTGACATAACGAATCACGTCTTATTACGATCCACGTAACCATAGGACCTTACATATTTTTGTATTCGTTTCTGCCCAGAATCAACTTGAAGCATAAGGATAGAAATCTGGAAAAGGGAATACAAGGTCCCCGGTTGCCTTTCAACTTAAATACAAGGCTTCGAAATAAAATATTGGCAAAATCTACCCTTAAGCCATTCCACAGGCAGTATGTCATCTTTGCCTGAAAAGAGTTTATCTGGTCCAAACCACCAGAACTTCTGCCTATACTTTCGACCAGGTGAATGAAAAAGTACCTCCAGGATGGTGTGAGGCCTTTCCTCCAGGATGGTGTGAGGCCCTTCATCGTCATGGGACCCTTGGTCTTCAACACCCCGTTCTCCAGTACTTTCCTATTCCCCATATCTAGAAGTATCTGGCGAATATTGATGTTTTAGGATATTGTAACTGGAGACTCACCCTGTCTCCAGTAGTTGAGGTGTAAAGCATCCCTCAACGTTTCGGATGTGATAGTACACTTGACTAAACCATCCTTGAGAGTAAACGAGATGGATGAACAGTCATCAGAAAGAGTAGCAGTGTACCAAAACTCACACAAGTAGTCATGATATAGCTTGTGTGGGTTCAGAGAAAAGGTCTCGCCGATGGGAGAATTACGAAGAAAGGATTGGATTCTCCAGATGAGTGTATTGGCGGCCTGTTGCCCTTGCAAACTGGCCATGGGGTGATTTGGATTTAATTTAATCAACTTAGAATTTATTGGGGCACCCACGGCATGTTTGACATTGTCAGAAGGTACGTATTCATCGGTGAGAAGATTCACATCGCGAACACGGGAAGATGATGATTTAGGAGCCTTTTGTAAATGATTGGAAACTGAAAATGAGTGTTTTGGACTTAGGGTTTTGGATTTATTGAGAAGAGAGATAAAGGAAGCGATTCTGAAGATTGGGAAGTAAATAAAGGAATGTGAAAAGAAATAAATGATAAAAATGTTAAAGTGGGGGTATTTATAGGAAATAAAATATTCCAATTAAATATGAAAATGTAATTTTCACCCCCAATCTTTTCGAAAAACATTTGCAAAAAGATTTTTAGAAAATTTGAAATTCAAAAGCATTTAATATCATCTTGTCAAGCATTTAATGCTACGACGGATTGTATACCCACTCGCCCACTAACTTTTCACAATCCCTATAAAAAGTACATCCTTTTACGACGTGGCTTTGACACGTCATATGACAATTGTGAGTGGGTTAAAACACTCGAGTACTATCACGTGTTACAAGAATTGACCAAGTATTCTTATGGTTATGAAAATCTGGTTCACCTCTAGTTTTAAGACAAAACTAAACATCTACACTGGAGGATTAGTCCAGTGCCCGTTACAACTGGAGATCTCTCCGGTTGCAAATTTTTTCAAACAAAAACAATTTTAGTCAGAAAAATATTTTGAGTCTATTCCCCTTAGAATGATGACCCAGATATCGATTAGTGCCAGGATAGTATCACAAAGGCGTTCGATAGCCTGGCGAGCAAAGATCATCTAGACCTCCTTAACTGGAGAACTTCATCAGTGTCACTAGTGCATTCATAAAAAAAAACTACAGTTTCAAGGATTTAGCATTCCCAATTCGCTGATAAGGTGTTTAAAAGTTTTCTCATCGAGAGGTTTTGTAAAAATATCAGCTAATTGTTTGTCAGTGGGGATGAAATGAATTTCAATGTCTCATTTCATAACATGATCACGAATGAAATGATACCTGATGTCAATAGCAATTACACTGGTGTTGTCCAAAAAGATTGGTGTTCTTTTGTATTTTAGATCGTAATCTAATAACTGGTTCTTGATCCAGAGAATCTGGGCACAGCAACTGGCCACAGAAATGTACTCTGCTTCAGCAGTGGACGTAGAGACTGATGTCTGTTTCTTTCTGGTCCAAGTCACCAGTTTTCCTCCAAGGAAATGACAACCACCAGTGGTTGATTTTCTATCAATTTTACAACTTGCATGATCTGAATCTGAATAACCCATTAGATCTAACCCTAAGCCTTTGGGATACCAAAGACCAATGCTAGGACATCCTTTCAGGTATCTGAAGATGCGGTTAACAACAAGCAAATGTGATTCTTTTGGGTTAGCCTGAAATCTGGCACATAGACATGTTGCAAACATTATATATGGTCGACTGACAGTTAAATACATCAGTGAGCCAACCATTCCATGATATTCTTTTTGGTTCACTTGTTTGCCATTTGGGTCAGAGTCCAAATTCAATGGTTCTACAATTGGTGTAGTTTTCGAAGGGATTCAATCATATTTTATTTTCTTAACAAATCTCTGACATATTTCTCTTGGTTAATAAAAATACCATCTTTGGGTTGTTTAATTTGAAGACCCAAGATAAATGTTAATTCACCTATTAAACTCATTTCATACTCAGTTGACATGATTTTTGAAAACTTTTACACATTGCATCATCAATTGACCCAAAGATAATGTCATCAACATAAATTTGTATCAACAAGATATTACCTTTTTCTTTCAAAATAAATAAGGTATTATCTATTGCACCTCTTTGAAAGCCATGTTTAAGAAGATGTTTAGTTAAAGTGTCATACCAGTCTCTTGGGGCTTGTCTAAGACCATACAAAGCTTTGTTCAATCTATATACCCAGTGAGGATGCTTCTCATCAATGAAGCCTGGAGTCAGCTTAACATACACTTCTTCTTCCAATGTTCCATTTAGGAATGGACTTCTGACATTCATCTGCTAGACTTTGAACTGCAGATGGGCTGCATAAGCCATAAATAATCTAATGGCTTTCAAGTCTAGCAACTGGAGCAAAAGTCTCATCAAAATCAACACCCACTGCTTGACAACATCCCTTGGCAACCAATCTGGCTTTATTTCTAACAACATTGCCATCTTCATCCATCTTATTTCGGTAGACCCATCTTGTACCAATGGGTTCCTTCTTTAACCCTAGTGAACAAAGAACAAGTTCCTAAACATTGTTCCTTTCGAACTGGATAAGCTCTTCTTGCATTGCTTCTACCCAGCTTGGGTCTGCCATAGCCTCGTCAATCTTCTTTGGTTCAATCAATGATAAGAAGGTGATGTTCAAGCATTGTTCACTTATGGATCTTCTAGTCTGATCCCCATTATCTAGATCTCCAATTATCTGCTCAATTGGATGTGCAGCTGTCCATTTAGTGTATTGATTAGGTTGATGAACAATAATATCAGTGCAAGTAACCTGATGACCCTCCCCAATTGTTGTAACTGGAGAAGGATCAGTCCAAATTTCTTCAACATCCTCATCAGAGTCAATGAGGTCACGATTTGCATCATGAAATTTTTCAGTTTGGGGCGTTTCTTGAATAACTAGAGAATTTGGGATTTGAACTGGTTCTGATATTGGAGTGACACGAACATTAGATCCAATCACCAGTTTTTGTGGTAAATTAAAACAGATGGAAGGATAAAACGAAGTGTCACTGGTGGAATTATTCTTTGAAACTGGTTCCATGTCTTTATGACTGGAAACAACAATTGGTGAAGTATCTGACCGATGGACTTGGTCAGATTCACCAAAACTGATTGGAACGCTTTTTATTAATTGCATCATTAGATTTATCAAATGTGACATGAATCGATTCATGAATCTTCTGGAGTCTATAATTATAAACTCTAAAAGCTTTGCGAATATCTGAATAACCCACAAAGACACCTTCATCAGCTTTTGCATCAAATTTTCCTAGCTGACTGGAATCATTTAGAATGTAAACTGGACAACCAAACACATAGAAGTAACTTATATCTGGTTTACAATTCCTGAGGACTTCATAGGCAGTCTTCCTATGTCTTTTGACATAAACTGACCGATTCTGGGTATGGCATACTGTTGCCATTGTTATTGCCCAAAAACGGGTGGGAAGACATGATTCAGATAACATGCTCCTGGCTGCTTCTATCTGTAACAACATGATTTTATCACTCGAATTCACATCAACAATGGCGGTTTAGTGTGTGTGTGTGTTCTTGGTGTTTGTGTGTGTGTTGAGAGAGAATTGGTATCAAGTGTGTGTTATTCAAGTGTAATGATCATGTTTTTTTGTCAAGAGTTATGCCAAGGTTATGATTTCTAAGGATTTGAGGGCTATTTATAGTCTAGACTAACCAACTATGCTAATTATCACAATTAGCCCCTCAACCTTAGAAATCATCAACACATGACTTAACAACAAGTAAGTCCATAACTTAAATTACAATGTATCACTATTTTTAGATTTCTAACATTCTCCCCCTTAGTGATATATTGTAAGGTCTGAAGTACGTGTTGTTTTGTCTTGTAGGAATGAATTTGATGAGCCCGGTGGTGAAGACAATTGGTGTGTTGAAACAAGTCTTCAAAGCTTTCTCATTGTCTTTGGAGAACTTGATTCAGTCTTGGTCTTGGACTTCTTGAAGTTAAATCATTTGTTGATTCTCAATGTTCTTTTTGAACAGAGAATGATGAGTGTGTGTGTATTAAATCTTCGAGGATTGTTGAATCACAGATCAGAGTTGTCTTTTGAAATGCGGAAGGTATGAACTTGTCTTGAATTCTTCAATCTTCGAATCTTGAAGTCATGGAATGAATTTTCAGAAATAAGTACTCTCCCCCTTGATGTGTGCAATGTAGCTTTTGGTAAAGTGTTGTTGTATGACTTGAAGATCTTTAATTTGATGAAGACTCTTTTTGAAGCTTTTCTTCTTTTGTCTTGAATCGTCAGCCTTTTGTCCTTTGAAGCTTTGATCTTTGTCACATCGTCTTGAACACTTTTGAGAGTAAACATTTCAATAAGGTTTTGGAAATTCTTTTATGAAAGTAATCATGCTCCTCCTCAATTCATGAGTAATCACAGTCTTTGATTGGAGCATTTTTGAACTTTTTGTAACATCTTGAGTGAGCATTCTTTCATTATTGATCTTGATCTTCTTATCCTTAAAATCATTCTAATTTCTTCCCCAATCAAAAATCAATCATACTATTACTATTTTCTCCCCCTCATAATGACAATGTTGGGAACCAATGTCATTATGCAAACATTGATTGAATAGAATGTCAAAAGAAATCAAAAGAACCATAGCTCAATGGTTTTTACACAAAGATATATGAACTAACAACTCATCAACCCAAACCATTAATCCAACCTAAATAACCCTATAGGTGACTAAAATGTAAGGTTGAAGTTGTTGGTATAAGCATTTTACTATGGTGTTGGTGTTTTCAGTGTTGGGGTGATGAGAAAAGAAACCGGATAAGAATGATCCATTTGCATTCAAAAATCGAAAGGATTAATGAAATGACCGAAAGAAATGTATACCATTTATCGGATTTCCTATGTATCATCGAGAAATGCACAAAGCAAACCTCTAACATAGTTTGGTCTTTTGGCTTCCCAACCTCAAGATTGCTTCAAAGAATGTAAACCATGGTTAGTGTCACCTAAGCGTTCGATAACCATGTTCTACTATCCTTAAAGACTTTTTAGGAAAAAAAATCCAAGGTCACAATAGACTTCTTGTTAACTCAATAATTACACAAATGCAATTATGTGACCTACGTTCAAAACTGGAAATGATGTTAGCAATGGTAGGATTTCCATTTGATCATCGTGAAATATCAATCAAGATATCACTACAAATGTTCTGGCTATATCACAAAGATAAGCATGTATATCACAAAGATATGACGCAAATGTGTCCTAAAGAATGAATAACGATCAAATTAATGATCAATCACGAGAGCTCTAGACACAAAGTGATCAAATGAAGTCGGGGACTGGAGCAGAGTGTCACCCTTTTTCAATATTAACGTCTTCCAAATGAAGAGTCAATAGAAATGAGAAAATCTCCGTGAGAAATAAAACAAGCATTTGTTAAGAAACACTTGAGTGGTTAGGTAAAGATGTGCATCGCTTCACTGGGTCCATGAAGGCTTCTTCAATACCGAGATATCAACAAATGACATCCGATAGAAATGTGTTTTACCCGGCGATTTGAGAATTTTAGAGAAGGGTATCAAGTCTTTTAACCCTTTTCTCACAACATTATCACCATAACCTCTCACTTTTCAACTGTACTCCCTCCAACTTAGTTGCACGAATTCATCATCACTCAAAAATACCGTCACTATCTACTGAAAGAAGTGAAAACTCCGGGGTTAGAACTCATCGGCGATGATGAAATTCATGGAGTAGAATTTTGAGAAAAAACCTAGTCGCTCATGTGCAAACTAAACACCGAACTTCCTTTGAAGCAAATGTTTTGAAAAAATCATCAAATGTGAAAAAAAATGTTTAAACAACACATTTGAAGTTTGAAAGAGATTTGAAATCACAAACTCCCCCTTAATCTATGCAAAGATAGATCAAAAAGATTTTCATAGAAAAGGTGGAGCAAAAATGATTTGTGTGAAATCAAAACAGGGTTTATGAAAAGTGAACTCAATCAATTGTTCAAGATGAGACAACTCAGGAGTTCACAAAGACGTTCAATCCTTTGCTTCTCATATCAACAATTGAGAGTTTTTGAAACAGGTGCAACAAAATTGCAATTAACATCTTGTGATACTCAGTTTATCATGATGAAAATCCAATATATTACACATATACATTCATATAAGACCACTTGGAAGTACACAAAGGCGTTCAATTCCGCGTTATCTTATATCAATTTATATGTATAACAACATGAATTAATTCCAACTTTGAACCATAAATAATTTTTTCTTTTTAAAACCGGGTTGCATACAGAGTATATGCAAGCCATTATGAAATAAATAACACAAATAAGCACGGGTTATACACCGAGTGTGCATAAGCCACGAAGTAATAAATACATCATTTAAGCACGGGTTACATACAGAGTATATGTAAACCACAAAGATATAAATAAAAGTATGAAGCCCGGGTTACATACATAGCATATGTAAGCCACTTTAAAAAAATAAAGAAAATCTTTTTGTTATTTTTTCAAAATTTTATATTTTTGTATTTGATTTTTGTTTTTCAACTTTTTATAATTTTAGAAAAATGAATCAAGAATTCCTTCCATGGTAAAGTGAATCAAGAATCAAGATTTAGCATACCAAGTTTAGAGATTAAGAAATTAAACCTCTTTTCGTCCAGTGGTTTTGTGAACAAATCAGCGAGTTGGTAGTCAGTTCCCACGAAGTAGAGTTCGATGTCACGTTTCTCAACATGATCTTTGAGAAAATGATATCTCACATCAATGTGCTTTGAGCGGGAGTGGTTGACTGAGTTGACAGCAATTGCAATGGCACTTTGTGAATCACAATAGATAGGGACACGATCATATTTCAGACCATAATCGGTAAGGTGTGTCTTCATCCATAACATTTGAGCACAGCAACTAGCAGCAGCCACATATTCAGCCTCCGCTGTTGATAGTGATACAAAATTTTGCTTCTTGGATGACCAACTTACAATCATATCCCTTAAGAATTGTAAAGTACCAGATGTGCTCTTGCGATCAAGCTTACAACCTGCATGATCTGCATCTGAATAGGCAGTTAAATTGAATCCAGTATCCCTTGGATACCAGAGACCAAGATTGGGTGTACCCTTCAGATAACGAAAAATTCGTTTCACAGCTTGGTAATGTAAATCAGTCGGAGCGGCTTGATACCTAGCACACATACATGTTGCAAACATTATATCTGGGCGAGATGCTGTAAGATACAACAACGAACCAATCATGTTTCTATACCTCTTTTGGTCAAATGGTTTCCCATTTTTATCAGCATTAATGTTTGTATGAGCAGCCATTGGGGTTAAAATTGAAGAACATGTAGTCATATCAAACTTTTTCAACATATCCTTTATGTACTTACCTTGTGATATAAAAATACCAGTTGGTAATTGTTTGATTTGTAAACCCAAAACGTAATTCATTTCCCCAATCATGCTCATTTCAAAATGATTGACCATTAGAGATGAAAAGTTTGACTGGTTGACCAAAAAATAATGTCATCAACATATATTTGGACAAGTAAAACATACTTACCTTTCTTACGAATAAACAGGGTAGGGTCAATAGTGCCTTTGGTAAAGCCTCCTTTGAGTAAGAAAGTAGTTAAGGAATCATACCATGCCCGGGGTGCTTGTTTCAAACCATAGAGCCTTGTCTAACTTGTAGACATGGTTTGGCTTCTTAGGATCAACAAAACCTTCAGGTTGCTCCACGTAAACTTCTTTGAGTTCTCCATTCAAGAACGCTGTCTTCACATCCATTTGAAACACTGTGAAGTTTCTGAATGCGGCATAAGCTAAGAATATACGAATGGCCTCCATTCTTGCAACAGGAGCGAAAGTTTCGTCGAAATCCACACCAGGTTGTTGGCAGTAACCCTTTGCAACCAATCTAGCTTTGTTCCTTACTACAACTCCACTTTCATCCTTCTTGTTCTTGAAAATCCACTTGGTGCGAATTGGTTCTTCTTTCCTTGGATTTGGAACCAATCTCCATACCTTCAGTCTCTCAAACTGAGCTAATTCATCTTGCATTGCTTTAACCCACTCTGGATTACAAAGAGCTTCAAAGACTGTTTTGGGTTCGATGTTACTCAGTGAAAGTGCAACAAGACACTCATTGACTGTAGTACGGGTAGAAACACCAGCTTGTGGATCTCCGATGATCTATTCTGTAGGATGATCTTTGCGCATACGTGACCACTTGTTGTCATGAGGAAGAGGATCTTGTTGATGAATGTCAACATTATCATCATTAAATCCAGAGTTCTGTTGAGAAATGGAATCATAGCTCGGAAGAACTCTTTCCTCAAAATTTGGATGATCAAAATCCAGTGGTACATACACATTTGGAGTATTTGATGGATTTGTTGTTTGGATGATTTGAGAAGGTTGTTCTTGAACATTCTTTTGAGAATAAATATCACTTGGAGATGATTCTTCTTACTCTGCAGAATTTGAAGATGATTCACGATTGTTGTCAGGAACTGGTTCATTTGTTTGAATAGGATCATTGTTCGGAATTAGTTCATTGATGACTTGAGGTTCCTTTTCTTGAATCGGTTTTGTATTGTAGAATTCTTCGAAAAGAATATCTAGCTCTTCACTTGTTGGAGTCGGATATTTCTTGAACTTTGAAGCTAAGGTAGACGTCTTTGAGGAAGCACTTGAAGTACTTGGATCACTAATTGTTGGTAGCAAACTTTCTTGTTCAAATATCATGCCAGACATCTCGTCAAACTAGACATTCATGGTTTCTTGAATCGTGTTTGTTTGACAATTAAAGATGCGATATGCAATCGATGTCTTTGAGTAACCAACAAAGTAACATTCGTCACCTTTCCATTCAAACTTTCCAACATTTTCCTGATCATTCAAGGTATAACAGACACACCCAAAAATATGGAAGTAATTGATGTTGGGTTTGCGTTTGTTAATAACCTCATAAGGAGTCTTCTCATGACACTGATTGATGATGGACCGATTTTGAGTGTGACAGACAATGTCAACAGCTTCAGCCCACATATTTGATGGTAACTTGGAATAAGCAAGCATTGTCTTTGCTGCTTCCACCAGCGTACGGTTTCTCCTTTCAACGACACCATTTTGTTGCGGGGTACGAACAGCAGAGAATTGGTGAGTAATGCCTTTTGATTTGCAAAATTCATCGAAGATGGCATTTTTGAACTCAGTACCATTATCCGAACGGATATAGCGGACTGGAAGTTGAAGATTCACTTGAGTGGAAGTGATGAAATCGATCAAAATTTGAGTTGTTTCATTTTTTGAAGCAAGAAACTTGACCCAAGTGTATCTTGAATAATCATCAACGATAACCAGAATATATCTCTTCCCGTTTCTGCTTTGTACTTTCATAGGCCCAGAAAGATCCATGTGAAGCAAATCAAGAGGTGCCAAAGTATGTGGAATTTTCTTTGGTTTATGAGAAGTTCTCTTGATCTTCCCAACTGCACAAGAAGGACAGACATGCTCACTCTCATACTTGTAGTCAGGCAAGCCTTCAACAAGTTGCTTGTTGACTAAAGCATTGATGGTTTGATAATTCAAGTGAGAAAGCCTTCTATGCCACAACCAAGAATTTTTCGAAGTAGCTTTTGAAACAAGACAGATATTATCAGTTGGTTGGTTATCATCAAGATTAACTGTGAAAAGATTCTCATCACGATCTCCGCATAGGATATCAATTCCATCAAGAGTTTGGACTTTGCACAGAGATTGTCAAAAAAGAACTTGAAGGTTGTTGTCACAGAATTGTCCAACACTGAACAAGTTATGACTCAGACCTTCAACATAATGGACTTTCTTAATGACAATCCCGTTTTTTTCAATATCTCCATAACCTAGAATTGGAGCAAAATTGTTGTTTCCGAAACGAACAGTTCCCATGAACCTTTCAACAAAATTCTTGAGCAATGATTTATTGCCAGTCATGTGTTTTGAACACCCGGAATCGAGTATCCATACACAGATGGTTATTTCCTACAATCAAAAATTTTAACCGACTTTAGGTACCCACTTAAAGACGGGTCCTTTGTGGTTAGTTAACACAGGCAGGGAGTATAACTTAGGATATGCATACAAACATGCTTTAGAATCAATATGAGCATTAACAAGCACACCATCAATAATCACATTCGTATAAAAAGTACGCACATTCACATTTGAATTAAAAGTAACATGTTTAACAGCATTCAAACAAGCACGACCATTATCATTGTTCACTAAAGATGAATTGTTTAAATCAACAGAAACTCTTTTCTTTCTGTTACCAACACTCTTTCTCCTCTTCCTCTTCTTTTTTTCCTCAACAGACAATTGCTTAAAATTGATCTTAGGTTCTAATGACTTAGGAACCCATTTGGTCTTTTCACCTGTTGAATTGACACTAAGAAGATTAGAATGAGGGGTTTTAAACTTATTCATCTTTTTTGTCTCTTTTTGGGTTGAGGAAACTTCTTGCTTCTTAGGTTTGGCAATTGAAAACCATCCATATCTATCCCTATATCTAGTTACACCATTTAAAGTATCCCTAGTTAGTAAAACGGAGCTAGACTTAGGCACTTTAGAAATTGAACTAGATTGAGAGTTAGACAAAGAAGCATTTGGATTGTCATTTGGAAGTTTCACTTTGTGATACCTTGGTTTTGGTAAGGTTTCAGCTTGTTTCTTTTTAACATGTTTGTCAGGTTTTGGAGGGTTAGGACTCTTTTGTTCAGTCTTGACAGAAGGGGTAGAACTCTTTTGTTCAGCCTTGACGAGTTTGGGTTTAACTCGTTCTTGGAAGTAATATGATGTTGGAGCTTTGGACACTGATTTTAGTTTTTTTGATTCTCCTTTTATTTCTTTTTGAAAATTTATGATTTTCATAGATTCAATCTTTTTCTCACTTTCTGAGTCAAAAACATATTCTCCCTCCATGAATTTATCAAAATCATCTTTGGTGAATTCATTCGAAAATGTAGAAATATCAGGAATCTTGTTGTCCAACATCATACCACGGGTAGTCTTAGGAATAAGGTCGACTTGGACTGAAACATCCTTGGTTTCACAAGAAAATTGAATAGAAGTATCAACACCTATACTAGCACAAAGCTTAGGGTGAACAACTAGCTCATCAAGATTTTCGCATGTGAAAAATCTATAAAAGTACCATATCAAAACTAGGTTATGTGCAAGATCTTCATCAGATAAATCAGATTGCACAAAATTTGCAGCTAAAGAACTAGCAGTAGTTTGACAAGTACATGCAAAACAGTTAGTCACTGTCTGTGTGGATGAACTTGTAGATAAATCACAAGTAGTCTGAGTGAAATGGTCTACTAAGAGACTGAAATCAGTTTGGGTAGAAACATTCACACAAACCTTCTTGATATCAACAACTGATTCATTCTTCGAATTCGGACTTTGAGACTGTAGATTATGAATGAGTTTTTGTTGAGATTCCACTGTTTTTTGTAAACCTTCTATTTGTTTTTCCAAAAATGTGGATGGAGTATACATTTTAGTTGGTTTTGGTGGAGAAATGACAAATTTTTCGTTTTGAAAATTAGACCCAATCTCTTCTAATTCAAAGATTGTTGAATTTTTCGTTTCATAAGAAGTATTGATAGGATCATAATTAACCAAATATTTATTCTTTTGAATCTTCTCAACTTCATCAGTCTCAAATTCGTCATTCAAAGGACGAATTAATTGTTGTACCATACCAAGTCTCAAAAATTTCTCATCATACAAAGGTATAATTTCTTCTTTTGCTTTTTGCAATGGAGTGATATTCTCAAAACCCAACCCAAGAAGAAGTTCCGATCTATCAATCTTTGATTTATTGAAATAGGCAGTGAAATCCAAAAGAGGATTTTGTTCAACTTTGTACAACTTTTCTTGATAGAAAAGTATATTCTTTTTATGTTCCTCAATTTGTCTTTCAAGGTTTTCACTCTCAATGCCTTTTAAAAAACAATTATGATTTAAATCAGAAACTTTTCTTTCGAGTTCAATTGTTTTTGGTGTAGCTTCTTGAAGCTTCTTATTCAGAATATCAACATCCATTTGTCTTGCATTTGCCCGAAGCCATTCATTGGTCTTTTGAACTTCAAGATCTTGATTGGCATTTTCAAGATCAAGAATGGTCTTTTCTAAATTATGGCACTTTTCCAATAACTTAAAATCAAGAGACGCATTCATCTCACATTCTTTAACCAACATTTGTTCTTTATAATTTTGAAATTCTTGTTTCATAGCATCATACTCAAAAAGTAGTTTAGAATTTTCTTCAAGAAGTTTGGTGTACTCCCTTTTTGAAAATAAAATGCTATTTTTCAATTTCTTGTTTTTGTTGGCTAAAGAAGTGTAATGATTCGTCAAGTTTGATAAGGCAATTCTACAAGACTCTTTATCCTTAATTGATGAAAAAGTAGAGTCGAGATTTACCTCATCATCGGGATATTCCTCGTCAATGCTGTCAGTCTCCAACACTTTGTCTTTGCTCAACCTTGCCATGAAACATACATTTGCAGACAGATCTTCATCTTCATCATCAGTCAGCAAAAGCCACTTGTCATCTTCAGCAATCAAGGCTTGACCGGCTTCAATTTGCTTTGCCAAGAGCATCTTCTGCTTGTAGTATTCATAATTCTTCTTGCGAGGCAGCTTGCAATCCACAGCAAAATGACTAGGAACTCCACAGTTGTAACACTTTTTGTCAGATGTTTTTCCTTTCTCCACGATTTGTTTCTCAGTTTCTGCTTTCTTATCTCCATTCTTGGAACCACTTGTTTCACCTTGTTCAAAACTCTTGTGATGATATTGTTCCTTCTTTGGAAATGCACTTGTTGATGAAGTATGAAGATTGTTGTTAGTTGGCCTCGCTTTGAAATACTTTTTCTTGAAATGCTTAGTCACAACGGCAAGAGCTTGGTAGAATTCATCAGGAACACCATCTCTTGGAGCCAAGAAATCTTCTCCCTCCTCATCAGACGAAGAAACAACAATCATTTGTCTTTTAAGAGCCTCAGAAACCTTTCTTTCAACAACCAATGCCAAAGGATCAGTAGATACAACTTCTGGCACTTTGTTGAATGAATATTTGCTTAGAACTTGATGCTCATTCAAATTGAAAGATTCTTAAAGAGTATGAATGGTGAATTTGGTCAGATCTTGATGTTGCTTGATTTGAGTTCCATAATCTTCCCACTCGGGACCAAGTGCTTTGATAAATTTGATGTTCAGCTCAATTTCAGATTTCTTGACCTTGTTCTTTCTCAGTTCATTGATCACATTGCAAAATCTATAGTACACGGACTCGAGAGATTCATTTGGTGATTTCTAAAAATTGTCAAACTCAGTTAAGACATTTGTCAGTCGGATTGTTGAGGTTATATCAGCACCTTCCATTTGTCTAGCAACTTCATCCCAAATCTCCTTTGCTGTGTCATAAGAATCAACTAAGCCATAGATCTCATCAGGAAGTGCAAGTACAAGCATGACCTAGCTCTGTTGTCAGCAGCAGTACGATCTCTTTGTTCGGCATTCAAAAGATCAGGAGTCAAAATAGCACCGGTAGTAGGATGACGATGCATAGCAAGTCCATTCATGATTGAATCCTTAAGCATGTGACCATTAGTCTGACGTTCCACATAATCCATGAACCTTTTCTTCCAAAGTCGATAGTTACCACGATAAAGAACTGGAGGTCTTGTATCAGTACCTCGAGCCAACACTTCACGAGTAGCCATTAGAAATTGATTTAAGAATTGAATTGATTTTTGAAAAAAAATATGAAACGATCTAAAATGAGATAGAATGAAACGATCTAAAGTTGGAAAGATAGAAAAACGATCTAAATTGATAAAGGAATTGAAACGATCTAAATTTTGATTGGAAATGAAACGATCTAAATTGAATTTTGAATGAAAATTCTAAGTATTCTAAATAAATTTGGACAAAGTTTTGGTATGAAATGTAATGGAATGAATTGAGCAAAACCAAACACGAAGATCAGTTACCCAAGAATAAATCAAACCAGGAATTTGTTTGAGTGAAAGATGAAACGATCTAAAAGAGATCGTTTTGGATTTACCAAAACTGAAACGATCTAAAAGGGATCGTTTTGGTTTTTCAAAGTCTGAAACGATCTAAAGGAGATCGTTTTGGATTTCTTCACAAAATTTCACCAAAACTTGATTATTTTCAAGAAATTGAATTGACCAAAACCAATCCAAAGGATCAGTTAGCCACAATCAACTCTTCACACCACAACCACACTTGTCAAAACGATCTAATTTGAATCGTTTTACAAGCCACAACACTGAAATGTAAGTACCAAGGAAAGAAAAACTGAAACGATCTAAATAAGATCGTTTTAGCTTTACAATGTCGTCTTCAACCTCTGAACATGAACAACTCCATTGACGATTTTTAAAACTTCAATATCTTTTGATTTTCTGAGAATTGGAACATGAAACCACTTGCAAACAGTTTGTTTTCACCTTAGCAACGATCCGATTAACACACTTCAGCTTATAACACAACAAAATCAAATCCCAAATTTTAGCGCCAACAACTCAAAATCTGAACTTTTGATCCAGATCGAATTAGAACACGAAACTTGAGAGGATTATGTAATTAACTATGAGAAATCGAACGGTGAACAAACATTTGTGATTTTATGTGATTTGAGAGGTTATTTTTGAATTTTCAGTGATTAAAAAAACCGAACAAAAACAGGATTAAAAACAGAATTAAAAGGTGATTGTTTTATGAATTGTGATTGAATTCAGTTATGGATCAAGATCAAAACGATGTTTTGCTCTGATACCACATGTAACAACACGATTTTATCACTCGAATTCACATCAACAATGGCGGTTTAGTGTTTGTGTGTGTTCTTGGTGTTTGTGTGTGTGTTGAGAGAGAATTGGTATCAAGTGTGTGTTATTCAGGTGTAATGATCAGGTTTTTTTGTCAAGAGTTATGCCAAGGTTATGATTTCTAAGGAATTGAGGGCTATTTATAGTCTAGACTAACCAACTATGCTAATTATCACAATTAGCCCCTCAACCTTAGAAATCATCAACACATGACTTAACAACAAGTAAGTCCATAACTTAAATTACAATGTATCACTATTTTTGGATTTCTAACACTATCAATGTGCGGTTCTTTCTTTCAACTACTCCACTCTTCTCTGGAGAGTGTGCTGATGAGAAGTTTTTGAGAGATGCCAGTGTCATTGCAAAATGATTCAAGGGTTTTATTCTGAAATTCAGTCCCATTATCACTTCGTAACTGACAAACTTTTCGACTGTACTTGAGATCAATTCGCTTGAGGAGAGAAATGATTTCAGCAGGTGCATCACTTTTTGATCTGAGAAATACCACCCAAGAGAATCTAGTGAATTCATCAACAACAACCAGAGTATAACGTTTTCCAGCTCTAGTTTGAACATTCACTGGACCTAATAGATCCATATGAAGCATGTGAAGAGGTTCAGTGATGCTAAAGTTTTGCCTGGTCTTGAAACTGGCCCTTTTTTGCTTGCCCATTTCACACCGTGGACATGACTTTTCCTTTTCAAAGGAAACTGGAGGTATCCCATCCGCCAGTTGTTTGCGAGACAACTTGTTAATATTTTTGAAATTGAGATGGGATACCCTTTTCTGCCATAGCCAGTTGGTGTCCTCATCAGTCTTGGTATAGAAACACTGTTTTTTTGGAGCTGGTTCCATATCCATGATGTACACATTTCCTTTTCTTGGTGCAATCATCACCACTTGCCAATCCTTGTTAAATATGGTGCCTTGTGCAATGTCGAACAATACTCTGAAGCCATCATCACACAGTTGGCTTACACTGATCAGGTTGTATTTCAAACCATTCACAAATGCAACCTTAGTGAATTTGACTTGTCCATTATTGAGCATACCAAATCCTTTAGTTTTTCCACTACCATCATTACCAAAAGTCCTGTCGGTCCATCTTGCATAGTGAACTCCTCCAGCAGGGGCTTACATCCGGTCATAGTCCAGCCAGAAGTGTTGTCCAAATACCAAGTATGCTTCTTTCGATCGCCCTTCACACCCACAAAGATCAATAGTTGTTTTTGTGAACCCATCTTTCCTTGATGGGTTCACTGGACTTCTCATGAGAAGCCTCAGTTGATTGTTGTGGTGATGAGCTGGAGGCTGAATCTGGAGATTTTTCATCAACTCCAGGTCCATGAGTAAAAACAATTGGTATTTGGTATTTACTTCCCTTTTTCTTTTCATTTTTAGTTCAAGTTAGAACTTTTTGTTTTTGTTTTGCAGGAAGTTTGACATTTTGCTTTTCAATTGATGTAGACGATATTCCTTCCAGATTTTTAATTCTGACAGTGCAACTATGAACCTGCCTAGACAAAAGTTGGAGTTGACTGTCCAGTTTTAACAGAATATCATTTTCAACAGGCAACTGAACCTTGGACTTAGGTTCAGTTTGGTTCTTTGTCTTGGGATTCTCGGGCTCCTTTGACTTTTGAGGTAAAGGCTTTTCACCAGCAGCCTTTTTGCCTTGAGCTTTAGCCTGATTGGCTCCAGTTTTCACCTAAACAGGGGTGGTCTCTTCAGGTTCAGTCTTGATAATTTTGGGTTGGTCATATGGGGTCTCAACCTTGAGATTTGGAAGTAATGCATGAAGATCTGGAGTGAGTGCAGCTATTTCTACATCTCCAGACCGACAAAATTCTCATAATAAACCATCAAGCTTTCCAAATACTATAATGTTATTTCAAGACTTGGAAGAATCCATGGTAACTTATAAGTTCTCATTTATCAAAATCATTATGATAGAAAATATATCAATCGATTTATCGTATATCATACCCAAAATCATTCGGTTATCAATATTCCATTATCACCAAATTCAACAACTTTCAAGATTCCGTATAGGGTCCAATACCCAAACCGTATGTTCAATTCATAATATTCAACATAATAATATCAATTTCATTTAGCCACAATGGCATAATTCAAGTAAACTTTGATAAGTAAATGCTTGAGCCACTACTACTACCATTTTATCAAGTCCAACAATATATATATATATAATTCATTTCATAGCACAAGCTGTCAATCAAGTGCCGTATTAATAATAATAGGGTCGTGCCATGGAGACGGCCATTTAAATTTAAGGTAGCTAGAGCACCACTATGGTCGGACCGGAAGTGAAGGTCATCACAAAGGCAACCAACCTTCCACCGTTACACTTATGGGTGGGTGGACGAAACCTAGTTGCGCAACTCTCTAACTACAGGCCTCCACTTTCGGAGTAAATAGTAGTGTACCGAAAGAAAACGGGTTGACATAACTCAAGCTCATCATAAAACATTTATCACATTGAACATACGAAACAATTTCATTTCATAATCATATTATCGAAAATCGTTATATATATATGTATATAAAAGCAATTTCATTTATATATATCATGCTTTTCACCCCGATAGTTAAACACATAAAATAGTTTGAAAGGGGGCTATGACTCACCTTGATATGCCGCATATTATACTTATCTATCCAAAATGGGTACTTCCCATCTATAGCTTCCTTGACCATATATCCATTATGTTCCTCCATCATATTTCAAGCCAAGACTATCCCTACGATAGGACTAATATACGTAAGTTCCTATCTTAAACCATCACTTAGAAATGCCATTTTCATCATGTTGTTATCGATTTTTGAATCCAAGTGTATTGCTAATATTCACATCATTTTGGTTGTAGAGATTGATGGTGTAAAGGTTACTTTCATTATAAACGTAGTTATAAGTTGTTAGAATTTCGGTAACTTGGCTTCATTTGTGGTTTCGTTTGGCATCTTAGGTTATCATATGCTAATATTAAGTTATATTATCCTTATTTATCATTTTATGTGCAACCGATTTTAGTTTAAATTACCTTTCAAGGTATCAATTTATATTATAATTAACTTAGTTGTTTCCGTTTATCCACTTAATTTTTGTTTCACGTTACCTAATTATACTTTCTCCATACTTCATGATAATATTACGATTTACTCGGGCCTTAGAAGATCACTTAGTTGTTATGGGCCACAATCGTTGGGCTTACAAGTCATGGGCTTCCAAGTGTTTTGAGCTTAAGTTTGTTGTTGAGCTTAACCTTATTTGGGTTATATATTTGATGGGTTATATTGGTTGTTGGGCCAGGTGGGCCTACTGATTTATGGTTTTATAGGTTGGTTACTTGGGCCGGGTTAACCCATTATGGTTCTTAGTTCATTACATAGCCCATTATACCTTTTTTTAAGATTACTTACAAATTTTCTGTTTTATACTTTATTTTTATGAAATGTTGGCTACTATTTTGCGATCAAGACGAATTATTTGGACTGTTATGATTTTTATACAGAGACTTATATGTAGCTAGTATTTTTGAGAATTTTTACTAAATTTTTAGACATTGTTTACTACCTCTAAAAATTACCAAACCAAAACTGGTCGGAATGGTAACTTCTGCGCGACCCAATATGTTTTATAAAAGTTCCTCATGATGAAAACTTCAGAAAAATCCTCAAATTTTATTTTAAGTTAAGAACCCACAAAAATAACTTTTCACCAAGTTTGAGCTTCTGAAGCTCAGTATTTTGAAAATTAAAAATCGTCAAAATCCACTGATTTCCAGACCAAAATCCAAGTTTTGCGACCTTAACTTCAAAAATACGTTTCACTGACTTTTAGCTTGAAATTTGACCTGAGACCAGTCCCATTTAAAAGACAACTCTTTGAACATGATTTTAGACTCAAAAATCGTTCAAAAATAAGTTTCCAAGCCCGAGATATACCCTTTTGATACATGTTCCTGACCAGTTTCTCCTTGGTAACCCAAATGCATGTCTTTACTTTATGGCTTCACCCGACACCCACTTTGACATTTTCAATGTATTTATTTTAACTTGAACAATATCCTACCATGTTAATAGTGTTTCTACAGATTTCATAACTAGTATTTTGTACAAAGTTATTGGATTCAAAGGATGATTTCATAATTTGTGAAATTAAGCCTTTTTGTTGAAAACTCAGCTCGACCACTGTGTACTAAAAGATTCATATCTCGAGTTCTGTTCATCCTTTTTACTTGATTCGAATTGGTGGAGAAACTAGACTTATATATCTACAACTTTTATTTTGGACACTTACCATGAATCGGTCCCCAAATGCTTGGTTTACCCGTCCCAAGTTCTGTTATAGATCCTGTCAGCTTTGTTTTGCTTTAGACAACCCACCAATGATCTTGTTTGGTTATTTTACACTCCATAACACCACTCACAAGATTAATAACCATTTTTGTATTTTTTTAACACAATAACTACTGATTAAAAACAGATTCACAATCATCCATCATCATTTAAAAACTGAACACACAAAACATAATTGATTAACTTGATTCTTGCAAAAACATCTCTTGGTCATCCTAAAATAACATGCATGTAAAGATCTTTTGATTTCTTGATTTGAAATGGAAAGTTTATATTCAAAACACATGTTTGAAGATAATAATGCTTAGATCCATAAATTGATCATTGAAAAACAACTAAATAAAAGAGTATTAAAATCGGTTTTGAGAAAACTACCTTAGATGATGAAAATCGGTTAGATTGAAGGCTGTCCAAGGGCTATTCCCAGCTCTTCCATGCTCCCAAATCATTATAGATTGATCCCCATACAAGATTGTTGTGTTATTATGATAGTTTGATGATTAAATTCCTGATTTAGGGGTTGAGTTTTGCCCAGAAATTCTGTCATGAACAAGAAAGGAAGAGAGTGTTTTGGTGAGTGTGTGTGTTTTGGTTGAGTGTAAAAATGAAAAAATGAGCAGGTCTTGAGCCCTAAAAAACGTAGCTAGGGCAGCAAATAGAGGGTGTGGGGTGAGGTTATTGGTTAGGAGGGGTGTTGGGAAGTCTTGGGTTGGTTAACTCATGTGGTGTGGTGTTGGGTTAGTTCCCTAACTAGTATTGAGACATACAAATAGGTAATTGTATGTATATATGTTTAAGAGTGTAAGAATAAGTGGGTATACATGTTTTAAAAGTGTAGAATGTAATAAACTAATCATAACCCTATTGGCTAGTTGATATGTATGCATGTGGTGTGTTTTAAATATTTAATTTTTTTATGAACTCATTTATATAACCATGCATATATATATGTCTTTTATTAATATTTGTTGTATTATATGTGTATATAATTACATATGTCATATTATTATAAACTCCAAATGCTTATTATTATTATTTGGGTTGTTGGATTAATTGGGATACTTGAATTCTTGCTTGATAGATAGTGCACGCATTAATTCAAGATTATCGTTTCTTTGAGATTGGCTTTGATTATTCAATTAGAGTTTGTAAGGCCTTTCTAAGATGACTAGCTATTTTTAAGCATTCCGTTGAACTAGAAGGCAATTATCACTATGCCTCAATTGTCTAGAAGGTCATTCCCTTAATAAACCTCTAGGGATAGATACCTAGATAAATCTAAGTAAATTGTCGTAGTTGAAAATTGAGGGTTGTTACAAAACACATGACCAATAATAGTACCTAACAATACAAAGAATGAATGACCAAATAATTCAACTAAAAAAAATGAGATAGGATCGGAATATACCTGCTGTGTCAGCAACCTGGGTATTAGTCAAGGCAAAAACACGTCCACCAGTAGCTGGCGATGCTCAACTGATTTCCCCCAATATTACCACGATAACCTTGATTCCCAAAAGGTTGACCTTGCCTATTATTCACTGGAGGCACAGAACAGAGTGGCTAAACATTCTTAAATCTCTTGTTTTTACCTTCCTTATTCTTAGTGGCCAAAAACTCTGCTCGCTCCATCTCCAAATTTCGAGCATAATCGGCTGCCTCAGCTACATCATAACACTTCAGATTAATTAGTTTGGAGCGGTAACGCACATGAATAGCCCACTTGTACTTACGAGCTTGATCCTCAGAAGACCCAACAGCAACTCCAATCAACCCCACGAGTCTCAAAAATCTTTTCGTGAAGTCACCGACAGACTCATTATCCCTCTGACGAATATTAGCATACTCCCGAATCATAGCCTCTTTTTCCGCCTCTAAAAAGTACTGACGGAAAAACAACTCCTTAAAAGAAGACCAGTCTAACGCATCCTCATAGTCAATACCACCTTTTGCATCTCTCAAAGCAATCCACCAACGCTGAGCATCTCCCTCTAACTTGTACACAACTAGTGGCACCCAGTACCTTTCATCACAACCAAGGACCCTATAAATCTTCTCAATATGGGTGATCCAGTTCTCAGCTTCCACAGGAGTGCTAGCAGTGCTGAATGACAAAGGACGTTGTTTTTGGAACCGTCCTAACCACACATGAATAGCCTCACCCACTATAGCTTTTTCTTCCTCGTACTCTTCCTCATTTTCATGCGTCTTCTTCTTACCAACAAAACCTTCCTGATTACGCATAGCATCTACAGGTTGAGCCACAATGTCTGGTAACAGGTTTGCGAGAGTTTCGTTGATTTTGCTGACTACATCATCCTCGGTCATGCCCTTTTTTTTTGGTGCCATCTATCGAGCGAGACGAAGATACAACAGTTACGATTAGCATGACGAATAAATGAAAATAAACAAATAGATACATCAATAAGGATTAAAGCGAGAGATAGATTAACAAAGTAGAAAGAAAGTCCTAACCAAAAGTCTACCCAAATCTCACAGGCCATAACATAGGTTATAAGTTTCTATAGGAAAGAATCTATGCTCTGATACCATTCTGTAACGCCCCTAACTTACTAAACGTACAAAATGATATCAAAAGGAACTTAAAGGACAAAAGGGACATTAATCTTATTCAAAGTCAACCAAAGTCAAACCAAAGTCAAAGTAACAAAATATTCAAAAGTACTTATTATTCAACAATAAGAACTAAAGCTTGAAGAACTCTAAGGCCAAAGGCGCTAGGTCCAAATCGTTCTACACTCTTCGCTCATTCCCAGTGCCCCCTTGATCACCTGCCGTATAAGAAAGAAAAAGGAATACGGCTGAGCAAAAAGCTCAGTAAACGGATATGACCAAAGCAGGAATATAATATGAAAAGCGGAGACGTATATTTCAATCAAACTTATTACCTTAACAAACTTATTTCAAATCAAGGTTCAAATATGTATGATTCCACCATATATCATACATCAAATATATATATATATATATCAAATATAAAACCAAGTTTCATAAAATAGTGCACATATGAGTCAAACAAATAAGGGTCAAATGAATTCATAGGGTAGCTACTCCACTAATCATTCATTTATGGTGCGAAACGCCTCGTTTGACACTACGATAAGCGCCCACCGTCAAACAAATATTACCTACGACCGATCCATACGCCTCCTATCAAAATATAATATAATGAGCTCGAGCCACACCGAGTTATCAAACGGAGACGCCATAGAACAAATCAAATACACCGCTACGGACGGTGCCACGTCATCGGTGTCACGATAACGCGCCCATGGGACCTCTATGGATAGGTTACCCTTACATGCATATCTTAAGAAACCGTTTTGACCAACTTATATATCTAGATATATCGAATGAGTTTTTAAGAGACAAATGAATTTTTAGACAGTTAGAATAAAAATATTGTACGACATTTAAATATAAACATAAAATCACATCTCTATCACTCCATTATATGCGACGATATTTATTTTCGTTAATCGAGGAACATATATGAGTGTACGAATTGGAGAAACACTTGTACGAATCACCGCATCAAATGTAACACCCAAACGCAACTCTTTCGGGACTATTATCGAATTGGGTTTCAAGAGATGGTTTTGACACACTTAATATATATCAAAAATATTAAAATTTTCGAATCAACAAATATATTTAAAGGCTAACAAACAAATGATTTTTCAAATAACCCATATCGAATCCATACAAATTTCCCAAAATTCAAAAGAAGTTTTGAGAGGAAAGATTTTACCAGAAGGATCCTAATACCACCTAGAATATCCGTACCTTATCGCCGATCACAACGAATTCAAAACGCAAGATCCACTAACGAAACGCGATCACCAAACTGAATCTAATCATATACAAGCGTATAAGCACAAAACATATTCAAATAGGGAGTATGTAATATCTTTTTAATTTATGAGTTTATTATATAAGTTTCATGTTATTTTTACTTTTGTTGCTGTATATATTACTTTAGCCGTAACTTTCACTTTTAACATGTGACTTTGAACCAAAACGCTCATACCGTCATACACCCTTCTTCTTTAACTTATATAGTATATAAAATAAAATATAAATTTGAATATATATTATACGCCTTTAGAAAAAACGATGCTATGAATTTACTGTCCAAATAATACTCTAAAGTCTTGACAACACCTTATATTTTTATTTATTAAATCACAAGGGGTAACATATATAATAAAACTCTATGCAAAAATCCATAGTAAAGTTTAACTTGATGATACCCATCTCTTAAAAATACTTTGATCAATATATAAAATATATATAATTATTCAAACGTACAAATCATGGGATTAAGTCAAAGAATTTGAAAGTGTATAAATATAGGATAAAGTAAGTTATATTATGGATTATGACAAAATAATATTTAGCCAAAAATAATTAAATAAAATATAATAATATAATTTGTTTAAAATAAATAAATAAATAAATTAAATAAGTAATAACAATTTTGTGTAAAGCATCATAAGAGTTATAATATAAAATCTATTAATGGCTTACCAACAAAATGACTTGAAGCTTTTACTGCTATGCAATTTAGTTAACAAATTCACCTTGGTTTCTTATTCCCTTCCCAAGACCACACGTTCACAATAAGAAATCAGATATCTCAAATTGAAATTCCAAATTTTGGTAATAGGAATACATTATTATTATTATTTTATTATTATTATTATTATTTCATCATCTTTGGCCTGATCACTTCCAAACCTATATATTATTTTGTTTGTATGAAAAGAAAGTTTGAGTCATTGGTGTTAATTATATAGAGTGCTTTTAAAATGCCTAGCAATTATATTTAATCATCTCAACCATAGCTTTATCAAAACTATTTCCACCCAAAGGTCATGATACTAACATTATTTATTTAAATTGCATTAGTGATAACTTTTAATTTTAGTTGTTATCATAAAAATTATTACAAGGAATATGTATCTACAAATTCTTATCTCACGAGAGAAACAAAGAGACCAAAGTTCATTTTATGAACATTACCATATTTTTAAGATGATAATTATTAGTAATTACTTTTGGCCATTCCTAACCGATTTCAAATTTGCTAGCTTTTAGATATAGTTTTACCACCACCATTGATATCATTTTATTTATTTATTTATTTTTCTAAACCTTGGTTACGTCGACATTAGACCATAAGTTAATTATTTGCTTCTAAAAGCCTATACATTTATTTAAATATTGTTTTACGTATGTTTCAATTATAGTGTTTTGGTTTTATAGGATATTACAAAACAAGCATAAATTAATCAGCTAGAAGGATAGTTATTAATATATCTCCCAATTAAATCAATTAGTAATTGTTAGAGCATTCACAATTACAAATGGGGTGAGCCGGTGAGGTACTGAGGTAGCTTAGAACCATGCCAATGGTTACGTCGTTTGGTTTGTGGGTTGCATTGCTTGAGCAACATTGTTCGTACGTGCTCGTCTTTGAAGCTCATCGATTTGGTCAGTCGATGAAGCGAAAAAGAGAAAGTCAAAGAGGCGGGCTGAATTTAGCGACTTAAAACAAATTATTATGTTAAAATGGGAATAAAGTGAAGGAACTGCAAAGTTGTTTGCAGTTTGTAGATATTGACGTAATATTAAGATGTTAATCTTAATAGAGAAAGAAAAATAATGTTGAGAAAAGTTATATGCTTAACTGAAATAAAAACATTTGTGATATGTGAAACGCTTAACCAATTACAACTATTGTCGTGTCAACTAACGCAAAAGAGGTCGGAACTCAATTTATAAACTTTGAGAGTACATGTTATAAAAGCCCATCGTGACATTTAGTTAGATATAATGCAATTGAAAGATAGTAACGGATAGGGGATTCTTACTTTGAGAAAACCTTCTTTTTTTTTAAGTGAAAACTCCTTAATTATATATTGCATCACATGTTTTTTTAATTATATATTAGGTCATATGTTTTTACAGCTCATTCACATGTAAAATGATATAAAAAATTACGTTGACTCATTTAGCACCTAACATCGCAATATCCTCATCGCAACATTCATCTAGCATTGTCGCTAAATAGAGACAACAATAGCGATTTAAAGAGTGACGTCGCTAAATAAATTAGCGTCACATTATGTGGACTCTCTGTATATGTTGCAATATTTAGTGTCTTACATTTAATGACGCAAAAATCTGTGACTTTTTTCTACTTTAGAGACTTCTTACTTGAATTCGCTAATTGCATTGCTAGCATAAAAAAGGTGACGAAACAAGACGCTAAACATGTCGCTAAATGACATTTTTCTTGTACAGTATCTTAGAAAAGTTCATTTTTGTTTTGGGTCTAGCCGAGTCAATAGCCCAACACACCCATTTCTTTTCTCATTTTGGGTGGCAGCTAAATAACCCAAGAGCCCATCAACTTTACCCTTATATTCTTTTGTTGTCGGACCTGCGAAAAAAAGCCCAGCAGCCATCATATCATTTTTTGAAAAAGAGACGCATCCTTTGTTGTTGGACGAGCAGATTTGGTAATTGCTTGTAGGCTTTTTGTCCGCAATTTATAACATGCGAACTTTTAATTAATCTGTGTATAATCTTAATCTCAAACTTAAATTTAATTTTAATCTTATCTTAACTTATCGATCTTATCTTAATCTTAGTCTTATCTTATCTTAATCTTAATGTTAATCTTATCTTAATATATACTATAAGTCTATAAGACAGTTGAACTAATGACTTATTAACCAATCAAATTGCTCAATTTCATCAAATTGACTCTCGCTTATATCATCATTTAGATTAACTATAAATTAAAAATCATAATATTCATTATCCAAATATATTAATATATTAGTATTTATATTTATTTGTAGAAAAAGTTTCATTAATTTACACTTTTTTTTGTTTTCCATCAACAACTTATACTTTTTAGCCCTGAATACTAAATTTATATTTATTTTTAGTGATTTTTTAAAAATTTTTAAAAAAAGTTACAAAAGTATTTATATTTAATTTTTTAAAGTTACAATTGCCACTCAAATCAAGAGTCCTAATTGTTATCAAACAATATGAAAACAATCCTAAAGGGGGAAGGAGTACAAGTCGGGTAAGCGTCGGGTACAACGAAGCCGATCGGGTACACCATTCCTTCCAATCGGGTAAGCATCAGGTAGAACAAATCGGGCATCATTTCAGCTTCAGTAACCGATCATTGGGTTCGAATTTTGAATGTTACACCCGCGTGGGTCCCCTCCCCCCAAAACGGCTAGTTGACCGAATTTTTTAAAAAAAAAGTCTTCCACCTCTATATATACATATCTATATACATATATACATAAAACACATATAAAATCACCATCTTCCATATTTCTCTCCATTCACCTAAATAATCATCAACCCATTTTGAAAATGTCTTCCACATCTTCCGAATCGCGGGTTGTCGTTGTGGAATCGGCTTCGTCATCCGAGACCGATGTTCACTTTTTGCAAAACGCGGTTCAATGGATGGACGACACGACAAACTCTAACGACGTTCAACACCGTAGATACGTCAATCGAGAACGTGAAGTCGGTCATCAAATACTACTAAATAATTGGTTTGTTGACGAACCAAAATACGACGATGCTTACTTTCGAAAAAAGTTTGGTATGGAGAAAACCATGTTTTTAAAACTCTAATAATCATTATTCAAATATATTATTCGTAGAAAAGTCTCACTAATTTACATTTTTTTTTATCATCAATGATTTACATCTTTTTGTTGAAAGGTTATCCTCTTATATTTTTAATATATAAATCATCACACCTCTTGAGATTTGAAATCATAAAAATTTAACATTACAAGAATTATCTTAAAATATACCATAAGAGAAATTTGATTAGTTAAGCCAATCAAACTTGATTGGTCAAGGCAAATACATTTGACGCAAAATTACACACATATGAGTATATAATTAAATTTGATTGGTTAAGGTAAATACATTAGTATTTCAGTATACATACAAATTTAATTTAATTCCTCAGGCCAATCAAACTTGATTGATGGATGCAAATACATTTGTAATGAAATAGAACACAATTTAATATACAATCAAATTTAATTAATTAGGAGATAAGTTATGCTAGAGTTAATAACAAATCACAAACAAAAGTTATACTAACTCATGTGTCATTACTGTAATAGAGAGCGAGAAACATGAAAGAGAAAAAGATTTTATTTTAATTGGTCTATCTCACTTGATAAGTTAGTTTGTTAAGTTTTGTTTGTTATTTGTTTGTAGCTTTAATATTTCACTTAATTTTAATCATTGATAGAAATGATCCATGAGCGAAGATTTAGTCTATAGATCTCAAAAAATATTAAGCATTTAAATATAAGAGAATATATATATATATATGTTAGGTCCAGGTTTACTGGACTCGCTCCAGACGTGATAACTAGAACCCTCTGAAGATTTGTCCAGAAATTATGTGAAGACCAGTGAACAACTTACTTGTACAGGAATCTGGATTCCACCAGATTTGTTCACTGGACTTCACTCCAGTCTTGATCTTTCCACTGAAGAACATTCTCACTGAAGTCTGAAGAAAGAAGTCTGACAAATAGCGGAGCTCACTGCAAGACTTACCAGATCTCCTGACTGGAGTCCTTGTCAGTGTTCTAGACCTTACAAGTCTGAACACTGATTACGAGGAATTGACTTTATGCCTTTACATGCCTTTACCCGGACAATTCATTTGTTCTTTGTTAAAAGCCTTACACGCATGTAAAGGTGGTTGATTAATTAGAAGACAAGTCACTATCATGTGACTTTATTCTTGTACTTTAATCAATGCATTTAAGGAATTAAAGTAATTTCCTTAAATGCATGTAACCATATTTGTACGGCAAAAAGAATATTATATTTATTCTTTTTGCCTATAAATACCAAGTCACTTCCTTGTCCAAATTACATAGTTTTGCAATTTGGTTCTTTTGCTCAAATACTCTCGATCTAAACAGTTATACTTCACAACTTTAAGTATTTCGATCAAGGAGTTTATTTAGCAAAATTAGATCACTTGTAATTCATAGGTTGTTTAGATACTTACTTTGTAATTTCTTGTTCCGCAACAACCTTGTATTTTATTTAACATCAATAAATAAAATATACTTGAAAATTACATTGTGTCTCACCATTTACTTTACTTGCTTATCTTTATATTGCTTAAGTACGTATTACTTTATATATATTCTTGCATTTATATTTATTGTAATACTAGTCCAATCTAGTGCTTACTTGACGTTTCATACTAGTCCTATCTAGTGATTACTTGACTTGTTGTATTCTACACTTGTGGGTTAAACCATCGAATGAGGGACTTCACAATTGGTATCAGAGAAGAAGGCTAACATACTTGCCTAGATCTGCATTTTCTCGATGGCCAACCCAGAGAATACACAAGGAAACCCATTAAATACTGGACCTCCTCCCATTAATGAAACTGAACAGACTAATGACCATGTTAACAATAATCCACCACCACCTCCTATTCCTGCTTCTCCACACGTGCATGTGCACTACTCAAACACTCCTATTCCCAAATTTAGTGGGAATGGTGATGAACTTGGCACGTGGAAAGCTAGAATGTTATTACATGTTACTGGTATTGAGAGGAATATGCTTAAAGTTTTAAATGAAGGACCCTATATTCCTAGAAGTCCTCTCAATCCACTTCTTGATCCAACTGGAGCAAGATCTGGGACGGAAAAGAGGGAGAAACACTGGTCTGAAGAGGAAAGGAGACTGGTCAATATTGACACTACCTTAAAAGTCATGATCCTCGGGGCCGTTCCTGAAGCTCTTGTTCCCACACTAGTGCTTTATCCCAGTGCTAAAAGCATGTGGGATGAACTAGTGAACCAGTATGAAGGTGGTGATGATACTATTGTTACCAGGCTAGTGGCTTTAAATAAGAAGTACGAGTCATTTTTTGCCCTACCCAATGAATCATTAACTGGTACCTACACCAGATTTATGTCTATCATAAACCAGTTGAGAGGGCTTGGGGTAGAAAAAGACAAGGACATACTTCTTGAAAAATTTTGTGATATTCTTCCATCTAAATGGTCTCATATGATCGTGGTCTTAAGACAAGGTAAAACCTTGCACTCTCATACTCTGTCAACATTGTATGGAGCCTTCAGATTCACTGAAGAGAATCAAGCCCAGAGAATTGAGGCAGAAAAAGATGCTATTAATCATGCTTCCAGTAGTTCCCCTGTGGTTAGTCATACTGAACCACAATGTGCAGGATTAATGTCTTCCGAGAATGTATTTTCGATGAAAAAGATGATGTCTGAATTAAAGGATTCTGGAGTCATGAATAATATCTCTCCAGATTATGATGAAACTGATAGTGATGATCTGATGGCTATGATGGCTAAAACTTTTAACCGTTTCAAAGCCAGAGCTAACAGACCCACTGGACACAATGCACCCAGTTCTTCCACTGACAAGACCAATCTAACATGCTTTAAGTGTGGCAGAAAAGGTCATTTCATGAAAGAGTGCAAGTCCAATCAGTTTGTCTCTCAATCTGGTCCATCAACTTCTTATAACAAGCCTGATGATAGCTATAGATTAAAATACAAAAAGCTTAAGGCTCAAATTGCTCTCATGTCTGCAGAAAAAGATAATAATAAATGCATGGTGGCTAAAGAAGAATAGGTTCCCTCTGATGACTCATCAGTTGATGATGAAGAGGAAAGAGATTGTTGTTATATGGCTCTAGCTGATGAAAAGCATCTGGTGAAAGAAGATGTCACATCTGGAAGATGGGTGGACATTGTCATTAAGAAGGTAATAGATTATGACAAAGAAACTGATCCTGAATTAAAATTGGACATTGCTGAAGCTTTAAACTCTGATTTAATGTTTGTGGAAATTGTTCGTTCAGAAATGTCAAATAATTTTGAAACAGATTTTTCTGAAATGACAAATTTACAATCAAAGTTAAAAGATTTGCAAGATATTGAACTCGCTTTCAAAGCACAAGTTTTGGTTACTGAACAACTGGTCTAAGAAAAAGAAGAACTGGAAAATATGTTAACAAAAGAAAAACATGTTATCCAGTCATGGCTTGAGACCAAGAAACCATATGATGCTGCACGTAAACAGTACCCCTCCCAAAAACGTGCATATCTGGGGGGTTATGTCAATGTTGCTTCACTAATACCAGTTGTTGATCGATTGTCTGAAGTGTTAAAACCTAGCACTATTTATGATGAACCAACAACACCCAAAACTTGTATTATTCCTCTTGTTCAATTGTCTGAGGTTAAGACTGGAGTTCCCTAGATGAATGCTCCAGTCAAGAAGGTTAAGCAGAATAAACCTTTGCCTCAATCATCTTCTAAAGAACCCCAGGTTCAGAAAAAGAAGAATGGTGTTCCTCCACCTAAGCCAAAAGTACAGTCATCTGGAAAGGCTATGGTGTCATCTGAAGAAACTATTTTGTTAAGGCTGGAAAGTCAGTTTCAACTAATGGCTCGTCAAGTTCAAAGTTGCAATGCAATAATTAACAATTTTGAGGGTACTTCATCTGGCCCTAAACAAAATACAAAACCTTTTTTCAAGAAAGAAAAATCGAGCACACCTGTTGATAAGAAAAAGAAAAAGGTTTCAAAACTGTCAGATCCAGTGGTGTTTCCAGTGGTGTTTACTGAGAAACCCACTATTTTTGAAAGTGAAAAAACCACGAACTCCTCTAGCAGGGTCTTACATCAGTCGATGGGTTCGCAAACCTTTAAACTAATAATCTGGTGGGTGTGCAGGGCGATCGAAAGAAATATATTTAGTATCTTGACAGCGTTGCTGGAAGGACAATGACCGGATGTAAGACCTTGCTAGAGGAGTTCGTAGTTTCAGACGGACCCTCTATTACTTTTGGAAATGATGGTTCTGGAAAGACTGAGGATATGGTGTTCTGAATAATGGTCAAGTCAAATTTAGACGGGTGGCTTATGTAAATGTTTTGAAATATAACCTCATAAGTGTGAGCCAGTTGTATGATGATGGCTACCAGGTGTTATTTAACATCTCTCAGGGCATTGTATTTAATAAGGAGTGGAAGGTAGTACTGATTGCACCCAGAAAAGGGAATGTGGAAAAGCTCTCCTTCAGAGCATTGTTTCTATACCAAGGCTGATAAAGACACAAACTGGCTATGGCATAAAAGGGTATCCCATTTAAATTTCAAAAATATTAACAAGTTGTACAGAAAACAACTTGCAGATGGGATACCTTCTGTCTCCTTCAAAAAGGAAAGGCCATGTCCAGGATATAAGATGGGTAAGCGGAAACGCACCAGTTTCAAGACGAAACAGAATTTTAGCATATCTGAACCTCTTCATATGCTTCATATGGATCTTTTTGGTCCAGTGAATGTTCAGACTCGTGCTGGTAAGAAATATACCCTGATAGTTGTTGATGAATACTCCAGATATTGTTGGGTAATATTTCCTAGATCAAAGAATGAAACTGCTGCTGAAGTCATCGCTCTTATCAAGCAAATTGAACTCAAATATAAGCGAAAGGTGTGTCAGTTAAGAATTGATAATGGAACAGAATTCCAGAATGCAACTCTGGAGAAATTCTGCACTGACACTGGCATCTCCCAGAATTTCTCATTAGCACACACTCTAGAGCCGAATGGAGTTGTAGAAAGAAAGAACAGAACGCTGATAGAAGCTGCCAGGAGTATGCTTGCTGAATCTGGTCTTCCCAAAATGTATTGGGCTGAAGCAATTGCAACTGCTTGCCACACACAGAATCGCTCAGTATATGTGAAGAGACACAAGAAGACATCCTATGAAATATTAAGAAATAGAAAACCAAATATTGGTTATTTTCACGTTTTTGGATGTCCAGTATACATCCTGAACGACTCCAGTCAGTTAGGCAAATTCGATGCCAAAGCTGATGAAGGATATTTTTTAGGATATTCAGCCATTCGTAAAGCCTTCAGAGTCTACAACAAGAGACTAGAAAAGGTCCAGGTGTCAATTCATGTCACATTTGATGAGTCAAATGAAGCAATCAATAAAAAGCCAACCCTTAATTCTCCCCCAGAAAGTCCAATTATCTTTGGTGAATCTGATCCTATCAACTACAATAAAGATTCATCTGAAGATGTTTCCAGTCATCTTGACTTGGAACCAGTGCAAATCGAAAACCTCCCAGTAATACTTCATTTTATCCTTCAATAAGTTTCAAACTACCCTCTTAACTTGTTATTAGATCAGATGTTCGTACTACACCACCAGTATCATATTCAATTGATTTTGAGCCAGTAATTCAAGAAATGCCTTTAAATGAAGAATTTCATGATGCAAATCGTGATCTTACAGATTCTGATGAAGATGCTGAAGTTGTCTGGCAAGATCCCATTCCAGAAAATCAATTGAATTCTTGCACTGATATTGTTGTCAGAAACAATCCTGGTCAATACTCTAAGTGGACAAAAGTCACCCAATCAACCAGATTATTGGTGACTCCAGTAGAGGGGTTCAGACCAGAAGTGCCTCCAGTGAACAATGTTTATATGTCAACTTCTTATCACTGATTCAACCGAAGAAGATTGACGAGGCAATGAATGACCCAAGCTGGGTGATAGCTATGCAAGAAGAGCTTCACCAGTTCGAACAAAATAAAGTTTGGAATCTGGTTCCTCTTCCAGTTGGCAAGAAAGAACCAATTGGAAGCAGATGGGTCTTTAGGAATAAGGTTGATGAAGATGGTCATGTGATCAGAAATAATTAAGGCCAGATTGGTAGCACAAGGGTACGTCCAGACAGACCTTGACTTTGAAGAATCATTTGCACCAGTAGCATGGTTAGAAGCCATCAGAATGTTTTTAGCCTTTGCTGCTCATCATAAGTTCAAGGTCTACCAGATGGACGTAAAAAGTGCATTTTTGAATGGAGAATTAGAAGAAGAAATTTATGTCAAGCAACCTCCAGGCTTCATTGATGAAAAGCATCCACATTGGGTATATCGTTTGGACAAGGCACTGTATGGCCTCAGACAAGCCCCTCGAGCCTGGTATGATACTCTGACCAAACACTTATCAGAAAACAGTTTCAAAAGAGGTGCAATTGACAATACCTTATTTATTCTTCGTGAAAGAGGTAATCTTCTGTTGGTACAAGTTTATGTTGATGATATTATTTTTGGTTCTACTGATGAATCTTTGTGCAAGAAATTTTCAAAAATCATGTCTTCAAAATTTGAAATGAGTTTGATGGGTGAATTAACATTTTTTCTTGGACTCCATATTAAACAAACCAGTGATGGTATTATTATTAATCAAGAAAAATATGTTAGAGATATTTTAAGAAAATTCGATATGAATTCTTCACCTTCAAAATCAACTCCAATTTCTGCACCTTTAACAATAGATTCAGACCCTGATGGGAAGCTAAAGAACATCACTGCCTATAGAGGCATGATTGGTTCACTAATGTACTTAACTGCCAGTAGACCAGATATAATGTTTGCAACATGTCTTTGTGCCAGATATCAGTCTAACCCAAAAGAATCTCATCTGACGGCTGTAAAGCGCATTTTGAAGTACCTTAAGGGTACTCCCAGTTTTGGTCTTTGGTATCCCAAAGGCTCAGGCTTAGATCTAATGGGTTATTCAGATTCAGATCATGCAGGTTGTAAGATAGACAGGAAATCCACTACTGGTGGATGTCATTTCCTTGGTGGCAAACTGGTGAGCTGGACCAGTACGAAGCAAACTTCAGTCTCTTTATCCACTGCTGAAGCAGAATATGTGTCTGCAGCCAGTTGTTGTGCTCAGATACTCTGGATGAAGCACCAGTTGCTTGATTATGGTATTAAGTATTCAAAGACCCCTATCTTTTGTGACAATACCAGTCCCATTGCTATCTCAAACAATCCAGTCATGCACACTAAGACGAAACACATTGATGTCAGGTATCATTTTATTCGCGATCGTGTAATGAAAAATGATGTTGAAATCCACTTTATTCCCACTGACAATGTAACACCCGTCGTTTAAAAATAAGGATTTCCAAAAACTTTTGCCTAACGGCGTTAAAAGAATGCGGAATTAACTTTAAAAGTCCAAACCAGCAAAATCTGTTTGGTTTATTCATTAAATGGTGTTACTAGCCATATCATCAAAATATGTCTAAATGGAAATCCATCGGTTGCCCAACATTATACAACCGAGTGCATTATCAATACAAGTCATTATTATCTAAACAATAAGTAAATGTCTAAAGCGAGCAGCCACTATGGGTAAACTATAGCCAACTTCAACACCATCTACCCATGCCTCACATCTTCTCACATCTACCTGCTCACTATTGTTGGACCTGAGGGCACAACACATTTTAAAAGAGCAAGTGTTAGCTAACGAATTAGCTAAGTACGATAACACATAATTTATAAAACGTTTGTCCATTTAAAACATTATATAAAAGTCATATTAAGTCGTTAAGGCACATATCATCGAACATATCATCTCATATACATATCATAACATCAACATCATTCATATTAGGATGGGTCATCTTAATGTGCCTAGTCATCTTTTGCATCATCACATATCAAATCTGAACATCTTTATAATTGTGACATAAGTCACGCATCTCGTATAACATATACATCATTATAAGTGAGACATAAGTCACACCCGACTAGATGAACAACCTTACGGCTGTACATCAATGCCGTTAAGGAATGGCAAGCCAATTCTAGGAGTAATCCGTATGTTTAAGGACAATGGGGCTGGTAAGACCTCCCGTATTACTCTTCACGTTGTACCTCGTTGCAAGGAGCCACCCGAGCAACCACATCAACTCACTTAACCGGGCTAGGGCAAGTACGGGGTATGCTTAACACTTCCAAATCAAATTTACGAGCACAATTTCACATCACATATAGTTTAGGTGTTTACACAACCTAAACAATCATCATATATATACATCTTTACGTTTGGGCCCTTAAACGTGCACGTGACATGGCAACTTAAAGAGTCTAGTGAACTAGATGAACAAGCCATATAAACATGCACATTTCAATACGCATCAACAAGTGTCATAAATCAATTCATCATAAGACATTGCATTTCATTTCATAAGAGAACATCACATATTGTTGGGACTGCATTTCAGGCCTCATTGGTTATTTGCATAACCCATATAACCTCCCGTGTACTCCCGAATATCCATAAGCAAACAAGATACCATTTGGGATGTTATTATATGAAAATTATGTTTATGTTGAACCCTCAGCGTGTCAAAGTAGTGTATCTTACCTTGGTACTGCTTACCATGAGTTACATAAGCCTTACAGTGCTTGCTAAGAGCTCCCGAATACCTAGAACGAGTATAAGATCGACATATAAGTCAAACAACATGTTTTGTGAAGACTGGGCACGTTTTGCGGCGCACCTCCCACTTGGTGACCAAATGAGTAAAAACTTAGTTCTTATGATATGTAGGAAATTCAAAGACCTTTTCAGTAATATAAAGTTTGACTCTTTAAGAGCTCTAATGAATAATATATGACGTTTGCAAGACAAGTCTGCAGAATTCGTCCGAAACCTGACCACTTTTGGAAATCGACATTTTTCGCATATCTCTGGGCAAAATCACAGGAAACTTTGTTCATGTCGAATTTAGAGGACACATAGACCTTTTCAAAAATATAAGATTCATATCTTAACTCATTTTTATCAAAAAGATATGATTATTGAAATATGACAACAGAATCAGGCCTTGAAATCCTTATCGTTTTGAAAGCAGTTTCGATCATCAAACATACATGGCTGATCCCCATGATCTCTACAGTTCATATATACCAAAATATAAATCATTTGACACTATAAAATCATATATTGATTCATGGATTCAATAAGCACATCCGACGATTGATTTGACACCCGTTTTGACCTAAATCAACTCACAAACATAATCAAATCCAACTGAAGCCTCAAGACCAGGTGTGAACCCTATGTTAGTCATATTTGAACATTAACAATGATTTCATACCTGTAGGAAATCTCTAGATACTAAATGATTGCAATAACAATCACCGATTCACCCGAAATTGTCAAATCTAACCACAAAACGATTGAAATCAACCATCACTCAATAGATCCAGCTATGAACGAATTATATGGATGAAAATGAGTGATAATAAGCAAGGATTACCATCTATACCTTGGAAGATGATTAACGGATCGAATACGTGCATCGATTGATCATAAATCCACCCGAAATCGCAATAAACGCACTAGGATTGCTCAAGAATACAAGGAAGCGGCTAGGGTTTGAATAAGAAGGAGAAGAAACTGATTTATGATGCTAATTAGGGTCTACTTAACCCCTAATCCCGTTTTTAAGTTTCACCCTATGTCAAAACTCGTCCCTGAACTTCTATAGAGCTCATATTTAGCTCAGAACTCCATTTGGGAATACTTACAACTCATTAAACACTTTAAACACCTCTAAAGGCATTAAATTATACCTTTAAACACTTATTCACATCAACCATTAAGGCATTTTAGCCTTACACCTATAGAACCTTCATCACACATAAACCAATTAAGGCATAAAAACTTGACAAAACTTAACGTTGACTAACGGTCAAGTCAATAAGTTGATCGTGTATAGATATCCACAAAAACAAAAAACCATCAGATAATAACAATGTCGATCAGAGCACTAGGCTCGAGACAAGGATGGGCTGTAGACAAAGAAACTCGAAATCTAAATATATATATGTTTATAAGTCGAGATGATATATATACATATACAAGACTTAACTTACATAAATTAAAGGATGGCTTGAAATATGATTAAAGAGGGGCTCGAGATGCAGCAAAGGAGGGTAGGACTCGAGATGCTCCTCTTGCTCGAATTAATATAGGCCGAGATCTAATAAAGGAATGAAAATTGGTCACCAAATAAACATGGGCCTGATTTAATGATGCCTTGCTCGAGATACTAATATTCGAGATGTCAATACTCTAAATATATATATTTATTTTTAGAGATTAGAACGCTCGACTTACATATAATAAAGAGGGACTCGAGATATGATAAGGGAGGAATGGCTCGAGATGCAACAAGAGGCTCGAGATGTGACAATCACAAGGAAGGCTTGCTAGGCGATGCCCTGTTCTCGACTTACAAAGCTCGAGGTGTACCCCCAAAGTTTTTATATATCAAAGTCTAATATAAATAAAGAAGGAACGACCAAGAGTATTTAACCTAATGGGTCGGACCCTTTATCACTTTTTTAAATCTCGTATATTCGAACTAGATATATAATGCTATATAAATGGTGCTCGAGTTGTGACATGCTCGAGTAACAATGGCATGCTCGAATAATATGTGATACACCCGTAAGACTATATGGTTGTTAAGCATGTCAATTTAAATCCCTTTGCAATTAACATTACATGGGCCTGCCTAGTTCTTTTAGTGGGCCGAGTTATCTCCAAAATTATATATATTGCTCGAGATGTACAGCCCGGGTCTAGCTATAAACATATATATATTGTTAGAGTTATATTGTCCATGACATCCATATCCATATCTATTTATTAATGTAGCATCTTTGCAGGCATGAGCTGAATAAAGGAAGAATTATACAAATGACATATATGCATATATATTCAAATCAATAAGCTACAGTCTTTACAAGTAAAAGGAAACTGGACAATATACTAATCCCGAAAGTAGTTGTCTAGTTTCCAAATATGCTCCTATAAAAGCACAATTGAATGCTTGTCAACCAACACATTCAGTTCAATCTCATTCAATACTTACAATCTATCAGAGTTCAATCATAGCAGTCAAACTCATATTTATTACCCAATCATTTGGGAATACTTACAACTCATTAAACACTTTAAACACCTCTAAAGGCATTAAATTATACCTTTAAACACTTATTCACATCAACCATTAAGGCATTTTAGCCTTACACCTATAGAACCTTCATCACACATAAACCAATTAAGGCATAAAAACTTGACAAAACTTAACGTTGACTAACGGTCAAGTCAATAAGTTGATCGTGTATAGATATCCACAAAAACAAAAAACCATCAGATAATAACAATGTCGCTCAGAGCACTAGGCTCGAGACAAGGATGGGCTGTAGACAAAGAAACTCGAAATCTAAATATATATATGTTTATAAGTCGAGATGATATATATACATATACAAGACTTAACTTACATAAATTAAAGGATGGCTTGAAATATGATTAAAGAGGGGCTTGAGATGCAGCAAAGGAGGGTAGGACTCGAGATGCTCCTCTTGCTCGAATTAATATAGGCCGAGATCTAATAAAGGAATGAAAATTGGTCACCAAATAAACATGGGCCTGATTTAATGATGCCTTGCTCGAGATACTAATATTCGAGATGTCAATACTCTAAATATATATATATTTATTTTTAGAGATTAGAACGCTCGACTTACATATAATAAAGAGGGACTCGAGATATGATAAGGGAGGAATGGCTCGAGATGCAACAAGAGGCTCGAGATGTGACAATCACAAGGAAGGCTTGCTAGGCGATGCCTTGTTCTCGACTTACAAAGCTCGAGGTGTACCCCCAAAGTTTTTATATATCAAAGTCTAATATAAATAAAGAAGGAACGACCAAGAGTATTTAACCTAATGGGTCGGACCCTTTATCACTTTTTTAAATCTCGTATACTCGAACTAGATATATAATGCTATATAAATGGTGCTCGAGTTGTGACATGCTCGAGTAACAATGGCATGCTCGAATAATATGTGATACACCCGTAAGACTATATGGTTGTTAAGCTTGTCAATTTAAATCCCTTTGCAATTAACATTACATGGGCCTGCCTAGTTCTTTTAGTGGGCCGAGTTATCTCCAAAATTATATATATTGCTCGAGATGTACAGCCCGGGTCTAGCTATAAACATATATATATTGTTAGAGTTATATTGTCCATGACATCCATATCCATATATATTTATTAATGTAGCATCTTTGCAGGCATGAGCTGAATAAAGGAAGAATTATACAAATGACATATATGCATATATATTCAAATCAATAAGCTACAGTCTTTACAAGTAAAAGGAAACTGGACAATATACTAATCCCGAAAGTAGTTGTCTAGTTTCCAAATATGCTCCTATAAAAGCACAATTGAATGCTTGTCAACCAACACATTCAGTTCAATCTCATTCAATACTTACAATCTATCAGAGTTCAATCATAGCAGTCAAACTCATATTTATTACCCAATCATTCCACCTTAAACTCGTCAAGAGTTTGTTAGGTTTGCACTGATTTATCAGGAGAGTAATGATTGTGTAATGACCCTTATTTGTCACTGAGCCGATTAATTTAGGTTCAAACATAAGTCAATCTTGAAAAGTTTGAGATGTTACAATTACCTTCCCCTTAAGAGGATTCCGTCCTCGGAATCATTTTAGCATTTAATATATGAGGACAATTTCCCGAATCAACTTTCATCATAAATAGGATTCCATCTCACTTGCACAAGCTCAATTAACTTCTTACGAAGCATCTTTTACTTCTATTCAAGAATCTTAACTAGATCATATACAATCGTTTCTTGGCATCAACTCATATCTTTCAATGGAGTCACATAGGCATATGCTCAATAACACTCACGAAAGTACTATGGATGTCATCTAAGAGCAATACACGAGCACATATCATATATCTTCAAGAGTTCACCCTCTTATGAAGATCCAACACATTAAATAAAACATAACTCCATGCCTACTTCACCTTTATACAAAATGGCAAGCTCTGCCATGTGGACATACACACGAGTAACGAGAAAAGAAGCATTTCTTTATCAATTAATCTATAACGACTCATATCACGTCATTGCCCTTAGGGGTTATAAACAACTTCATCACATAATCCGTAGTCATCATATAAGTATATTTCTGCTTCGGTATAACCAATTGTTGCATTTTTTCCATATAGCATTCGGTACTCAGGTTTGACTTGAGCACAAGTCACACATTTTCGTTAACACACTATCACGTCACTCTTGATATTTGGCCATCATCAAACGGCTTCAAATCAGCATACACCTTTGCACCATTAGATGAATATAATATTAGAACATGTGGGCCTCTTCAACTTAGCATAGCCAAACTCATTAAACTTCATACATAGTCTTTTCTACTTTCACTTTACATTTCATCCATTCTGTCCCTTCTTTGGTTCAACCTTTAAATCAAAACAAGTAATCACCTCATTTTCGCAACCTTCATAAGTAGTACACACATTATATACAGCGAAGACTATTCATTTGGTAGTTAAGACCTTCCGACAGATATCTTTATTAACTTGCTATTATGACTTACATGATTCATTGAACAAATGGTCAATTCACCATAACTTTGGATGCATAACATATCTTACTAATAGATTGCCTTCTTGACTCAACACATCCGCCACGACATTAGCTTTACCCGTATGGTGCTTGATTTTACATTCATAATTTCTTGGTAATTCCGTCCGTCTTCTTTTACGTCACAATCATATACGCTTGAGAAAACACATATTGTAAGCTCTTATGATCAGTGAGTAGTGTGCACTTAGTGCCATATACATATAATGTTCCCACAACTTCAATGCAAGGACAACTTCAGTAAACTCTATATCGTGAGTGGGGTAATTCTTCTCATAAGGCTCCATCTGATGTAACACGTTAGCAATGACTTTGTCTCAATGCATATAATCACAAACCAAAAACATCTATGCCTTCGGGTAAGAATAAAACAGGAGCTTCAGATAACTTCTTTTTATACATCTTTTTCTTCATGTCCAATATAACGGTGCGGTTGTTCACCAAGAATAAGCATTCATGGACAACCTGCCTACTAAGGCTCATTTCATATCAATACCTTTAGCTTCTCACGCAACTTTGTCTTTTGGTCCATGATAACGTGACTCCTCACTTCCGTTAAAGATCATTAAATAATTACTTTCTAACCAAACTTTCAGTGTCTAATATTGGCTTTTAACCTTATCACACGTCAACATATAAACTTTATTACACCTCGTTTCATAATAGGTCGTATCACATTTTAGGCAGCATTCAAATAATCATGTCACCACAGTTCATAAGCCTCTCTGAGATGAAATTCGTAACAACACCCTTTACACAAACATGATGTTCTTCGTCATACTTAGATTAAGCAATATTGTCATCACTTAAACATAATGACTGAACGATCTAAAGAAAACTTTAAACTTTATCCCTTAAGTTCATGACATGGTAAGGACCATTCGTTCGCATGCAGGTGCTTCGAGAAACTCAATAGGGTCATAATGAGAGTAGAAATAACAATAGCAGGACTTTCATCATCAACAAATGCTAACAAAACCCGTAAACCTATATTTTAGAGAGAAAATACATCACACAATCAAAGACATTTACTTTTTCTTTTAAGTGAGAACAAAACAGAGGGTGCACTTGCATATGGGTAGCACTAGTCACACATCAATTGAAGGTTCGATCTCACGATCGAAACGAAACCGAGAACTTCATTAGAACGTCTCAAAACTACGTGTAGTCTCGACTTTAGAAATATAGCGTTCGCCTTTAATGGTTAATCACACCGGCGAGAAACATGTCCAATTCGGAACCAAAAGCTCTTGAATACTTTTACTTCATATACTTTAAGAAACTACAATTATAGGATCTCAACATTACCTTCACATTCGTGCAATATAAGCAAGATTCTCCACCTGTAGATACTCGTCCCAATCGTCATTTACCGTCCCATAGCGAAATCAAAACTAAAGCGAGTATGAGGTTGAAATATAAGTTGAACATAAAGTTTCATGAAGTCTGGGCATCAGGTGCGTCGCACCTCTTCCTTTGGTGCATCGCACAAACTGGTCAGAAATCTGATCAACTTCAGATGGTCAGCAGGTGCGCCGCACCTGACCTCAGGTGCGCCGCAAATCGGCCCCAAGGTTTTCCCAAATCTACCAGAGGTGCGCCGCACCTCCTATGTGGTGCGCCGCACCCATGGTGCCAAACTGCAGATCAATTCTAAAACTTCTTCTAAACGATTCACATTCATACGTGTCTATTCTTCCCGCGGTTAAACATGATACCAATCTGTGATTCCATCATTCCCATCTTTACTCCATTCGGATCAACATAGACACAGTCTCACAAACACACACATGTCGGGATACATTTACAATTACGTTCGCGACCGGAATTGTAACTATATCCTTTCATACGTGTGCCCGGTAACCCTTCTATGCGTCACTTACTTATAATCCTTCAAGTATCCAGCATCCACTTTATTTTTCAAACTTCAAATCCATGTCTTTTAAACTAGTAGACTCGACTACATTGACTACCAATCACTTCGTTCCACTTCATGTACATCATCATTCATCATAACATTTCATTCGGCTATCACTTTCTATCTACCTTCACACATTTCCATACACTTGAAACATCAACATCACCAAAGTTGTAACACGATGTTTACTCTTGACAAATAGGGGGACAATCCATAAAATTCTCCCACTTCATTACTTTGTACACCGGTCAACAGAAGCATGGTCATACAAACACGCTCGCGTCGTGATACAATTGCAACTATGTTCCGGACCATAATTGTAATGGTATCCTTTCACGCGCGCGTTCGTTTCCACATTTGTGTATCACTCTTTTCCATCAACTCCTTTCACGTGATTTTCATCACCCATACTACATCTCAATTCCATTGCGGTCCTTGTCACTATGCTCGTGGGTAAGACAACGTTGTTGGAATACCATTTCACCTAATTTCCCTCTTCCGTTCACTTCTGCTACTTCGCACATAGGTTGCATCACACGTTTATTAATTTCAGTTAGGGAAATGGTACATTATGTTTGGGACCGTCTATCGTAGCAACAGATAGAATAGCGACGGCGAAGCGAGAAACGGATAATAAAGGCTGAAAACATAATCACATAACAATAAACATTCATCACATAGCCTTAATCCTGCACTCTCACTCATCCCAACCCGTCCTAAAGCATTTCATCTCAATGGCTAAGCATACCTACTTAAGCCTACATTGTTCCTTATCGGTTTAAGTCCAATTCCTATGGCATACCTATAGTCCTTGGTTCACTTAAACCATTTCTCTGATACCAACTTGTAACACCCGTCGTTTAAAAATAAGGATTTCCAAAAACTTTTGCCTAACGGCGTTAAAAGAATGCGGAATTAACTTTAAAAGTCCAAACCAGCAAAATCTGTTTGGTTTATTCATTAAATGGTGTTACTAGCCATATCAAACATACATGGCTGATCCCCATGATCTCTACAGTTCATATATACCAAAATATAAATCATTTGACACTATGAAATCATATATTGATTCATGTATTCAATAAGCACATCCAACGATTGATTTGACACCCGTTTTGACCTAAATAAACTCACAAACATAATCGAATCCAACTGAAGCCTCAAGACCAGGTGTGAACCCTATGTTGGTCATATTTGAACATTAAAATGACATTAACAATGATTTCATACCTGTAGGAAATCTCTAGATACTAAATGATTGCAATAACAATCACCGATTCACCCGAAATTGTCAAATCTAACCACAAAACGATTGAAATCAACCATTACTCAATAGATCCAGCTATGAACGAATTATATGGATGAAAATGAGTGATAATAAGCAAGGATTACCATCTATACCTTGGAGGATGATTAACGGATCAAATACGTGCATCGATTGATCATAAATCCACCCAATATCGCAATAAACGCACTAGGATTGCTCAAGAGAACAAGGGAGCGGCTAGGGTTTGAATAAGAAGGAGAAGAAACTGATTTCTGATGCTAATTAGGGTCTACTTAACCCCTAATCCCGTTTTTAAGTTTCACCCTATGTCAAAACTCGTCCCTGAACTTCTATAGAGCTCATATTTAGCTCAAAACTTCATTTGGAAATACTTACAACTCATTAAACACTTTAAACGCCTCTAAAGGCATTAAACTATACCTTTAAACATTTATTCACATCATTCATTAAGGCATTAAATCCTTACACCTATAGAACCTTCATCACACATAAACCAATTAAGGCATAAAAACTTGACGAAACTTAACGTTGACTAACGGTCAAGTCAATAAGTCAATCTTGAAAAGTTTGAGATGTTACAGACAAACAACTTGCTGACATATTTACAAAACCTTTGGATGAGAAAACTTTTCTAAATCTTGTTAGTGAGTTGGGAATGTTGAACCCTTAATCTGGAACCTTGTTATGAACGCCTTTGTGACACTGGCAGGGTTCTTTGATTCCAGATTTATAAATCTATACTAGTAAAGCTATCGAACGCCTTTGTGATACTATCTTTGCATTGATAGATTTATGGATCACCATTCCAAGGGGAAAGAGTCAGACCACATTTTTTTTATATCTAAGTTTCAGGGGGAATTTATTAATTTATTTTCTCACTGGACAAATTTTTCTGGAAAATGTTTCTAGTGCCTTGTAAATGTGTCTCTCTCATTAATACTGGATAAGATGATGTGCATCTTTGAAGTGACTTCAGTTGCTTTGTAAATGTGTTCCTCTCATTTGTTTATATTAGTTGATGTGCGTGTTTGAGAATTACCAAAATGGTCTAATCTGGGTACTTACTGGAGTGTCCCTCCAGTGTACCATTAATGCATATTCTACTGGCCTAATCCACCAGTGAAACTGGAGTGTCCAGTCAACCTCTAGATGCATTAAAATGAGTCTTTATGTGTCAAATCATTATATATTTTTTAATACTTGATGCTAGTGCATGCCAACCTTACAATTTTCATCTGGACAGTTACTGTTCAACTTACGTGGCATAACTTTTTCAACTTAAATGATGGTTTTGTTACCTTGGGAAGATCAAAAGTGCAAGTTGGTAATTTTTGTGGGCTGTCAACCGTCATACATTTATGTGTGATGGGAAACATTAAATGCGGATGTCAAAACCGATCAAAATTGTTTTGAAATTTTTCAAACTTACCGTTTTGAATTCCATTTTCTCTTTCCTCTATAAATACCCATATTTACCTTCACTTTCAGTTTTATCTCGAAAATCTTTACTCCCAAATCTTCAAATTCCTCCATTTATTTCATTTTTTATTTACTCTCCAATCATCATCATCTCTCTTCTTAAATTTCTTTTATCAATCTTTAATTCCTTCAGTTTCATCTTCATATATCTCAAATGGCTCCCAAACCTTCTCCTATAAATCTTCTAGCTGCTAATTATGCTCCTGCTGATAATGTTAAAAAGGCAAATCACATCTCTCTTTCTGCTGATGCCATCAGAATAAATATGAACGATTGGATGGCCAAACTCTCAACAAATCATTCGGCAACTTCTATCATTGGAAGGTTAAATACCTTTTTCTTGAGCAGTCCACTATATGGTGCCCTAACCTTAAATCCGGGCAAAATGTATCACGATTATCTTTGTGAATTTTGGTATACTGCAGTGTATGTTGAAAGTGCGGTTTGGACCGATTAAATCACGATCTAACAACATCTAAGTGTGAGGAATCCACTTAAATTTGTCTTTGAAGTTTCTGTAAAGTTATGAACATATAATCACGAATTACATGAAGAATAAGAGATAAGAACAGATGTAAAACTCGTGAATATCATTAATCATATGAATATTACACCAAATCAGTATACATTTGACTGGCACGTGTAACAACCGTACTTTTAATATTATATATGTGCTAGTTGGGTTGTCTATGTTCCCGCAAGCCATAGTTATACTTGAAGCTAGTAGGTAATGCCCCAAATTAGTAATCTAAAGCCAATGATATGTTATAAGATTTACCTAATGAAAATACCTCGGAACAAAATTTTTTTTTAGAGGTAATTAATCGATACGATAATAATAACTTAAGACTCACAAATCGAGATACCAATCAAAATTCCTATGGAATGCCCAACAAATCAAAAATAAAACCAAATCAAGAAGATATGATCATGATAAATAAAATTTTCAACTAAAATTATAATTGGAAGTATTATGTACGTAAAAGCGTCGAAAACTTAATAAGTAAGCATATAAGCTTAAAAATTAATACAAATTTACAACCAATGACCTATGTAACCAACTAAAAATACAAAAATATATCCATACACATAAATATACATGACTTATACACATATATACATATTCCTAACTAAAACAACCAAATACTTACATTTAACTAACTAAACACTTACAAAACAAATACAAAATCTACATACACTTACACTTATACTTATACAACAATTTTTTTATAAAAAAATAAAAAGCCAAAAACCCCTTCATTTCCCCCCCCTTGAGGCCGGCCCCCCTTACCCCTCTCACACTCTCATTTTGAATTCACATAACACTCATTTCACACACCTTTCACTCTTTTCACACACAAGGTTATTCTCTCTCAAAAACCCTTCTTTCTCCCTCCTTTTTCTCTTCATTTTCAGCAGCCACAAGTGGGTAAGAACACCCACAAAACTCATCTAAACACTAGCTAATAATAAGGTTTAAGTTAGGCTAAGCAAGGGTTGGATTAGGCTATAGATTTAGGGGCATTTTGAGGTTAAAACAAGGGTATTCTTGGAGCTTAAAGGCCACGAAAATCTGCCCTTTTTCCATCTCCAAAAAGTGTTCTTCAAGGGTATAATCTTCATCTCTTTACTTGCTTAATCTTGTTTATGTTCATATTAAAAAGGTTTCATCAAAATATTTTATTTTCTTTATGTTTTCTTTATGAATCTTCAAGTTTCCTTTCAAATATACACTTAATGAGGGCAAAGTTGATATGGTTTTTCTTCTCATGCTCATGCATGTTGAATCTATTAAGAAAAGTCCAATGATTCGACTAGTTTAAGACCCAAAAGTGTGGTTGTGTGTTTAATAGGCTTTGATATGATTTTTCCTTTGAAAGATGGTTATATTCATACATATTATGAAGGTAATATTTCTGGAAATATTTATAAAAATATAGATTTTATTGATAAAGTGTTGGATCTATGAAAGTTAGCATCAAAAAGGTGGATATGTGTTGATTAGTTGTAAAGTAACTTTTTATTTAAAAAGATGAACATATTTTATATAATATTTATGTATATATTTCTGGAAAACTTCATAAAAATACATTTTTTTTATGTTGATGGATTTTTGTTGGATAAAGATTTGTTGTTAAAAATGATGAGATGATTACATGCATGCTAGATTTAAGAAAGTTGGATTGTTATTTGGATTATGAGATGAAGCTAGGTTTTTCATAAGTGAAAAATGTGTTAATATTAAGGTTAATATTCTGGAAAAAATTATGGTAATGACAAAAATATGATTATGGAACCAAACAAGGCAAAATAGGCTTGAAATCGAAAACCGAAAGCTTGTAAAACTGCACTTTTAGCACCCACTTGCACCAAAATCAAATAACCAAGAAAATATCACAAAGTTACTGTGAAATATTGATATTAATATTACAAAACTCAACTTGGTTGGTTCAAGACAATAACAAGCTTAAAAATCACTTTTTCGGGTCAAATAATCACCACCCGAAAGCACAAAATTGCACATAGCACACCACCACCACAATCACGACTTAGGACATCAAAATATGATGGAAATTCTGGAAAAAATGAAATAAGAACAAAAATCCCTTTTGAAGCACTTAATTTGGTTGAGAAATGAGGCAAAAATCACTATTTCGGTAAACGATTTTCATATTTAAAAGTCCTCAAATTATAAGGACACAAGAGAGGTTGAATGGTTACAGATTTTTATTGATAAAAGGTGCCTAGAAAGGCCTGAGATTTTTGGACAAAAACTCTTGTGATGATTTCTAAGTGTTTTTATGATTTAGTGAATTTAAAAGGGATTTTAAAGAATAATTAAATCAATAATAACTAATGTTAAAATAACTTAAACCTACTGGAGAAAAATAATTTCAACGAAAGAACCAAGTTTTACATAATTTAAGAATAAATAACTAAGTTAAAAATCACTAATTAATCACTATTATTAAATAAACAATAATAAAGCTTAAATAAATAAATAAATAAATAATATTACAAGTTTAAAAGCATAATACTCAGTAGATAATCAAAATATAATTATCTATAAATTTTAAAGGGTAATTTAAGAACCTAAGAATAATTATAAAGAATTATTTAATTAATTAATGAATAAATGGAATAAATAATTAATTAAATAATAATAAATCAAGGAAATTAATATAAATCAGAGAATATATTTTAAAACCCATAATATTACAGTACCAATATCAAATAATAATACAAAGCAAAGTGTACAAAAGAAATCTCGCGAATCAAAGCCAAATTACCGAAACTCCAACAAACGCGCAAAAACGCATAACGCAAAAACTACTCTTATCGCCAATTCTAATTTAACCAAACATTTTGAACATCATAATGCACCTTGATTCCATAATTAAGTAACAACCAAAGATAGGCAAGCCTACTAGCATACATCTCATGATCTAGTTTACTAGTTCATGTAACCCACACTTATGTTGTGTATATTTGAATACCATGATTTAGGCTTGCTTGAGGGACGGCACCACTAAGCACACTTCTCATATTTGATCAGCCCCCATTACTCTCAAATCAAGTGAGTCATAGCCCCTTTCAAACTATTTTATGTGTTTAATTTTCGGGGTGAAAAGCATGATAAGTAAAGTTATTTTATATATATATGAAGTGTTTCTTGAAAGAAAGTTTGATATATGAAATGACTCTTGATAAGTATGATTATGATATGAAGTTATAACGTATGTTCCAAGTGATAATTGTTATATGATGAACTTGAGTTCTGTCAACCCGTTTTCTTTTCGGTACACTACTATTTACTCCTAAGAGAGGCCTGTAGTTAGATAGTTGCGCAACTAGGAGTCGTCCACCCATCCAGAGTGTAACGGTGGAAGGTTGGTTGCCTTCGTGACGACCATCACTTCCAGTCCGACCATTAGGGTGTTCTAGCTACGTAAGTTTAATCGGCCGTCCTCATGACACGACCCCAAGTATAAGTAAGGCACTTGATTGACAGCTTGTGCAAAGATAAAAAGTATTATAAAGCTTGGACTTGAAAATGGTAGTAGTAGTGGCTCAAGTATTTATTCATCAAAAAGCTATTTAAGTTTTGCCCTCGTGGTTAAAAGAAATTGAAGTTGAAATGATTGGATAGTAAGATTTGAGTATTAAGATTTGAGCATACGTTTTTGGAAAAGAATATTCGCAAAGATATTTGGAGGTCCTTGGTGGTTCTTTATTTTTGATCATAATTGGTATATTAATATGTATATGTTGCTAGTTAAAAACCTATGAACTCACTCAACTCTCGTAGTTGACACTTTTTCTTCATGCTTTTCAGGTTTAGAGCAGTAGGTTTGCTAATGGACCGCCTCTGGATGTTTGTAATTGTTTGATGTTTGAAGGCTTGTGATGCAAACAAGTATCTTTTTAATTCGGATTTGGATTTATGTAATGGTTTTAAACAATTGAATTTGAACTATGCAACCGGTTATTTTGGGATGATTTTAAGACTTTAATTATGATGTTTTCCATTAAATCTTTTGTACCATGTCGTTCTGTGGCATCTCGTGTTTCCGCCGTAGTCGGGGTGTTACAGCACGGGTTATAGATCTCTACCCCGTGCACTATGAACGAAATCTGTTGCAACTCAAATCGTTAATTGAAACCCTAGACCTAGGTGTTCTATATATAGGCTGCTAAACAGGCTGGACTTCAATCTCGTTCGTGGGCTTTAAGCTCCTTCACACGAACTAGCGACTTCGTGCTGACGTCATCACGACTTTGATGAAGCCTTCTCTTCATCACGACCAGCAGACTATGTTACAAGGATGGATTGCGTTGTAATTAACCTAAGACTTAGTGTGATAGGTTATAGTTTTATTATCAAGATCACAACCTAAGACGTAATGTGATAGGTTGTTGATATGATATTTTGTCATACATTATACATTAAATGTGTTTTGATGTAAGTTTGTATTTGTTTGAGTTAAACATCAATGAAGAAATGATCGATTTTATGTCAAGATAATAATGTAAGATTTATTTGATACATTATTGTGATGACAAGTTAGTACGGATGATTTACGATAGCATATTCGAGTAGATACAGGTTTTTAGTAACGAGTATCTACAGGTTTATGTTTCTGGAATTTCTGGAATTTCTCCTTGTTTACATTTCTAGAAAATTCACGAAATTTGGCTAAGGAATGAAGCTTTCGTGGTTTAAAATCTGGAAATTCGAAATCACCTCGTGCTGACGTCAGCATGCCTCGCACTGACGTCATCACGAAGCCCACGAACTCCGTGTTCGGCCCGGCCCATGTGGATTTGAATATATATATGGGTTATTATTATTCATTAATTACCAATTACTCGAAATTAACCCTAAGTAAATCACACGAATTTCGTCTCCCTCGTGCTACTGTTCATTCGCTCCTTAGTTCGATCGATTCCTTCTTTCTTCGTGTTATTCATCCAGATTTGTTGGTATAATTCCAATCTAGGATGATTGATTGATGTTTTGACCATAAAAATTATTGAATACACGTCGTTATAATGCCCAACTTTTGATTCTTCTTCGCGTGAACAGTAACTAGGACAAACCATGGATTAAATCTTTGATTTTTGATGATTTGGACTTAAATTGGACTTAAAATTGGATTAATGGTTGTTTAAACATGTTAAATCTAACAAAACTTTAAGTAAACAAGTGTTAAATCAAGATTAATCAAAGAAAATTGTGTTTCGGTCACTATTCACACGAAGAACACGAACCAACTTCGTGTTCATCGAATTCGTTTCGATTTTGTTTTTTGGGCATACACGAACCATAAACAAGTCCACGATGATGTTTTTGATCGATTTTAACATCATATGGAGATGTTTTTGATCTTCATGTTTCTCGATTACATTTTGGTTCGTGCTGATGTCACGACGAGGGAAATCCTCCTCGTGATGACGTCATCACGAAGCAGACGAGCCAAAACCCTAAATTTAAGTTTTGTTTATTCTAACTTTTGTTTTTTTCTTGTCGTTTTTTGTCTGTTTTTGTGCAGGTATGGCAGGACAAGGTAACAACACTCGTGTGTTCGTCAAGGAGCACAATGTTGCACTCGATCTTAGCATTACGCAGATGGGGTGCACTTCAGAGTTTCACGGTGTCCTACAGTTTCTTGCATGTTCTCGTGTTCATTTTGCTATGACAGAGAACCCTCCGTTGGTAATAAGTCTCATTAGAGAGTTTTGGAACTCAGCCCGTTCGGTGCAGATGGGTGCTCATACATACATTCGCACTACTGTTGGAGGACGTTCATTCTCGTTTTCTGCTGGAGACTTACGGACGATATTACACTTAGGTGATGTCGCAATAGAGCAAGGTCCGACTGAGTTTTCTGAGGATTTCTGTGACGGTGCTCTACGTCGTATGGGATATACTGGAGTTATTTCTCACCCATACTTCAGGAATCATCTTCGTGGCAAATGGAAGCTTCTTGCTTACTATTTGTTGAGGGCCATTAGTCATCGGAGTACAGGCTATGACGGGATGAATATACAGAATGCTTCTCAGATGGTTGCCTTGGTACTGAACAAGCCATATAGCTTCTCTCAGTACATTTTTGATAATTTGGAGAAGCAGTTGAGGTCATTTGGTACAGACAAGAAATTTTTTCTGTTTCCAAGATTTGTGATGATCATAATTCGTCACTTTGCAGTTGATTTGCCATTTGACGGTCCTACGTTCAATTTAGGTCGTCTTACTTATAAGGCATTTGTTGAAAGTTTGAAGCACTTGTCGGGTGGAAATGTTCCGATACATGTTGATAATCCATCACTGTTCGGACATTTGCTTAATCCTAACTATGTTGCACCCAGATAAGTTTTGGAAGATAAAGAACCCGTTGCTACTGCTGCTGCTGCTGGTGATGATCAGGCTCAGGATGATCCTCATGAAGAACGAGCTGATCAGTTTGAGGGACTTAATGCTGTTCCTCTGTATGTTGGTGATTTGGAGCATGATTCTGATATGGATGCTCTCATGGAGGATATTGATGATCCTACAAATCTTGTACCACCATCTTCTGGAGTTTCTACTTCTACCTCTACTCCAGTTGATGTTGATGTTGGTCCTTCTGAAGTCCCGATTAATGTTGTTGAGGATTCAGAAGATGAAGAAGAGGAAGAAAGACTGCCAAAGCGAAGAAGAAGACATGCACGATCTCAAAATGAAGTTGATAGAGAGTTTACTGCTTATTCTGAAGCCATGGAGAGGTCTCATGCACCTACTGTTGGTGATACTCCATTGGTTGCTGCTTTAAGAGCTTCAGTTTCTGATATTCCTGTTTCGGTGTCTACTACTTCTGCTGCTGGTGTTGTTATTGGGGAGAGAAGGTCGAGACCAAAGTTTATAATAAGGGGAATTGGTTCTCGCGCACAAGTTGTTACTAAGGCTACGACTGTAACGATTCCTGCTGCTCCGGAGTCTACAGTTCGTCAAGAGCCAGAGCCGACACTTGTTGCTCCTAGGCCTTCGTCTGCTCCTCTTCAGGCGACAGTTCCTGTTTCTACAGTTATGGGACGTCTGTTGGCTCCTCTGCAAAGACCACAGATGCCTCCCACAGGAACTTCTAGTGCTCGTATGCCTTCGTTTGAAGCTACGTTGCCACCTCAGGCCTCTACATCTGATGTTGCTTCTACGTCTCGTCCAGTTGTTCCTGTTCAAGTGCAGTTGAGTCGTTTATTTTCAGAGAAGAAGATGTTAGAGATGAGGGTCACAGCTTTGGAGAGTCAGCTAAAGCTCCATGCTGCTAAGCATCAGAAAGAGATGGACATGATGACTGCTCTTGTTCATTCTCTTGGATGTAGACTTGACCAATTCTTGGCTCAAGGGGGAGATAAAGATGGTTGTAAGGATGATGAGCTAGCAAAGAAGACTAGAGATGATGATCATGATGATCAAGATCGAGCTCAAGATCCAAATCAACATCAAGCATATGGTGAGCCAGAGAATAGAGGTCAAGATCAAGATGTTGCTGGTGATGCTATGGATACAGAGACTGCTGATGTTCAGGGGGAGTCATCAAGACAAAGAGAGTCAGAGATTGCTGGTACAGCTGGTGCTAGTACTTCTGGGACTCAAGATAAAGGAAAAGCTGTGATGACTACTCCAGATGCAGATCCTGATGATCCAGATAACAATGATGATGGGGAAGATTCCAATTCAGGTAACTCCGATTCTTATTCTGATAGAATAGGAAGGGAGACTGTGAATGATTCTCATAATCATAAAGAAAAAGAAAATAGCAAAGGAAAATCTACTCAGGATAGTGAGTCAACTAAGACTGATTCTACTACCAATGCCTCTACAGAGTCAGATTTGCACCCTTTAATTGTGCATAGACTAGAAAAAAGATTGGGATATGATCCACAAGCTCAAATGAGAGCTAGAGCTGAGATTATGGATTATGATGATTATTATGATCCAGGATCACTTAGGAATCAAATGAAAGAACAGTCAGGGTTAACTCATACATCTTCAGAGTCAGAGTCAGATTCGGATTCAGATTCGGATTATGAACCTTAGTGCTATTGATTTTGTATTTTTAATTAATGTGTATACATTAGATTACTTGAGTTATAATAACAGTTTAGAGTGTTAATCAAAGTGTTATTCAGCTTAGAATAGTTATCAAAGAATTATTCTGTTCGGCTTAACATATTGATAGTGTAATTTTTAAAATACTCGAGTAATGAAAAATAATGATTATAAGATAAATATGAATGTATGTGTTACATTATATTTATGATATAATATTATTGTAAGTTAAAATAGATAAAGATTATAAGATAAATATTAATGTAATTATTAAATTATATTTATGATATAGTATTATTTATTTTATTATGTCTTGACTTATGATTTATGTTTTTTTATCTTTGTATATGTAAATCGTTTGAATTGCAGATAAGCTTCAAAGGATAGGTGCATTGGATGATCTTGATGTTGAAGAAGATCTAGAAAGTATCGATGATGAAGATTTGGAAGAAGGAGAGTTCATTACTTCGGAAGCTGATAGAAGAAGGTTGCTTGAGACACCTTATGACTTTGATCGTGTCTTTAATGAAGATGAAGTCATTCAAGTTGAACCAATAGCTGAAGTAGAACATCTCAATCTTAATCCAATCAGAGATACTCCAGATGAACCTAAGAATGCTACAAGGTTAAGATTTGCTGTATATGCAAACATAGTCGATGAAGGACATGACAATATTCTTGATCTATACTGGAATATAGATGCTATACGAGAGGTTGACCTTGGAAGATTTAATATACCTCCGGTGCAGCAAAATCATGAGTTTATTGTTAAAAGACTAATTCCAGGTTATAGAGGACATACTATTTTGATGATACGTGATACGTATAAACCATCGGTGTTTTGGGAATATGTCTCAGACAAGGATGCACCCAAATACTTCTCAGTGATACAAAGTTGGTTCGTTAATCTTCAGAGCAATGGATTTGCAGATTTCTACTGGAATAGATTTAGAGATGAAAGAATTAAGTATTTCAGTGATAGAGGTCTGAAGCCAGAAGAAAGGTTGATAAAGCCAGCACCTTTGAAGAGGATTAAGAATCCAGATGGCACATTTTGGTTTGTCCAGAGAAGAATTAAATGTGTTAAGAAGGTTCCCGCTATCAGATGGGATCAAGATATGCTGACGGAGATGACATTTTGGCAGATAGATATCAAGTCAGGCGAAGCGCAGATGTTTGTTGATGATTCAAAGAAACAAATGTTATCTAATGTAGGTTGTCAATTTTTCAAGAGGTGATCAAAGAAGACTTTTGGATACACCTTGCTCAGCTGTGGATTTTTGGAGAGTAGAGGAAAGACACTATCGCAACATTCTCGCTCATTGTTTACAAGAGAGAATTCATGCGAATAGCACTAGACTTTTGTTTAATGGATAGCTTTGAAGTTCAAGTTCGAAGACTTTAAAGAGATCTAGTTGCAATCGTCAAGGGGGAGTCTGTAGATGCAGATTCGTTGTGACAATCGCAACATAGATTTGATTATCGTTTATCTTTTTAGGAACTTGTGTGTAATCATTTAAATAAGAACTTGTGTTGATATTTAATGATTACGTTCGAACTTCAATATTATATCTGTTTATGTTTTGTATTGTATTTGTGTGTTATATATTGTTTTACAGGTACAAGAATATAGAATCAAGGTTTATAAGTGTCGTAGAACACTTAAACGGTGATTGGATGTTATGTACGAGTCAAACAAAGTCAAACAAAGTCAAACAAAGAACAAAGGGTCGTCCCTCGCGCTGACGTCATCAACATATAGGAACAACCTCGTGCTGACGTTAGCACGAGGCAGAACGATTGTTTATTGTTTCGGGCCTAATACGTAATTAAGGCCTAAGCCCAAACGATCCAATACTTAACTAGTATAAATACAAGACCTAATCTACGAAATTAGGTTAATTATTTACGAAATCTTGAGAGATATTCACGAATTAACAAGCTAAGGTTATTTGTTCCTTCGTGTGATCTTCTACACGAACCACAAGCCTTGTGCATCTCCTTGGGTTGGTTAATTGCTTATTAATCAACAAAAGGCAATAGTAATCTAGTTATCTCAAGAGGATTCCGCACTCTTGACATAACGAATCACGTCTTATTACGATCCACGCAACAATAGGGCACCTTACAAGTGGTATCAGAGCCCTAAGGTTGATTACCAGAAGGTTTAAGATCGTTTGATTGGCTACTGATTGCAGATTCGGTTGAAATTCGTGTTAATTATCATTTTCGTAATCTTCTTCGTGTCACTTAGTGCTTACGTCAGCACGAGGTGTACTTCGTGTTCGTGCTTACGTCATCCAGTAACTTCGTGTTTACTTCGTGCCACGTCTGCACGAACTGCTCTTCATGCCACATCAACATGAACTACCCTTCGTGACTTAGGTCGTGACGTGTGTACTTCGTGTTTCACTTCGTGCGTAGTGTACTTCGTGTTTCACTTCGTGTGTAGTGTACTACGTGTTTTACTTCATGTGAAGTGTACTTCGTGTTTCACTTCATGCCACGTATACTTCGTGCTTCGTGCCAAGTGTACTTCGTATCACACGAACTTAGTGTTATTTCGTTTAGTTTGTTACCAAAAGATTCGAAATGACTACTTTACCTGCTGCCGCAAACTCACCCAATGCCTTACTTATCAGCCAGATGATCATGCATGATCATGAGGTTGGTCGGGGTAATACACCTCCAAAGCTTTTCCGTATGGAAAATTATTGGATGTGGAAGAGACGTTTTGAAGACTACATTCGTCTCACTGACATGGAAATGTGGCTAGTAATAACTCAAGGTTTTGATTGGCCTTCATATGAGAAGAACGGAGTAATCAGTAGGTATACTTATGCTGATATGCCTATTGAAGAACGTAAAAGATACGCTGTTGAGGGAAAAGCATTGTCTACTCAAACTATGGCATTGCCTCAAGATAGTGTACATCTGTTTAAAAAGTACACTACTTCAAAGGATTTATGGGATGCTCTCGAAAGATATTGTGAGGGCGATGTAACTTTGAAGAAAAACCGTATCAAGCTTCTCAAGCGTCAATATGAAGCCTTTAATGGACTGAAAGGGGAATCTCTTGATGAGATTATTATTCGATTCAGTCATCTGACCACTGAATTGTCATACTTTGAAGTTGTTTATCCTCAAACTGAGCTAGTTGATAAGTTTCTGGATTCACTGCCTAAAACTTGGACTGATTATGTTCATCAACTTCAAGATGATCAGGAATACAGTACATGGGATTTTGAGAAGGTAGTCTCCAAGCTGAAGAACAGAGAAATGAAGAGAAGGATTAAAGACACTCACTCGGATTTTACACAAGATCCATCCTTATATCATGCTAAGTCTGTTCATTTAGCAAGTTCCAGCTCAGGAAATAATGCATTTCTAAGTGGTGCAGAAGCTACACCAATAGTAGATGCTGATGGTATTGACGGATATGTTGCTTTATGACAATACAAATTCAAATGTTAAGAGCAATGCACAATCCTTTCACTCTATGCCAATGAGTATGAGTTTTGCAGAAGGAAGAATGAGTATTTACTCAGCCTTTTGTAATGCTCATGAAGCATTTATTGGGGGAAAGGTTACTGATCCTGCAGTAATTGATGAGGATTACAATCAAATAGATCATGATGATTTGGAAGAAATGGATCTACAATGGCAGCTTGCTATGCTTACTATTAAGGTCAGAAGATTCACTCAGAGAACTGGTAGACCTATAGGTAATAGCACCAAAGGGTTTGACAAATCCAAGGTAAAATGTTATAATTGCGATGGATTTGGTCATTTTGCAAGAGAGTGTCAACGACCTAAGAGGATTGATAATACTGTTGCTGGTCGTCAAAATTACAATCAAGGCGGTATTACACCGAATAATCATAAGACGCAAGCAATGATTACATATCCTGTTACTCCACAGCAGCCAGTTTCGTCACCATGTTCGGAATCAGAGGCTGTTGTTGTTCAAAATCCAGATGGTACTTATCAATGGGATACACAATCTGATGATACCTCGAATCATACCTATATGGTAGAATTATATGATGAGGTAGCTGCAACGATTGATTATGCCATGTACTCAAGTGAAGAAAGTGCATCTGAGATAGTACAGAAGAATATGTGTAATGTTGCTGAAACAGTAAGATCTGAGAGTGAACAAATGACTGCAGTAAAAGCATCTGAAGAAAAGGAAGAGTCATCAAATCCTGTTGATGACATTTCTATGAAGAGCATTGAAGAACAGATGAAAAACTTTGAGATACCTGAAGGTATGACAATTGAAGACTTTGTTGCATACATGGCAGATTGCAAGGCTGCAGAACAGAAGGTATCTTGTTCTTTATCTTCTATAATTGACATGTGTAGAATGGTGTCAGATTTAAAACAAGAAATATTGAAACTAAAAGAAAATTCAACTAGTTTAATTGCTGAAAATGTTATCCGTGAAAAGGAAAGTAATGAGTCTAAAGATTCCGATTTACTTCTACAAGATCACCAACAAACTAAATTAGTTTTTAATCCAGATGAAGTAGTATACTATACTTTGAAAGACTGTGATACAGTTTTTTATGATAAAGAAGTATCTATAAATAGGATTGAACGTAAAACAATAATTGATAAAGTTTGGTGTGTGGAAAATAAGGAAGAATGGTTAGCTGAACAAATTCCATATAAGGATAGACATTATGCTCCTTTTAAACCAATAACAAATATGGAAGAAGCAATACAGACGCTTGATACCATAAATGAAATGAAGGAGTATGGTATACCAATCCTTGAAATAGAGAATGGTCAATCTAGAAAACAACAAGTAAAGAAATGCTATACTTGTCGTGAGAAAGGCCATATAGCTATTGAATGTCCAAATAGGAAGGTCAAGAATCCTAAGAATGACAATCAAGTCAAGGGATGTTAATGATATTCCTAATACTAAAGGGAAGGGTAAACTAGTTGAACAAGTAGCTTCACCAAAGTTTATGAGTGCATATAAAAAGGATTATTATGAGGAGTATGCAAAAAGACATCCTGATAATAAAAATGTACAGAATTATGTTAAGTTACTTATAAATGTGTCATATGGAGAGTCTATTGTTACAGATCAAAGGAAAAGTGTCAATAGATCTAAGACTCCAAAACGACAGGGACCTTCACAGAATACTACTTTTAGTAGTGCAAGTCCGAGTCGTTCTCGTACACCTCAAAGGAGTAATTCACTTAGGAAGATGACTCAACAAAATCGATGCCCTTCTGTTAGAATTAATAGTTCGTCTAAATTCTATGATCGATTAGGAAGTCAACCTAGATTTGGTACTCACTCACCAAGGAATTCACCTCCTAAGGCTCGTTTCACTTCACCTAAGAAACAGTCTGTGACACCATCTTCATCCAAGGCTCCATTAAAGAGCGATGGATATTGGACCGAATTAATCATTAGAGATGAATTCGGCAAACCTAAACCTCAAAAGGTTTGGGTTCCCTTTAGAAACTAACCATCTTATTGTCTGATGTGCAGGGAGAACCAAGGAAGCCTATTAGTCTTTGGTATGTTGACAGTGGATGCTCTCGGCACATGACAGGGGACAAGAACGTTTTGTCCAATTATGAAGATGTAAATGGGTCGTATGTTAGTTTCGCAGGTCCCAAGGGCGGCAACATCTCAGCCCAAGGTGATGTTGTCAATGGGAAGATTACGCTGGAGAAAGTCAATTATGTGGAACAGTTATCACATAATTTATTAAGTGTTTCTCAGATTTGTGACAAGGGTAACACTGTCCATTTTAATGAGAAAGAAGCACTTATATTGAAACCAGGATATGTTATTCCTGAAGACTGGATCCTGCTGAAAGCTCCAGGGAAGAGAGACATCTATGGCCTTGTGTTAGGTGTTGATAATCCAGAGGAGTCTGTTTGCTTGTTATCAAAAGCAAATGAATCTGAATCGTTACTATGGCATAGAAGAATGGGACATATCAATTTTCGAAAGATGAATGACATTGTCAAACATGGTTTGGTTGATGGCGTTCCCATGAAGCGGTTTGGAATGGAAGACAAATGTGTACCTTGTCTGAAAGTTAAACAGCAAAAGTATGCACATAAACCGAAACAAGAAAATTCTATTGCCAATCCTTTCGAGTTACTTCACATGGATTTATTTAGTCCAGTGAATGTAAGAAGTATCGGTGGGATGTACTACTGTTTGGTGGTTACAGATGATTACTCGAGATTCTCATGGGTATTCTTTCTTAAATCGAAAGATGAAACTCCGCAGATTTTGATAAATTTCTTTGTGAAAACATTTATGGAGTTCGTGTTAAGAGAATCAGGAGCGACAACGGAACTGAATTCAAGAATAATGTGATGGATGTCTTTTGTTTGTCAAAGGGAATCCAACATCAATATAGTTCTCCGTATGAACCACAACATAATGGAATTACTGAAAGGAAGAATAGGACTCTAATCGAGACAGCCAGAACTATGCTTGCAGATTTAGGGTTTCCTACTATGTTTTGGGCGGAAGCGGTGAATACAGCTTGTCATATTTTAAATAGGGTTACTGTAGTTAAGCGTCATAATAAGACATGTTATGAGCTTCTACGTAAGAAGAAACCGAATTTACAGAATGTTGAACCATTTGGTGTACCGTGTACTTTCTTGAAGTATTTACCTCAGTCAAAGTTTGATTCAAAGGTTGAAGAGGGATTTCTCATGGGTTATAAACCGGGAACATCAATTCGACGGGTTTACAACAAACAGACCGGCAAAGTTGATTTGGGAACAAATGTCAAGATTGTCAGTCATAAGCCCGCTATACATTCTGGAAGTGGCAAAAACTTCGATTATGATAGTGTGTTTAGTTCACTACGTGGTCCTGATTCTTATTCAGATCCTGAGACAGTTGACGATGTGATTATTTTAAGAGATCACATGGATAATACTCCTACATTTCCACCTACTCGAAATGTCGATACTACTCCATCCAACATTCAGTCTACTACTGATGTTGATGAAAATGGTAAGGACAAGGATAAGACATTAGATTCAGACAATAATGAACCCGCAAAAACTACACCACTTACTCCATCGAAGGTTACACTGCCTGATGATGATCCTATTTCTGAAGAATCGGAAGATGATTTCAGCTCTCTTGAGTTTCAGATTAGAACAAATTTAGGAGAAAGTTTGAATGTTGATTCGGTTCCTCAATATCGAATTAATAAGGATCAACCCAGTTGAAAATATTCTTGGAAATGCTACAGAACCTGTAAGAACTAGAAATCAGTTGAATAAGGATTTAACTAGTTTGTTCTGTGAAGTGAAAGACATTGGTTTGATAACTGAGTGTCTGTATTCTGGTTTCATTTCACAAGTAGAACCTAAGAATGTTAAGGCAGCACTTCAAGATCCATGTTGGGTTGAAGCTATGCAAGAAGAATTAGCTCAATTTGAAAAACTTAGATTTTGGGAGTTAGTAGATGTGCCTAGAGGTAAAGAACCGATTGGAACTCGTTGGGTATATAAATGCAAACAAGATGACAAAGGGATCGTTACCAGAAATAAAGCACGTTTGGTTGTTCAGGGGTTTGCACAACAAGAAGGATATGACTATAACGAAATTTTTGCACCAGTTGCTAGGATTGAAGCTATAAGGTTATTTTTAGCTTTTGCAAGTTTCAAAGGTATAAAGGTGTATCAGTTAGACGTTAAGAGTGTCTTCTTGTATGGAGAAGTCAAAGAAGAAGTGTATGTTTACCAACCACCGGGGTTTGAAGATCCGAATTATCCAAGAAGAACATATCGACTGGATAAGGCTCTTTATGGATTGCATCAAGCACCCAGAGTGTGGTATGAAAAATTGTCAACGCATTTGTTGACAAATGGATTTACAAGAGGATTGATAGACAGCACATTGTTTATCAAGTGGAAGAAGCGAGATTATTTGATTGTACAAGTTTACGTGGATGATATCATTTTTGGTTCATCTAATATAAAGATGTGCAAAGAGTTTGAAATGAGCATGAAAAATGTATTTGAAATGAGTGCTATGGGGGAATTACAATTTTTCCTCGGACTACAAGTAGATCAACGGAAAGATGGATTCTTTATTCACCAGTCTAAGTATGTCGATGACATCTTGGAGAGGTTTCAAATGCTAGAGTCCAAGACATATGATACTCCTATTCAGCAAAATCATGGTTTAGGAGTGCTTGATCCGAAAGATGAACTTGTGGATGCAACTTATTATCGTGCTATTATTGGCTCATTGATGTATCTGACTGCTTCGCGTCCAGATATTATGTTCTCTGTTTGTCTCTGCGCTAGATTTCCAGCTAGTCCGAAAGAGTCACATTTGACTACAGCAAAACGTATTCTATGTTATCTTAAGGGAGACCAAGGGCTTGGTCTATGGTATCCAATGGGAGGAACGTTTGATTTTGTTTTATATACTGATTCGGATTTTGGCAGTTGTAACAATGACAGAAAGTCTACGACTGGAGGTTGTCAGTTGTTAGGAGGGAGATTAGTATCATGGCAGTGCAAGAAGCAGACATGTGTTGCTCAGTCTTCATGTGAGGCAGAGTATATGGCTGCTGGTAGCTGTTGTTCCCAGGTATTGTGGATTCAGCAACAACTTCGTGACTACGGTATGGATTTTCTTGATACTCCTATTAGAACAGACAATAAGTCAGCAATAGACATTACAAATAACCCTGTCATGCATAAGGTCACCAAGCATATTGATTTAGACATCATTTCTTGCATGATTGTGCCCAAAAGAAGTTAATTCATTTGGAAAAGGTTATAACCGATGATAATTTAGCTGATCTGTATACCAAAGCATTTGATAAGACTCGATTTGAGAAGTTAATTCTTCTCAATGGGATGAAGAATGCTGATTCATATTAAATCTCTCAAAGAACTAATTTTGTAAGTTTGTGTCTGTAAATAGCTAGAGTCATAAAAATACAAAAAGAGTTCTTAGTGTCATAAAAAACCATAAAAATGTGAAAAATAAGAAAATGACAAAAATATGGGGAGATTTAAGTTAATGCTGTCAGATGATTAGAAGTGAGGATACTTAGCTTTTAAGTCTGCTTAATCGTAATATAACTGTTCAGTTCAGTGATTACAATTTGGGATATATTGGTAGACACAAAGTAGCAAGGTTTCCTTAATCTGAACTTAAATTATACAATGTTCTTGTGGGAAACATATTCAGATATATGGCTGAGAATGCTTGCTTTTCAGTAATGAATTGATCTAGTCCTTAAATTTTGTAAAAGATCTAGCATTACTATAAGATTTGTTCAATTTATAGGCAAAAACTTCTACCAATCATGAGCATGAAAGTAAATGTGATATTGTTATGAAATGAATGAAAATTAAGGGGCTAATGTGATCTTTGAGATTCGGACAAGTATGTCCTCGGGGTGTCTTTGTATACCTAGCCTACCTAAAGCTTCCAACTTGGGATAGGTTGTCAGAAAGTTCGCTACATGGGTCTCATAGAAAATCACGGGTTCCTTATAAATAATGAAATGCAAAAGCAAATAAGTGAAATGTGAGTCCCTCGATAGCTATAGATCGCTCTCGAGATCGTCTATGATTATGTCGTGAGTGCGGAATCCTCACGAGATAACTAGTTTGATTAGTAAACTGGTATATCGCTAATTATCAAGTAAATAATCAGCCGTATTATGCTATCTTCGTTTCTATAAGATATAGAACGAACTTAGGTGTCTGGTGTACTTGTATGTCGAACGTGATCCTTATTTTAGAGTATTCATTCGTATATATATGTTTTCATTCGAACTGGGCTTGCTGGGCTTTGTTCTTACGAACTTAGCTGCCCAGCCCATGTAACGAAGTTAATCTTCGTTTGTACCAAACGAAGTTTATCTTCGTTTGCCTCTAACGAAGATATACCTTATCTTCGTTAGATACAAGACTTAGTTATATTCCTAAGTATTTCATCTTAAGGAATCCTAACACATATTATGTTTGTACTTGTATATCACACAACAAACATCATACATAACACACATATATATAACACCAAAACATGTAATCGATCATTACCGTAACATAAAGTCCATAATCTATCAATTACATATATAGATACGACATAAATTAACATAATGTCTCAATCTAAACGACATATCAAATCTAAGTTGCTGTTGTCACATCAACGTACATCAACAAACTCCCCCTTGACAGCAGCACCTTCGATTTCTTAGTCTTCAAAATCTGATCATTCATCAAACAACAATCTTTTGCTATTTGCATGAATATCTTCACGTAAGCAGAGCTGAAGTATCTTACGATATCTACTTTCTTCATGCTTCCAAAATGGCAAAAACGAACACTCTGTATCGTACAGCTTTCTCAGATCATTTCTCGAGAAGTTCACAAGCTGCATCGGATCATAAACTCTTCTCAACAAAATCTGCTTCTTTGAATCTGCATACATCTTGGCTTCACCAGAATTTCGATCAACTTCCCAATTATCCATCTTGTCCAAGACATCTTGTGCCCATTTCTTGGCAGGGACCTTGATCATGCATTTAATATCATGTTGAACAAACTCAACTGTTTTATCTGGTTTGACCACTCTTTTCTTCGATCTTGGCTCGATCTTAAACTGTGGTTTATCAGAATCTTTCATATTCTTCCTTAACCAGAAATCTTTTCTGAGATTCTTACCAACCACATCAGCTAAGCCATCATCGCTTGGATTGATAATCCAGTTATTTCCAAGCTCATGTAAATCTTCTTCACACAAACTTCTGAAATGTCTCTCACACCATGCTAAGTACTGACAACCCTCTGGTCTTTTAAGCACAAACAACTTCAATTCATCATCATAAAACCAACTCCAGATGATTGTCTTGTACTTTGCAGCATCTTTATCTGAGATATGAGTCCAATACAAATTCGGTTTCCACGTTTCCCTATGTACTATCCAATCATTTACTCTTTTCTCGAGAACACGTCGATCAACAATATGTAATGATTCATCATCTCTGAGAGAAACTGGAAAATCATTTGAATTGAATGGTCTTGTCACATTAATCTCATATTCAGATGGAATCGACACATCACCATTCTTAGCATACACAACAAAATGTAGAACTGGAGTTAGGCTGCTGAATGGGACTTGAAGCATTCTTTCTCTAACATCTGATCTCTGCTGATCCAGCACTCTATTCTCATCAATCAACGAATCTTCAGGAATTGAGTCCCATACTTCGTCAAACCCATAAGGCTTCTTGAATATATCTAGATTTGGTTCAGGGACAAATTCGCCTTCCTCGAGCTCATCACCATCAAAGAATAAATCTGTATAATCTGGATCATCTATTTAAATTTACACAAAGTGAACACCAGAATAAAAGAATAATCATGATAATTATAATAAAGATGAAATGTACTTGTATTAAAATAAGATAAATTACATTTTCATTACATAAAATGTCATAACTTATTACACACAATCAATTATACATTATATCTAACAATCTTTATCATAGACAAAATTAGAAACCTGAATCACGAGGAACACCAGAAGGACCAGCACCAGAACCAGAAGCACCTTGCTGAGAAGTATCACCTCCTGTCTCCCCCTCGATCGCTGCACCCTTTCCTCTATCTTCAACTGGGCGAGAAACATTCCTTTCAGCAGGATTATCAGCATCATCATCGTCATTCTGACGTCGTGGTTGAACCGCTGACAATCTGCAAACTTCTTCAGGAACTTCTCCCCCTTGATTCTTGACCCAGTTGATCAAAAATGATAAGGCAGCGCGAGTCTCAGTGAGTTCAGACTCCAAAGTGCGAACCCTGGTCTCCAACAGATCAACACGACGACCAAGAACAGGAGCAACAGCAGCAGTCGGTCTTGGAGGATCAGGCATTGCTACAGAAGAAGCTTCAACAACACGTCGATGCTTAATTCTGGTATATTGAAGATCAATACTCCCTTGCCTCTTCACTGGAGTAACCGAACTTGCTCTGTTCACAGGGTCTTCCATATCTTCAAAGATTTCTCTCAATTCAGAATCATGCTGAGCTGCAACATCAGGATCAATCTCAGCAGCAGGAATTGAGTTAGCGGAATCTGAAATTGCTGGAACAGCGTGACAAGCTTTGCTTCTGCGTTCTCTATGAAACAAAACACCCGCTTGATCAAACGACTGATGCGAATGATCACTTTCAGAAGCATCCGCAATATCATGAATCATCTTAGTTCGACGTTCAGCAGTAGCAGAATCATCTGTGTCTGTCGCAGTTGTAGCAGCAGAACCGTCGGAACTAGCAACATCATCATCATCATTTCCAACATCCGAACCAGTAGACTCATCCCCAGAACTCTCAACACCATCAACAGAACTCGCTGAAGAACCAGAATCAGAATCGTCATCAGCAGCATCCACAAACATATCATTCTCAAGACGAGATTGATAGTTTGGATTAATCAGGTGACCAAAAAGTGGTGGATCATGGAGACCAGCCACATTACTCGTATTTGCCTCTAGATCAGCAAAAAGACGCGAAGGCCAAGCATGAAGAACGTAGCGAGGACCTTGGTCATATTCTAAGTCTGGACAAAAATGTCTAACTATAGCCATCACAAATCGAGGATACAGAAGAAATCGCTTTCTCCCCTAGCATTAATCTGATCAACAAACTCTTGATAAAAATATCGGGAGAAAGGATAAGGGCGATTATATACCAAAGCAACCATCTGCGACGCAATCTGTGCAGATAGTTGATCAAAGCCAGCCTTGCGATTGCTCAAACAGACGAGCAATGCATACGCCAGATACCTCCATCTTCCCTGAAAACCACTCTTGTCAAAAGGAAGTTTGACCTGGCCAACAAACCCCATTCTCTGAAAGCAGCGAAGAAGGGGGTCGAACTCGTAAGTCATTTCAACATCTTCCTCTTCTTCTACGTCTGGTTCTACTCCGAGATGCAAAATAGTGCGGAGCGACTCAACATTGAAATCAAATGTTGTGCCTTCAACAGTTGCTCGTACAAAACCTTGGCCATCAACCATAACTTCATGAGTAGTAGACCAGAAGGAATTAATATACAGCTGAATCAGTCTCGGCGAATCACAAAAAGCAAAAAAATAATCGCGAGCGAGCAATGTAGTTGAACATTTCATGAAAATGTTCGCAATTATATTGATCTGGATCTAGGTTCAGTGCAAGATTGTGCTTTTTCACAAATTGACGAGGAGCGAGAGCCATTTCTGCAAAACCAATCACAATATCGAAACAAATATAAATAATCATGATAAATGGATTGCAGAATTGAAAAACTCTAATTTGAAAAAAAAAAAAAAAAAAAAAAAAAAACCCTAATGTGAAAAACCCTAATCTGAAAAACCCTAATCCTTAATTTCGCAAAACAAGTCTGAACGAAGATAACCAATAAATTCGTTAAGTAGATAGAACGAAGATAGAAGCTAAATTCGTAAGTAATAACTAAACGAAAATAGGTCTTAAGTTCGTAAGAATTAAACCTAAATGAACACCTAACGAAGTTTAAGTTCGTTAAGACTAAACTGTACATGCAAGTTCGTAAGTTATAAAACTTATCTTCTAAGTTCGTAACCTATAAACGAAGTCTAAGTTCGTTTGAATAAACCTAAGGGTGTTAAGCTAAATTCGTTCCTCATCAACTTGGGTCTAAGTTCGTAAGGCATAAAAGTAACTTCGTTTCTACCCAAGTTAAATTCGTTCAATTCAAAAGCTAAGTCCATGTGCACACATCTAAATTCGTTTTGAACTAAAGTCTAAGTTCGTTCACACAAATCTAAATTCGTTTGATCAAACCAGGTGAATGATTACAAGAATTTTATAAACATAATCAACACAAATCAAATCGAAGATACATGGAAACCTAAATCATATTCGTGAATGAAAAGAACATTAAAAATTTACTTTGATCTCAGTTTGGACAATGAATCAAGAAAACGAATTAAAGTGAGAGAAAAGAAAAAAGTTTGTGTTTTAGGGTTTTGCTCGAAAATGAGAGTATTTTTCGTTTGATAAAGAAATAACGAAGAAAAACCCCTTTATATATGGAACTAACAATGGGCCAACTATGGGTCGGGCATAACTTCACAAACGAAGTTAGCCAAACGAAGATAAACTTCGTTTGAACAAAGTTGTGTCGAACGAAGATATCAGTTATCTTCGTAAGAACAAATTTGAAAATATTCCGTAGTTCAGCAAAAATTTCAGAGTTTCATCCAAGCAATCTTCCAAAACAAAACCCTTTATCACAATCTGTACATAGCAAAAACTCGTTAGTTTCATGCCTTGTACTAAAAACTGGCCTAGCACCCAAATTCATAATCATAATGTAAGTAGATAACCGAATATTCTAATCTTGAATGAAAACCCATGGTTTAAACGCTATCCTGAAAATAATCAATTTAAATATGAACCTCATTACCAATATGATTATGACATCGAGAACTTCCTTGGATCATAGATATGCATGACAGCAAACCATCTTGAAACACTTAAGTCCCATACTAAATGCCGTCTACAAAACTTAACAAACAATGAACTATCCAACAAAAATTCACTGAAGAACTTAGTAAAGTTTCCAAAAGTATGTCATAAATCACAGCATGAAATTCAAAGGAAACTAATATCAAATTTGATTATTTTCATTAAATACATGAATCATAAATAAATAACCATTTCAAAAACCAGTTCATGTATTCATCCTTCACATGCTCTAATCTGCATCACAAATATTATCACTACACACCAAGGATCTTATCGTAATGATATCATCCATGTAAATAACAATGCAGTAACAGAAGTCAGCATTCCAACGTTATCTTCTTAACCTGAACACTGCACACTTACCACAGAACTCATCAACGCATTGAGAACAAAACAGTATAATGCAGAAAATTCAAGTTACAATCATACTCAATCAGGGTTAACAAATATGAAATAACTAAAAATCTAACAAAAGATCAAGGGAGGTCATTTCTTGTCAAACCCTAAAATGTTCCCACACAAATTTAAACAAACCGATTAATAATTTGGTGACAAGTGAAAATCATGAGATTTCAAATGACTTTGACATTTCACATTACACTTGAAAAGATCTTTTTCTAAACTTTAAACAAATTATGTCCATATTAGAAAATCTTCTTTGTGAACAGTCTACACAACCTCATTAAAAATTCACATGAAGGAATTCAGCAAAAATATACTCAGAATTTGAATAGGATCTCTCGTGCAATAAGAACTTATAAAAATACTATTTTGACTCAATTAAAAAGAAAAATAACACAGAATAAAAATTGCAGAATAATAAACTAATCTAAATTCTAATTAACTAGACTTTATACATTATTCACATTAAGCATGATTACTGCTGATTAGATCAGTATAGCATGTTACATAAGCCTGCGAGTGAGAAATAATTCTCTTATTATAAGTTCTGAACCGTGACCCAACAGCGATTACCGGTATGTTTGTCCTCTTAAACACTCGGTACATCCAGTTTCCATTGAGTTATGACACTTTCGACATACCCTGGCCAAGGACAGTCACCATGTAACCCGAGTAGCCTAATATGCCATTTGAATAGTTTGCGAACTTATGTAACCCACATTCAGATATACTTTCGTAATCGATACAAGCACTAAGATAAAAAATATTCAATATATTCAAGAACATCCTTAACCAATCATGAGACACTTTGTGGATACTGAATTGAATTACTTTGTGATTTCACATATATGCTTCTGCATTTCATGATTTATAAGGAACCCGTGATTTTCTATGAGATCCATGTAGCGAACTTTCTGACAACCTATCCCAAGTTGGAAGCTTTAGGTAGGCTAGGTATACAAAGATACCCGAGGACATACTTGTCCGAATCTCAAAGACCACATTAGCCCCTTAATTTGCATATAATTGATTTGCATAACAATATCACATTTACTTTTATGTTCATGATTGGTAGAGGTTCGTGCCTATTCATTGAACAAATCTTATAGTAATGCTAGATCTTTCACAAAATTTAAGGACTAGATCAATTCATTACTGAAAAGCAAGCAATCTCAGCCATATATCTGAATATGTTTCCCACAAGAACATTATATAATTTAAGTTCAGATTGAAGGAAACCTTGGTACTTTGTGTCTACCGATATATCCCAAATTGTAATCACTGAACTAAGCAGTTATATTACGATTAAGCAGGCTTAAAAGCTAAAGTATCGTCACTTCTACTCATTTAGCGCAGTAACCTTACTTCATATTTTTTTTTTTTTTTTTGGATTTTCAATTTTTTAATGTTTTTGAATTTTTCTTGACACTAGATATATACAAACTTATACTAAGACAACTCTTTTTGTATTTTTATGACAATATCTATGTACAACTTATACTACAAAGACACGAAAAATACATTTAAGTTCTTTGAGAGAAACTACTCGGCATTCTTCATACCATTGAGTTGAAATAACAACTCAAGACGAGGTCCATCAAAAGCTTTAGTGTATAAATCAGCAAGATTATCATCAGTAATAACCTTTTCTAAATGAATAAGCTTTTTCTCAAAACAGTCACGTATGAAATGATACTTTATATCTATGTGCTTGGTGACTTTAAAGTTTTTCGGATTCTTGGTAATATCTATGGCAGACTTATTATCAATACAAATAGGAGTATTAGAGATATTCATACCATAATCGCGCAGTTGTTGCTGTATCCAAAGCACCTGAGAACAGCAATATCCAGCAGCAATGTACTCTGCTTCACAGGATGACTGTGCAACAGATGTCTGCTTTTTGCACTGCCACGATACAATTCTCCCCCCTAAAAGCTGACATCCACCTGACGTTGATTTCCTATCCGAGTTGTCACCACCATAATCCGAATCAGTATAAGCTACAAAGTCAAAAGAACCATACATGGGATACCAAAGACCTAGACGAGGCTTGGCTTTCACATAACGAAGGATTCTTTTTGCAGCTTTCAAGTGAGACTCTTTCGGATTAGCCTGATATCTAGCACACATAGAAACAGCAAAGGTAATATCTGGACGTGAGGCTGTCAGATACATCAAGGATCCAATGATAGCTCGATATTGAGTGGCATCGACAGATGGATCATTAGGCTTATCAGGACACAACCCATGATTAGTCTTAATGGGAGTAACAGCATCCTTAGCATCAGACATGCGAAACCGAGTAAGCAAATCTTTAACATACTTGGTCTGATGTATAAAGAAACCATCTTTCAGTTGATCCACCTGTAGTCCAAGGAAGAAGGTTAATTCCCCATAGCACTCATCTCAAACTGAGCCTTCATGCTCTGTTCAAATTCCTTGCACATTTTGTCATCAGATGAACCAAAAATGATGTCATCGACATAGACCTGTACAAGCAAGTAGTCCTTCCTTTCCATTTAATAAACAACGTGCTGTCTATAGAACCTCTGGTAAAACCACTTTCCTTCAAATGTGTTGACAATTTTTCATACCACGATCGAGGAGCCTGATGTAAACCATATAAAGCCTTATCGAGACGATATACTTTATTAGGAAAGTCTGGATCCTCAAACCCGGCAGGTTGTTCGACATACACTTCTTCTTTAATATCACCATACAAGAAGGCACTCTTTACATCAAGCTGATACACCTTAATACCCTTATAACTAGCATATGCCAGAAATAATCGAATAGCTTCAAGTCTAGCTACAGGTGCAAATGTCTCATCGTAATCAAAACCTTCTTGTTGCTCAAATCCTCTAACCACCAATCGAGCCTTATTTCGAGTGACTACACCTCTGTCATCGCGTTTACAACGAAAAACCAACGCGTTGTTAAAGGAGATTCACCCGGAGGTAAGTCAACTAACTTCCATACCTCAAGCTTCCGAAACTGAGCCAATTCTTCTTGCATCGCCTCAACCCATGACGGTTCCTTAAGAGCCATTCCAACATTCTTAGGCTCAACCTGAGAGATAAAGCAGTAATACAAGTACCAAGTAATTGCCCCAGTATCCTTAACTTCAGCAAACATACACGACGGTTTCTTAGATTGATTCCTCGTGCGAACAGAGGCAGAAGCATCACCAATGATTTGCTTGACTGGATGATCCTTGTGGACTCTGGTTTGAGGAACCTTATCGACAGAAAGATCATCTCCCAAATTCGTCTGCACATGTTGCTCTGGAGTTTTGTAATCTGGAGTGTTAGGCTCCTCCTGAGTTTCACCTTCCGTGTCATCAGTATCATAGAAAGGAGAATCAGGTAGAGGTACATGCAAAGGATCAGTAGGAACTATAGGAGCAGGCTCTAAGGTTGAATCTGCTACTTTTATCCCACTAGATTCTCCAGATTCAGAGGTAGGCTCAACTATTGGTGAGGAACCAAAAGAAGAACCAGAAACCGGTCCACCATCCAAGGATCATGAAGAGTAACGACATCCTCCACTGTTGGAACACCTGCAAAAGAAACAGGACCACGAAAAGAAGTGAAGACACGTCATAATCAAAATGATTAGCAGGACCAAGGTGTACAGCAGGTTTGTGACTGACAATTACGACATTTGTACCAAGATCTACTTTGCCAGTCTTCTGATTGTACACTCGCCTAATCGGTGTACTTGGAACATAGCCCAAAAAGAAACCCTCCTCAGATTTAGGTTCAAATTCCCTTGAGGAAGAGTTTTAAGAAAAGTGCACGGAACACCGAAAGGCTCAACATTCTGTAAATTGGGCTTTTTGTTGTGCAATAGTTCATAACTAGTCTTCTTAAACCGTTTAACTGTCAAAACCCGATTCAGAATGTGACAAGCTGTATTCACTGCCTCTCCCCAGAAAGTAATAGGAAGCCCTGAATCAGCAAGCATCGTCCTGGCTGTCTCAATTAACGTCCTGTTCTTCCGTTCAGCCACTCCATTCTGTTGTGGCTCATATGGTGCACTGTACTGATGTTGAATTCCTTTGGTCAAGCAAAATACAGTAATAGTATTATTCTTGAACTCAGTACCATTGTCACTCCTGATTCTCTTAACTTTGACTCCATGGACATTCTCAACTTGCTTGACAAAATCCATAAATCGTTCGGCAGTCTCATCCTTGGTCTTCAGAAAAAATACCATGAGTACCTCGAGTAATCATCAGTGATTACTAAACAGTAAGACATCCCTCCAATGCTTCGTTTGTTCACAGGACCAAAGAGATCCATATGAAGTAATTCGAATGGTTTGGAAATAGAGTTGAGTACTTTGGATTTATGCGGATTCTTATGTTGCTTCCCTTTCAAACACGGTACACACTTATCTTCCATCCCAAACTTCTTAACAGGCACACCATCAACTAACCCAAGACTGATAAGTTCATTCATCTTCCGAAAGTTGATATGTCCCATTCTACGATGCCATAGGAGAGATTCAGACTCATTTGCCTTGCTCAACAAACAAAGGGGCTCCTTTGGATTATCAACACCTAAAATTAAACCATAGATGTCTCTCTTCCTAGGAGCTTTGAGCATAATCCATTCTTCTGGAATAACAAACCCGGCTTCAAGATGTATGCCTCCTTTTCTGTGAAATGAACATTGTTGCCCTATCACAGATCTGTGAGACACTCATTAGATTGTGAGTAAGTTGTTCCACATAGTTAACTCTTTCTAGAGTTAGTTGTCCATGACGACATCTCCTTGACGGTGATGTTGCCGCCCTTGGAACCAGCAAAACTAACATATGACCCATTTATACCAGTATAATTGGACAAGAGCTTCTTGTCCCCTGTCATGTGCCTGGAGCATCCACTGTCAAGGTACCACAAATGAATAGGTTTCCTAGGAACTCCCTGCACATAAAATGAGAAATATTAGTTATCATTGGGGACCCAAACCTTCATAGGTTTGGGTCGTCCCTTCTCATCCTTGAGAATCAGTTCAGTCCAATATCCATTGCTAGAAGCCGTGGGTGTGACTTGATTCTCAACTTGTCTTCTCACTGGAGAAGACGTCTGACCGCTCGTTGGAGAAGGTCTTGGGGAATGAAGGCCAAAAGAGGGTCTAACACTCGAGTGAAGTCGGTATAAATTGAATTACGACTTGGAGATGTTGTGACCGACTCGAACTCCCACTGGGGTAGTGAATCTTTGTCCATAGGAGAAGAACCTTTTGGTGGAGATTCACGTCGTTGAGGTATAGTAAACGGTTTTGTGGAAGATTGAACTTCTTTAGCCTTATAAACCTGTTATCATTACCCAACCCCTTTTTCCTTCCGAGGTGGAAACCTTTGAAGGAGAACCCAATCTCCGAGGTCGATTAGGACATACACTGTAAACATGACCTTTTTCATGACAAGCAAAGCAAGAGAGGACCTTAGTTTTTTCTTTGTATCTACCTTATTATTGTACTTACAGATTCACTATTGTCCACTGATTTACTTG